>NC_137866.1:5782971-5942971 GCF_963924005.1 Protomyctophum bolini
AAGTAAGGGCACGTTGACAGGATTCATTCTTAATTACAGACCCATTTTAAAAGCTTATCCACTACGTGAACTAAATGAAACTTGCCTGTCCAATGTTACCAAAACATCCTAATAGTAAATAATGAAACATAATATATGTGTAATTCAGTAAGAAGAACACACCAGTGTTGTTTTCGTCGACTAAAACTAAGACGAAAAATGTTCGTCGACTACCTTTTTTCACTGACTAAAACTAAATAAAAACGAATCTATGATGACTAAAACTAAGACTAAATATACTGACAATTTGATCAACAAATAAAAACTAGACTAAAATGTTAGGCAGGGACTAGTGGACAAGAGATCCAGTTTTATGCTGGGTTGCATGCTCAAAATAGAAAATTTGCTGCCAAAAACAACACTGGAACACACCACTTAATCTCCTCCTCTACGCCACCTCGTTCCCAGAATGCCAGTCTCTGATTGGCTGGTGTCTGTCCTACCAGCCGGAAGATCGACCAACCCTGGAGCAGATAGCGTCTCACCCCTGGCTGGAGGGAGGAGGAGAGACCGAGGAAGAGAGTTCTACTCTTCCAAACCAGTCCCTGTAGACCAGTACCGCCAGGTACTGTTACTGGTGGCCTCTGGGACGCTGATGATGGAACAAACTGAACCCAAACCATCAACACTCAGCCTGGACTCCAACTAGCTGACTGTCTCCTGCACCCAGGTTCCTTAAGGAACCTTAAAGAACTCTAGCGTCCATATTATGGGGGGGAACCATTATGCAAAAATAGCTGATCTACTTTTAGATCGGCTATTATCCATCCATCTTCATTATCCGTAGTCGGGTCGCGGGGGCAACTGCTCCACCAGAGTGCTCCAGACTTTCCCTCTCCAGAGCGACGTCAGTGACTTCCTCCTGGGGAATTCCGAGACCGTTCCAAGGGCCAGTGAGTCGATGTACGTGTTTCCTCCAACTGCGCTTTGGTCTGCTTTGGGGTCTCCTCCCAGTGGGACGTGCATCGAGGACCTGCCTAGGGAGGCGCCCGAGAGGCATCCTAACCAGATGAAGTGAAGTTATTAGTATATAGAGCAAAAACAGGGCGCCTAGTATAGAGCCTTGGAGGACTCTGGTCAACTAATGATAGGGTTTAAGCTAGATTTTATACTTAGTTATACGCTGCGGAACGGTGTTGCGCATCGAAAGAAGCTCACAGCCCACTGTGGTGTTGCAAGTCTAAGTCAAGGCATTACAGGACACTACGGCGGTGCGACTGTCTGCTCACAGAGGATGACGTCGGTTCAACTCTCCTGTGGTCGAGCAAGGCTGGCTCTGGATGAACGCTGTACGCGTAGCATGTTGTTTATGAACGGACTGGAGCCATTTGTTGTTTTGTTTTCATAGGCACTCCTCTGTTACCGTGACAGACAGTACACGTTATCGCAACAGTACACGTGTAACACGTGATTCTCACGTGTTACGTGAGAATCACATCTGTTCTTTAATTGTTAAATTATTCTTTTTATTTCATTGACTTAACAAGTTGTCACAAAAGAAAGGTTGTGTCAGTTAGTTCCTCTGCTAGGGGAACATGTTAAGATATGTTTATTATTTATCTTCAGAATGGCCAGTGTGTTATCTAGATTTTTGGTGGGTAGTTTCCCTTTAAAACTGCAATACATAACCTTTTGTGAGCAAAATGTTATTTTTGGACAATCTATTATGGTAGACTCTACCATATAGATGTTCAAAACAAGTTAGCATGCTCAACCAGAGTGTAGTTAATAGAATACAACCAACACAATGTAAATCCTCTGGTTGAGTATGACCCCTACTGGAGGACATGTAGTATTGCATGATGCTCAGTTTGCGTTCCAGGTTATGCATTGTAGCTTCAATATGAGACATATTCCCTAACAAATCTTTAACGGATCAAAACCTTTTGTTTAACAGGAAGTCTACAGATTATACTAATATATAGTTGTTATATTATTACCTTTTATTTGTTTATAATTCATTCTAATAATTTATTTTCGTCATGTGACTTGGGTGAAATCTAAAGCCTTGCAGGAGGAGAACGTTAGTCGAGCAGGGGTGAGAACCTGGTTCTACAGACACACACACAGACACACACACACACACACACAGACACACACACACACACACACACACACACACACACACACACATACATACACAGTGACCTCAAGTGCGTCTGTACTTTCTATGTTGTCTTGTTCTTGTTGTCTCTTCCAACGACTACTGCCATGTAAGTAATGATGCTATTTATTGTTTGTTTGTTGGTGTCATGTGACGTCTGTTTTATAAGACCAAACGATGTGTTTGTATGTATTTAACATGTGAGACAGATGTTTACACACTGGAGAATGGACTGATATGTTGCCATTTAAACCATGAGACCACAGGAAGCAAATAGTTTAATTTATGACTAAATTATACATTAGGCTTTACTGGTCTAAAGCTTCTAAACATAAAACATTGGCCAAAGAACTAAATGTGTCTTGGACACTGGATTTGTTTTTTTTACAAAATATATTTCATATATTTGTCCACAATATTGTTTATGTCCCAATTGAGGTTTGGAAGCTATGCTTTCATAACTGACTGTGTTTTAAGCGGTATACAGAGATTGGAGCTTATTCTTTTCTATGTATGTAAATAGTGTATGTGTCAGCTATCTTTTAATTATTGTTGAATTGTTACAGTGGCTACTCTGTGACTTGTTACTGAATGTTATTTACATGAAATAAAACAATGTATGTATCATTTAGAATTTTAGATTGATGTGTGAATATAAATGATGGTTTGTTCATATTTATTTGTGTCATATCAATCAATCAATCAACTTTTCAGGGGTCCATTAAAAAAACACTAAACATACACACATCGATACCATAAATAAAAACATCAGATATTACAAGAGACAATCGAGGGGGGTTTAGAAGAAGTAGACTGATATATTGTAACATTGAGGCTGGGGTTAGACCGCACAACCATATAATAATAGTAGAGGTAAAAGTAGTGAAGATTAGAAGTACGGTACTCCAGTGAAGTAAAATATTTGCAGTAAGTACAGTACTTGAGTAAATATAGAGTTAGTTTCTCAGTGACGTGAAGCATCACTTAATGTTTGCTTATACACACTGGACTTTATATTGATTCTGAACTTCTGAAGTCAAATTAATTTGTGTTTGTTTGTGCTAATGACCTACGCCTTTGTTGTAATGGCTATGGCCATCCATACAACAGAGGCCATACAAGCTGCCGAAATTGGAAATTGCGGAAATTGCAATTTCTTTGCTATTTTTTTTTACCTTTTATGAAGATTTAAATTTTGTTATTTTTCATGTCATGATTATATAATTGAATACCCAGGACCTGATTGGAAACAAGGGCTGTTTTCATTGATTGACATTGGACGTGTGTTTGACTGTACTGTAACTGATTACATTTCTGTTTGACTGTACCCTGTAGCCTACTGATTACATTTCTGACAAAGTATTCAATCAATCAATAAACCAAACGCATCGCACTGCAAGCAAGGCATTGTGAGCTTGTAGACCGGCTATTTTCATAATGTTTGCCTCCTTCTTACGTATAATATTTGACAATTTGGCCAATTATTAAAAAGTAGACAGTTAACATTGCTGTTCATTGGAGCGGTTAGGCACCAGATCAAAGGGTAGGCTACAGGGTCCAACGACACACCTCTTCACATTGGCATGCAGCATTCAACCTAAGAAGTGTTCATTTATGAGTGGTTGCCACACCTTCACAAAGCCTTGGTATTTTGTTCATTTATGAGTGGTTGCCACACCTTCACAAAGCCTTGGTATTTTGTTCATTTATGAGTGGTTGCCACACCTTCACAAAAGCCTTGGTATTTGCTGTGTATGACAGAGTATGTGCAGTGATCACAGTCTATGGCAGTGATGCATGATTTGGGATTGACAAGCAACATTAAATTGAAAGGCTGCTGTGAGATAAAAGTATACTTGTGGGCTATTAAAGGCTTGGGTAAATAATTACCAAGTAGTCGTTGATTGCATAGCATTATAGGGCCGGCCCTAAATGGAAACAATTAAGACCACAAGCACTTCTTGGAACAAGCTATCCTTTTTGGAATAAGTGTTTCACTGTACTCTGTTGGTGTTTTTACGTACACACAGACAGACGTACAGGGATGTGGTGCATTTGTAATGTACTTATAATAAATTAAAATATATTCAATCAAGTTACTTGTTGTTGCCACGCATACAAGTTACAACGAGGGGCTAATGAGTGGGGGGCCTACGACGCCCCCTCCTCCGAACGTCAACGACCAATAGGATCACTGATCATCACTCTTACTTTGGCCACAACAGCCAATCTGATTGTAGCTACCTGGTAGTGAGGAGGACTCGGCACCAAAACCAACAAGGAAGTGTTTGTGCTGAACACCAGCTTCTGTTCTGTTGTTTGTCAATGTTTTGGTTATGGTAGGACGGGTAGGACATTGCAGGTTCTGTTGGACTGTTGGACTGAGCTCCGCAACATGACTTCATGAGGGAGATTCTTGTTCCTAAGGAAACAAACGACCCGGAGCCCGGAGGACGTCAGTACAGCAGCAGCAGTAGAAAAACCACTAGGGTGTTGCGCCCAAATCGGTGACCCGTTCGGATGTTTACTCCCTATGTTGCCTTTTTTTCCTTGTAAAACGTCTTATTTTATTTATTTAATCCTATGATAAATACTTTTTTTTATTTGTGGAAAACAACAAGAGTCTGAGATGACGAGACGACGAGACTCCCATCAGGATGATTTGAAAAGAGAACTTTGATCTGTTGATGGGATTAACTGGTAAATAAAGATAAGATAAAAGTATTTTAGATCAGATAAACCGAAGCGTTTTGCAATTTTAGCCTGACTAAACCTGACTGGTAAAATAGGACTCGGAGTATGAATCGGCCCTAATGCTGAGGGAAAAGGCACATTTTCTTGTCAAAAGAACCATTTGGACTTTTAGTAGCTGACGGGGATCTCTACGGGCAGAACAGCGACCTCTGGCGGAAGTAACCTAATTGTTTGGGTCACCAGTCTCCGTGTAACAGCTGGTCGTTGTTGCCAACATGGCGAGCCAGGCCGGCGAACGCAAACAAGAAGGTAAGGACACATCAAAAATCATATTACTATGAATAATGGTTGTTTTCTGTGCGTGTGTTTTACTACCGGATTACACCAGAGGAGCAAAAACATTCAGAATGTTTGTTCAGGAGCTGAATTTGAGCAACTGGACAAGTTTAAACAGTTTTTGTTTTGAGCTAAATGCTAAATGCAAGTAACTGTCTACTTGTCATTGTATTGTCAATGCTTAGTATTAACCTTGTGGTGTATTATGTGTTTTACTGTGTGATGTCACTAGTAGTTTGCGGTACTGTGTGTGGAGTGCTTGTCTATAGCTCTATCCTACTAGTGTTTGTGTAGCAGGGGTTCAACGTGGGGTCATTGAGGGGTTCCAGGTGGTCCCCATCTTTATGGTTGATAATTCATCTTCACCATTATTACATTTACAAGTAGAGAACGTACAGGCATGTCTATTTTGATCAGAATTTCACTATTGCTGCAACTAGTCTGCAATGGTGGTGGACCTTAAGTCACACACCAGTGGCAGTTCTGGAACATCTTTCTTGGCCACACAGACCCCCACCTGAAAATGTTATGTGCCATGGCAGGGACCCGGGACCCCCATAAAAGACCTGTTAACATGTTTTAAAATAGATCTGACGTGTCTGTCAATGCATTGTGAGCTTGTAGATGGGGCCATTTCAAATAGCTGATGTGGTTAAAGTCAACTGATGGTGTAGCCTCCGTAAAGCTTTTCTGAACTTTCATCTGGTTTTACGTAGGGACCCTGTGCGTTTATTCCAAGCGCTATGGTAGGCAGATGTACATACCCTCCGTCACGGCCTGGTGGTGAGATGTTTCAAAAGATGCATAGGAGACAGGGCCGGATTAACACCTCTGAGGGCCCCTGGGCACTGAAGCTCATGCACCCCCCTTCACATGCACACGTAAAAATCTGAGCGCACGCGTATCGCGTGCAACATGTTTTGCTGTTTTGGGGCGGTTTTATGCCCCCTACCCCCCCCAGAGTGACAGCTAATCTAGCGCATTGTTGCTGCTTTACACACAATTGCACTTTTCAGCTGCCCTTCTCACCAACAATAAAACGCTAAACTTTTTAGACACCATTTATTTCATTCGGATTAGCAGGGACATTTTCTGTGGAGCTTCTTTTCTTTTTTTTAGGGGCCCCTGGTGCCCAAGGGCCCCTGGGCACGTGCCCAAAAGTGCCCATATGGTAGATCCGGCCCTGATAGGAGACAACGGAAACGTGGGAGAAATTTCATTTGGCGCAGATGCCGTTAAGTATTTTTTATTGTTTGACCGTTTTGGTTTGGCTCCTCTCTTCCTTATTGACTTCCCCATTGTACCCGCCTCCCGCACCGAGAGTGGCTAGCTGCGCGTCCCTACGTGGACCAGTTTCCACTTTGTATTCTCAGTTAAATTAACACTGATTTTCCAGTGAAGGTTGGGGTCCCCAGTATTTAGGACGATCGTCGAGCCGATTCTACTCTATGGCTCCGAGACATGGACACTTTCAAAGAAAGTAGAGAAACGGTTGGATGACACTTACACCGCTCTAATGAGAGCGCAAATGAAATGAAGAGCCACCCATCGACTAATCTAATATACGGCAACCTTCCCCGTGTTTCTCATTAGTCTGATCCAAAAGAACACAGTTTGCCGGCCACTGCTTCAGAGCTGACAATGAGGTTTATATATCTCTGGAGTCCTGCCTCAAAGCAGACCAGAGGTAGAAAACTGTCGTTCCCTGATGTCATCGCTATAGGGACACAGGCATCAGTAAGCAGGAACTGGGCTTGGGCAATGAAGGACCGGAAGGTCTGGCATGGCATTGTGAAATCCATGATCTCGACCGCGGTCGAAAAATGATGATGATGATGATGATGGGGTCCCCCCATAGACTGTAAAAAATATGGACAAAGCGTTCCCCGGGTCTAACATGAACGTAAAATGAAGCCTGAAATCCCTGCACTGTAAGTCGCCATCTTTCTAGATCCGTTTGGGCCCAGCTGAGCCATTGGCTTCTTCTTTGTTGGTTTTTATTTTGACTCGAGTGGGTGGGGGATCCGTTCATAGACTGTAACGCCCCTCAGAACATACGCGACTTTATTTTTTAAATAAATGGGACCATAGTTTTCCAAAAAGAATATTATGACATTAGAAATGAGACTTTGAACTAGTGACTGGAAGCAGAAAGTATTCATGACCTGACCATGTTTATTAAGGTAATACAGTCTAGGTGAAGTTTGGCCCAAATACATGGATCTCTATGGATCTCTCGTGGCTTCACAAAATATCTGTCTGACTGCCCCCCTGGGTCCCCCACTCCCCCAGAGATGAAAACCCTATCAAAGTGTTGGTGTTTGTTGCACTGCTGTTTGTCCACCAGTGTCTTGAGTGTTTAACCCATTCTAGACGGGAACCCCTTGTTTTAACTAAGCATTATGTTATACTTTAGCTAGATAGACAGATTATTTTTGTGTCATGCACCAAAGGCGCCCAGCCCACATGGACTTACAGGACACACCATATCATTGCTTCAATATTGCATTGTGTACAAGAAACAGGTTTGTTTTGTTGTTATTCCCTTTGTTTTTTTCTCTTTCTTTTACACTAACAAAACATTCTGCCTTATTTTCCACGCCCTACATAAAAAGTCTGCCAAAGCAAAAATACCTTTCCTAAAACCAAATTCCAGCTATTAGCTATTGAAAAATAGCAGATCTACAACGGTGGCGCGCTACAAGCTTGTATGTCTGCTATTTTTGAAAAATCCTGACAATGCGGCAGAAATCTTTCAATATATATATATATATTCTTTCAGAAGACTTTTCGCCGTCAGGCCTAAATGGGTTTTTAAAGGCATAGTATGTAAAACAATATAAACATAGTTTTTCCCTCCATAGCAGCAGTTCATCAGCCACTGAAGCAGTGTGGTGGTGGTGTTAACCTGCAGAAAGACATTGTCCTAAAATAAGACTGTTTTCACTGTTTGTTTTGATCGTCCCGAATGCATTTGGGCTACCAAAACAAACACATTGAGAGCTCTTTTTTTTTTAAATAATGTTTATTCACGTTGCTATTTTTTATGTTTTAATAATTATTAAGTTATTCAATTCAGTATCTAGTTGTCTTCCTGTGGGTCCTTGAAACCTATAAAGAAATCACTGCTGTAGTTACTGCTGTAGTTACAGTTTAGTACTGTAACTGTTTGTACTGTTCTGAGACCAGGTTGAAAATGTTGCCAACGTGGAGGGTAAGATTGACGTGTCCGTGTCGTGAGTGTGACCACTGACCAGGATACGTGTGTGTGACTGTGTGTGACTGTGTGTGGTGTGTGTGTGTGTGGTGTGTGTGTGTGTGTCTCTCTCGCAAGCACTCACTCACGCATGCACGTACGCACGCACACACAAAGCAAGAGCACTTAACTACAATCTTTTGTGTAGTGTAATTTAGACACACAGTCACACACCCTACCTGTTCTAACAACCTGTTTGTTCAGTGTTGTAATTATAGGAGCCACACGTCTGTGTAAGTTAATGGTCTGGTGGAAATAATCCATTGTTGGACTGAATGCTTCGACGACGATGACGTTAGTTTATTCTTTATGGTTGTAAATTAATATGTATTTAATTTATTGCTTCTTGTAGTTGTCTCTCTCTGTACTTGTTGAAGGCGTCGGCCAGATGTTCCATGATGTCACACACACTGCTTTTGTCAATGTCAATAGGCTTCTATGCACGGTCGTACGCCATTTTGGAAATAACTATTCCTACTTCCGGGGCCTCTCCGACTTCCTTCACAGGTGTTTACCGATCAAACGGAGTCAGGGTGCTGCTGTTGTGCACGTTGGCTCACTGTTAACACTCAGTGGGTCTGGTCTGAGAGTTACTCCTTGAAATAAACAAGTTTGAGAACCACTGTACACTAAATGGAACAGAGCCGTAACCCATTTTTGGGTGGGAACCCCTTTTGGTGTTTTAAGCATTCTGTTATTCTTTAGCTATTGGAAAATAGCAGATCTACAAGCTCACGGTGCCGCGCTATGAACTTGTAGGTCTGCTGTGAAAATGTGGCGCAAATCTTTGAATATATATATTCTTTCAGAGTGAACGTTTTTAACTCAAATCTTTGCTTCTGAGGGGGTTCCTGGAATAACATATTTTCAGATGGGGGGGGGGGGGATTCAGAAGATATTATTTTTTTTAATTTCAACGTCAGGCCTAAATGGGTTAATTTAGTATAATCGATAAACACCACAGTTACACGAATAAATATTGTGAAAATAGCCAAACTAGTGCCAGGGAGGCGTTGTAACTCAGCGCGTTGTGTGACATTTCCTGTGCTTTTTTTTTACCTCTGGTTTGGTGCAGCCAACAGCAAGTTGAAGTACATCAGCCTGGCGGTGCTGGTGGTCCAGAATGCGTCGCTCATCCTCAGCATCCGATACGTCCGCACGTTGCCCGGGGACCGCTTCTACACCACCTCGGCCGTGGTCATGGCGGAGATCCTCAAGCTGCTGACCTGCCTGCTCATCATCGTCCTGCAGAAGAGATGTACGTACTGTATCTGTGTGGAAATCAATTAACCCATTTTGGTGTTTTAAACATTGTTATAATCTAGCTATTGAAAAATAGCAGATCTACAAGCTCGTAGCGCGCCACCGAGTGGCGCGCTACGAGCTTGTAGGTCAGCTATTTTTGAAAAGAATTGTTCAAATGTGGCGCAAATCATTGAATATATATATTTCAGATAAAGATATGTTTTTTGCGGCTTATGCCTTTTATTGGTTTTTTGAAGGGACAGACGGTAGGCTGACAGGAAACGGGAGAGAGAAATGGGGGGGGGGGGGGGGGGGGGGGAAGACATGCAGTAAAGGCCGTGTCGGGCTCGGGAGTCGAACCCGCGGCACACTGCGACTGGATTACCAGTCGGGTGCCCAGACGGTTACGCCACTGCCTGGGCCAGAGCGAACATTTTTAACGAAAATATTTGTTTCTGGGGGGTGTCCCTGGAACTACATATTTTGAGATGGGGGTCCGTGTGGCCCAATAGAGATAATTCTGGGGGTCCTTGACATGAAAAAGGGTTGTGTTTTTCAGAAAAATGTTAGGATTTAGAAGACTTTTTTTTTTTTATCGACCTCAGTCCAAAATGTGTTAAATGTCCATGAAAAATTAGGGATGCCCAGAAAAAGATCTAAATCTATCTTTATTATATTTATCTAATATGTACAGTTTTCGTATACGATATTAGCCACTAGAAGAACCGCAGCATCCATATTCTTTTAGCCAAAAATAGCTGATCTACAAGCTCACAACGCGCTGCAGAACGTAGATCGGTCATTTTGACTATTTTTGAGTGACACCGTTATACGACGGTGAATAAAAGAGGCCTTAAGTGGTTGATCAGACTTAAAGATTTTGTCTTATATCATACAGCTCCATCTCAATGAATTAGAATATTGGGTGAAAGTTTCACTTTTTTAATTATGTTACGGAAGAAAATGAACTTTTACGCAATATTCCAATTCATTGAGATGGAGCTGTATATATTTTGGTTTGTTGATATACTGTAAAGGGGAAAAAAAAGTTCATACAAAAAGAAACGCTTCTCGGCTATTCAATTAATCGAAAAAGTAATGGATAGAATATATTTCCACTCCAGTATTAAGTATTGTGGTGCAAGTGTAAGCATATCGTTGCTGTCGGGCAGAAACATATCTATCTGCATATTCAAATGTAACTTTGTGATTTTGTGTGCAGGTAATCTGAAGCAGACGGTGCTGTTCCTGTGTGACAGTATATTTGTCCAGTACAAAGACACACTGAAGATGGCCGTCCCCTCCCTCATCTACACGCTACAGAACAACCTGCAGTATGTAGCCATCTCCAACCTGCCCGCTGCTACCTTCCAGGTAACACACACACACACACACACACACACACACACACACACACACACACACACACCCTGCAGTATGTAGCCATCTCCAACCTGCCCGCTGCTACCTTCCAGGTAACACACACACACACACACACACACACACACACACACACACACACACACACCCTGCAGTATGTAGCCATCTCCAACCTGCCCGCTGCTACCTTCCAGGTAACACACACACACACACACACACACACACACACACACACACACACACACACGCACCCTGCAGTATGTAGCCATCTCCAACCTGCCTGCTGCTACCTTCCAGGTAACACACACACACACACACACACACACACACAACCTGCAGTATGTAGCCATCTCCAACCTGCCTGCTGCTACCTTCCAGGTAACTAACACACACACACACACACACACACACACACCCTGCAGTATGTAGCCATCTCCAACCTGCCTGCTGCTACCTTCCAGGTAACTATCACACACACACACACACACAGTATGTAGCCATCTCCAACCTGCCTGTTGCTACCTTCCAGGTAACACACACACACCCAATCTTCCGCCGTAGTCTGAAATCTCACCTCAGACTCCATCTTAGCCCGTAGCACTTGCCTTGACGACCTTACAGGCGTACAGTATATGCAAAGGCTCAACTTATGTAAATTAGATTCATGTAGACATAGCACTCTATAGTGTATACTAGTATAGTTTCATGATTTCATTATATAGATATTACAGATATTCCAGTTAGGTTCTTAGCTTAGGTATGATTCTTGAAGACCATTTTTTAAAATGTATTTGATGTATTACCAGATTTTGTTCTTGCTTACTGTAAATCACACTGGATTAAGAGCATCTGCTAAATGCCTAAATTGTAACTTGAATTCAGAAATTGGACCAGTCCACATTATGATCAACTGCTGCTGCAACGACTGCTGCGTAGATTCAGAGAAAATAGGGCCGTAAACAAGGAAGTGATGGGTGAGAGAGCACCCAAACGGGTCGTAAACAAGGAAGTGATGGGTGAGAGCGCACCCAAACGTAAACAAGGAAGTGATGGGTGAGAGCGCACCCAAACGTAAACAAGGAAGTGATGGGTGAGAGCGCACCCAAACGTAAACAAGGAAGTGATGGGTGAGAGCACACCCAAACGTAAACAAGGAAGTGATGGGTGAGAGCACACCCAAACGTAAACAAGGAAGTGATGGGTGAGAGCACACCCAAACGTAAACAAGGAAGTGATGCGTGTGAGCGCACCCAAACAGGTCGTAAACAAGGAAGTGATGGGTGCGAGCGCACCCAAACGGGTCGGGAGGGGCTGAGCAAGGCTCTGCCTAGCAATGTCCCTTTCCAAAAAAAATCAATGTTAGCAATCCTGTTTTATATATCGATAAAAATGACCTTAAAATGTGCCCACACATCCTGGGCACCCTGCGGTTTTAAGATGTGTGTGTGTGGACGTCCTGGTCAGTGTTGATAAAGAACTCATTAAACAAACTCATTCTGCAAAGCACACAACTTTATCCTGTCCTGGAAAACTATCGCTCTCTTTCGGTCATACACTGTTGTACTGGAGAACTATAGCGCTCTCTCTGTCATACACCGTTGTACTGGAGAACTATAGCGCTCTCTCTGTCATACACCGTTGTACTGGAGAACTATAGCGCTCTCTCTGTCATACACCGTTGTACTGGAGAACTATAGCTCTCTCTCGGTCATACACCGTTGTACTGGAGAACTATAGCGCTCTCTCGGTCATACACCGTTGTACTGGAGAACTATAGCGCTCTCTCGGTCATACACCGTTGTACTGGAGAACTATAGCGCTCTCTCGGTCATACACCGTTGTACTGGAGAACTATACTGCGTAAAATTCTGGTATCGGTCGGTATACCTATCAGCTGAATCCTGTCCAAAGCATTCATTGTGTTTGGGGGGTGTATTGACCATAAGTGTGTCTTATCTCTACGTGACCTACTGTACCAGGATTGTTCATTGTGTTTGGGGGGGGTGTATTGACTATAAGTGTGTCCGGTCTCCAGGTGACGTACCAGCTGAAGATCCTGACCACAGCATTGTTCAGTGTACTGATGCTGAGGAAGTCTCTGTCCAAAGTGCAGTGGGTGTCTCTGCTGCTGCTTTTTGCAGGGGTGGCTGTTGTACAGGTTAGTTATGAGTAATGGCTGTTATTAAACGTATTGGTGTTAGAATATACTTGACAACAGAAACGTTAAAGTACATCTATATGCACTGCAGACTGGTCCATTTCAAAATCACATGATTGTATTGTAATCAGTGTTGGGACGCAACTCCTACTGTATGGCATTATTTTATTAACGGTTTATTACTGTTACTACATGGTGCGTTAGGCCGTTATTTCTGGTCTAATCTCCTCCTCCACAGATCAGAACTAATATAGTTCTGTTGTTCTCCAGGTCCAACAGGAGGGCCAGAAGGAGTCTCTCTCCTCCTCCACATATCAGAACTAATATAGTTCTGTTGTTCTCCAGGTGCAACAGGAGGGCCAGAAGGAGTCTCTCTCCTCCTCCACGGATCAGAACTAATATAGTTCTGTTGTTCTCCAGGTGCAACAGGAGGGCCAGAAGGAGTCTCTCTCCTCCTCTGACTCCACGGATCAGAACTAATATAGTTCTGTTGTTCTCCAGGTGCAACAGGAGGGCCAGAAGGAGTCTCTCTCCTCCTCCACGGATCAGAACTAATATAGTTCTGTTGTTCTCCAGGTCCAACAGGAGGGCCAGAAGGAGTCTCTCTCCTCCTCCACAGTGGATCAGAACTAATATAGTTCTGTTGTTCTCCAGGTCCAACAGGAGGGCCAGAAGGAGTCCTCCTCCTCCACGGATCAGAACTAATATAGTTCTGTTGTTCTCCAGGTCCAACAGGAGGGCCAGAAGGAGTCTCTCTCCTCCTCCACAGATCAGAACTAATATAGTTCTGTTGTTCTCCAGGTGCAACAGGAGGGCCAGAAGGAGTCTCTCTCCTCCTCCACAGATCAGAACTAATATAGTTCTGTTGTTCTCCAGGTCCAACAGGAGGGCCAGAAGGAGTCTCTCTCCTCCTCCACAGATCAGAACTAATATAGTTCTGTTGTTCTCCAGGTGCAACAGGAGGGCCAGAAGGAGTCTCTCTCCTCCTCCACAGATCAGAACTAATATAGTTCTGTTGTTCTCCAGGTCCAACAGGAGGGCCAGAAGGAGTCCTCCTCCTCTGACTCCACAGATCAGAACTAATATAGTTCTGTTGTTCTCCAGGTCCAACAGGAGGGCCAGAAGGAGTCTCTCTCCACCACAGATCAGAACTAATATAGTTCTGTTGTTCTCCAGGTCCAACAGGAGGGCCAGAAGGAGTCTCTCTCCACCACAGATCAGAACTAATATAGTTCTGTTGTTCTCCAGGTGCAACAGGAGGGCCAGAAGGAGTCCTTCTCCTCCTCCACAGATCAGAACTAATATAGTTCTGTTGTTCTCCAGGTGCAACAGGAGGGCCAGAAGGAGTCTCTCTCCTCCTCCACAGATCAGAACTAATATAGTTCTGTTGTTCTCCAGGTCCAACAGGAGGGCCAGAAGGAGTCTCTCTCCTCCTCCACAGATCAGAACTAATATAGTTCTGTTGTTCTCCAGGTGCAACAGGAGGGCCAGAAGGAGTCTCTCTCCTCCTCCACGGATCAGAACTAATATAGTTCTGTTGTTCTCCAGGTGCAACAGGAGGGCCAGAAGGAGTCTCTCTCCTCCTCCACAGATCAGAACTAATATAGTTCTGTTGTTCTCCAGGTCCAACAGGAGGGCCAGAAGGAGTCCTCCTCCTCTGACTCCAGGGATCAGAACTAATATAGTTCTGTTGTTCTCCAGGTCCAACAGGAGGGCCAGAAGGAGTCTCTCTCCTCCTCCACAGATCAGAACTAATATAGTTCTGATGTTCTCCAGGTGCAACAGGAGGGCCAGAAGGAGTCTCTCTCCTCCTCCACAGATCAGAACTAATATAGTTCTGTTGTTCTCCAGGTGCAACAGGAGGGCCAGAAGGAGTCTCTCTCCTCCACAGATCAGAACTAATATAGTTCTGTTGTTCTCCAGGTGCAACAGGAGGGCCAGAAGGAGTCCTCCTCCTCCACAGATCAGAACTAATATAGTTCTGTTGTTCTCCAGGTCCAACAGGAGGGCCAGAAGGAGTCTCTACCCTCCTCTGACTCCACGGATCAGAACTAATATAGTTCTGTTGTTCTCCAGGTGCAACAGGAGGGCCAGAAGGAGTCTCTCTCCTCCTCCACAGATCAGAACTAATATAGTTCTGTTGTTCTCCAGGTCCAACAGGAGGGCCAGAAGGAGTCTCTCTCCTCCTCCACAGATCAGAACTAATATAGTTCTGTTGTTCTCCAGGTCCAACAGGAGGGCCAGAAGGAGTCTCTCTCCTCCTCCACGGATCAGAACTAATATAGTTCTGTTGTTCTCCAGGTGCAACAGGAGGGCCAGAAGGAGTCCTCCTCTGACTCCACAGATCAGAACTAATATAGTTCTGTTGTTCTCCAGGTCCAACAGGAGGGCCAGAAGGAGTCTCTCTCCTCCTCCACAGTGGATCAGAACTAATATAGTTCTGTTGTTCTCCAGGTCCAACAGGAGGGCCAGAAGGAGTCTCTCTCCTCCTCCACAGTGGATCAGAACTAATATAGTTCTGTTGTTCTCCAGGTGCAACAGGAGGGCCAGAAGGAGTCTCTCTCCTCCTCCACAGATCAGAACTAATATAGTTCTGTTGTTCTCCAGGTCCAACAGGAGGGCCAGAAGGAGTCTCTCTCCTCCTCCTCAGATCAGAACTAATATAGTTCTGTTGTTCTCCAGGTCCAACAGGAGGGCCAGAAGGAGTCCTTCTCCTCTGACTCCACGGATCAGAACTAATATAGTTCTGTTGTTCTCCAGGTCCAACAGGAGGGCCAGAAGGAGTCTCTCTCCTCCTCCACAGATCAGAACTAATATAGTTCTGTTGTTCTCCAGGTCCAACAGGAGGGCCAGAAGGAGTCTCTCTCCTCCTCCACAGATCAGAACTAATATAGTTCTGTTGTTCTCCAGGTCCAACAGGAGGGCCAGAAGGAGTCTCTCTCCTCCTCCACAGATCAGAACTAATATAGTTCTGTTGTTCTCCAGGTGCAACAGGAGGGCCAGAAGGAGTCTCTCTCCTCCTCCACAGATCAGAACTAATATAGTTCTGTTGTTCTCCAGGTCCAACAGGAGGGCCAGAAGGAGTCTCTCTCCTCCTCCACAGATCAGAACTAATATAGTTCTGTTGTTCTCCAGGTCCAACAGGAGGGCCAGAAGGAGTCCTCCTCCTCCTCCACAGATCAGAACTAATATAGTTCTGTTGTTCTCCAGGTCCAACAGGAGGGCCAGAAGGAGTCCTCCTCCTCCTCCACAGTGGATCAGAACTAATATAGTTCTGTTGTTCTCCAGGTCCAACAGGAGGGCCAGAAGGAGTCTCTCTCCTCCTCCACAGTGGATCAGAACTAATATAGTTCTGTTGTTCTCCAGGTGCAACAGGAGGGCCAGAAGGAGTCTCTCTCCTCCTCCACAGTGGATCAGAACTAATATAGTTCTGTTGTTCTCCAGGTGCAACAGGAGGGCCAGAAGGAGTCTCTCTCCTCCTCCACAGTGGATCAGAACTAATATAGTTCTGTTGTTCTCCAGGTCCAACAGGAGGGCCAGAAGGAGTCTCTCTCCTCCTCCACAGATCAGAACTAATATAGTTCTGTTGTTCTCCAGGTGCAACAGGAGGGCCAGAAGGAGTCCTCCTCCTCCTCTGACTCCACGGATCAGAACTACTCCGTGGGGCTGGTCGCCGTGGTCATCAGCTGCCTGTCGTCGGGCTTCGCCGGCGTCTACTTCGAGAAGATCCTGAAGGGAAGCTCCGCCTCCGTGTGGGTCCGCAACGTCCAGCTGGGCCTGTTCGGAACGTCGCTGGGCCTGCTGGGGATGTGGTGGAACGACGGGCCGCAGGTACCGTTATTACTGTCATCATATCATCTGGCCCATTTTGAACTGAGGTTCAGATTAAAAAAAAATGTCTGTTTGAAAATGTTTTCTGAACAAAGCTATGTTTCTGTCAGTCGTTCTTCGATTTTTCTAAAATAGCAGATCTACAAGCTCATAGCGCGCAACCGAGTGGCGCGCTAAGAGCTTGTAGATCTGCTATTTTTCAATAGCTAAAGCATAACGTGATGCTAACACCAAAAGGGGGGGGGGGAGAAATGCTCACAATTATGGTATCGCAGAGATTTAAAATTTATCGTGAAATTGAACTTGTCATAGTCGTACACTAGGACAAATTAGCGTTTGTTTGAGTTGCAAATTCAGTACGAGTTAAACCCTCTATACTTGATAAAACGGACCTGTAAAGATTGTACGCAAATGCAATAATCATATTCTGTACCCTTCTGTATATTCTGTATTCTCTGGCTGTCACAGTCCTGGTTCTTCAGGAGTAATGAGACTCGCCTACGGTTTGTGGGGGAGGGACTCAATCTGAGTATCAATATAAATTAGTATAAATAAATATCGATCAGTATCAATTATTTGAGTACGAGTTCTGTATAAA
Organism: Protomyctophum bolini; assembly: GCF_963924005.1. NCBI lineage: Eukaryota > Metazoa > Chordata > Actinopteri > Myctophiformes > Myctophidae > Protomyctophum > Protomyctophum bolini. The sequence continues at coordinate 5,800,613 of NC_137866.1, forward strand.
AGAGCGTCGCAGTCCCGCCCCCCCTCGAGAGACCCGGAAAATAAATCCCCGTTCATTTTCCTCGTAGACTTTTCAGAAAGTATTTATTTAAAGACGTTTATGCCGCGGACAAAGCCAACTCTTGTCGTGACAAATCATGACAACAAACAAAAAAAATCGGGCCAAACAAATAATTAGAAAGTAGAAAAAAACGGCAGGTTACAACACTTTTTGTTGTTGTTTTTCTTCTTTCTAATTTTTTGTTTAGTCGAAAATATCGTGTGTGTTGTCATGATTTGTCACGACAAGAGTTGGCTTCGTACGACGCTTAAAAGGTCTTTAAATAAATACGGTTTGAAATGTCAATGGGAAAAATGCATGGGGATTAATTTCCTGGGCCTGGCGTCGCCATGAAAGGGGGCGGAACTGCGACGCTCTATATCCGTACAGGTGTCGTCACCATGCCAGACTTGTGATTGGTTAATTGCTTCTAATTAACCCCTTCCAGGTGGCCGTGCAGGGCTTCTTCTTCGGCTACACCCCCATGGTGTGGACGGTGATCCTCAACCAGGCGTTCGGGGGCCTCCTGGTGGCCGTGGTGGTGAAGTACGCCGATAACATCCTCAAGGGCTTCGCCACGTCCTTCAGCATCGTGGTGTCCACGGTGATGTCGGTCTACCTGTTCGCCTTCCACGTGGACCCCGTGTTCGCGGCGGGCGCCGCCATGGTCATCGGAGCCGTGTACATGTACAGTCTGCCCAGAGCCGCCACGCAGCCGCCGTCCTCCTCTTCGTCGCAGTCTTCTTCGTCTTCTTCGTCGCTGCTGGGCTCCTCGTCGGAGGCGATGGGAGGAGGAGGAAACAGGACAGATGGCGCCTCAGACATGGACTCTTTCCTCCCCAAGTCAGTCCTGATCAAATGAGACAAAACACTAAAACATTTCTCATGGCTTTTGTTTTGTGTCATTGACGATCCGCTCCCTCCTTGTCAGACCAGCTAGGCTCTCAGTCCAACAAAGAAACTAACGTCTCTCTTTATTTATTCCCCTCTCTCCCTTCTGTCTGTCTATTTATCTATCCCTCTATCTATTCTATTTATCTATCCCTCTGTCTGTCTATTTATCTATCCCTCTATTCTCTATCTACCCCTCTCTCTGTTTCTACCTAATCTCTTTCTTTCTGAGGCAGTTAGTTGGATGTTTTATAACAACATATTGAGAATCCTCAATTCTCTCTTCTTCTCCTCTCTCCGTTGTAAGTAATTAAACCACACGCTGTTCTGATCGGAGGAGATCTTGATGAGCAGATTATTTGGTAGGAGGACAGACAGAAGAAGACCGGACGAGACGAGAGGAGAGGAGAGGAGAGAAGGAGGATTTGCTACTAAAGACATTGAACTTTTCTTTCTCCTTCTTCACTCTCTCTCTCTGAACTATACATAACAACTCTTCATTATTCTCTCTTTTCTCTCTGCATTCTACTGGACGGCCAAAGACACACTTCATCTTCTGTGGAACCAAAAGCCTGATTTAATGCTCCGTTGGCATCGTGTCTTGCACCGGAAATAGCCGATCTACAAAAGCGTGTACCTCGGCTAGTTCCGGTTATGAATCAGATTCAGGGCGTAGCTCGAATAACTCTTCTGAAAGCACAAGAGAACGCTCTCTGTCCCTCTGTGTGGAGGACATGTCCACGCTTTAGTTTAACCCATTCTGACCTGAGATCAGATTCATACGAGGTTTCCACTGGGGACACACACTGGTCTGATTAACCCATTCTGACCTGAGATCAGATTCTACAAATGTCAGTCGTTCTTCGATTTTTCAAAAATAGCAGACCTACGATGAGCTTGTAGATCTGCTATTTTTCAATAGCTAAAGCATAACATGATGCTAACACCAAAATGGGTTCCCGTTCAGAATGGGTTAATGTCTCATTATGGCCTCTCTCTTGCCTTAAAAGTATTTATTCCTTATGTTTTCTAAGCCTTATGATCGAACACGGCTGATTTATTATTACAACTGTAATATTTATTATTATTATCGTCAGAGTTTTTCTGAACAGTTTCTTTCTCTTTTTCTTTTTAAATCAGGCGGTGGTGTGTGGAGGTGTGGTAGATCAGATTGATTCAGTTCATTCTGATGCCAAAATGTGACAATTATTGCACAGAAACAAAAAACTGTGTAACAGTCTCACATTCTGAAACGTAACCGCTAGACGTGACCTTTAGAACAGACAAACCGTAGTGTGTGTGTGTGTGTGTGTGTGTGTGTGTGTGTGTGTGTGTGTGTGTGTGTGTGTGTGTGTGTGTGTGTGTGTGTGTGTGTGTGTGTGTGTGTGTGTGTGTGTGTGTGTGTGTGTGTGTGTGGGGGGGGGGGGTCCTTTCTCTGATCTGTAAGTGTAGGGATGGGACTTACAGATCTGCAAGTGTAGGGATGGGACTTACAGATCTGCAAGTGTAGGGATGGGACTTACAGATCTGCAAGTGTAGGGATGGGACTTACAGATCTGCAAGTGTAGGGATGGGACTTACAGATCTGTAAGTGTAGGGATTGGACTTACAGATCTGCAAGTGTAGGGATGGGACTTACAGATCTGCAAGTGTAGGGATGGGACTTACAGATCTGTAAGTGTAGGGATGGGACTTACAGATCTGCAAGTGTAGGGATGGGACTTACAGATCTGCAAGTGTAGGGATGGGACTTACAGATCTGCAAGTGTAGGGATGGGACTTACAGATCTGTAAGTGTAGGGATGGGACTTACAGATCTGTAAGTGTAGGGATGGGACTTACAGATCTGCAAGTGTAGGGATGGGACTGAAAGCAGTGGTTGGAGAGATAGATTTTATGACACACAATAATATATTTGTGGCTGTAGTACCACGCACAAAGGAATATAGCTCATATCTATATGGTATATTATAGCTCATATTTCTATTTGGCCATTGACGGTATAATTTATTTTTTTTAAGTAGCTTGTTTATTGACAGGAATAAGACTTGTGAATAACACTGGCCACACACACACACACACACACACTGGAAGTGATTCTGGTGGTGAATATATGTTTTTATTAAAACGGTGGAATGATAACGATGGAAATAAGGCTAATGTAGTTTTACAGTATGGTTCACATCACATGGTCCTGCATAGACATGCATCACGTTCTGGTTGTCTGACGGTAGTGTCTGTGCCTTCATTAGGGCTGTCACGATTATAACATCTTACATGATGATTCGTTGTTACAACAATATTATAACATTTTACATCATGATTTATTGTAAGCGATTATGTCATAAGCCATGATGTCATCATTGTGACAGGCCTATAGCCTTCATGTCATCGGTACAAAAAGAAAAAGGCCACAAAGAGTTTAGTTTTCTCCTAGATAAATAATGTACAGATAATCTACTGGAAATGTCATGAGCCCAGAAATGGTGATTAGTAAAAATGAAATGTTATCTATAGGCCTAATGGATGACATTCAGCTTGGTTGCTAAAATTTGCACGTTGAGTCATTTGAGTAATTAGCATAATATCACATCTGTGATGACCTCATCACGTCTGTGATGACGGCTATGGCTGTTTTTAGCCCCAAGGAGTGTTTGTTGTTTTGTGCAAAACTAATGCTTGGAATGGATTCGGAATCATGAAAACCCCCTAGTTTGACACGTCTCATGCTACTTAAAGATTGATGAAATTTACATACATTGTTGCCTTGTTGTTAATGATATGGTCACATAGTATGCTAATTACTCAAATTGCTCAAACATTCAACTTTTAGCAACCAAGATTAATCTCATCTGCAAAGCCTATAGATGACATTTGAATCATAAAAGTTTATTACTAACCAACATTTCTACATGACGTGACCTCACCTATGGGGCGTCCAGTAGACTAAGATGCTCAGTGCAGCTGTTGTAAAGGCTTTAACTCTTAATGTAAAATGTTTATTTTTTTATTTTTTGTTAATGTGTTGTTGTTGTTTGAATGACAGATATTGGTTGTGAAGTACAGTAAGGTTGTGTAAAACATGCCTGATGCAGCCCCATTAGCATGTGGGGACCCCACCAGCGTTGTTTACCTGTCCCAGATTTGGTCCCCGAACCACAGCTCTGGAGGTTACAGAACCACTTTACTGATTAAGATTTTCAGCGCGACTTATTTTCACGACTTCAAGGCGAAACGGAAATACATCGGCTTTATTTTCGACTAGTTTTTGGAGCTTCCGTTGTTGTACAGACCTCCTCGGAAAGGGAGGTAAAATAACTACAAATGTTGACGTCGGTCAGAACTTCTGGTCTATAGTTCGGAAAGCCCGTCCGAAACGGGTCTTTTCTAAAAGCTGCCGATAGAGCCTAAAAATTAATACTGGTCTCGGTATTGACGAGTCATTACGATATCACATAATATATAATTTACATTTATACATTATTTTGTATTTTAAATGCTTCAGTTGATGTTGCACTTATCAAACATTTTTTAATTTCAATGACCCCCATAACTCTGATAGTGTACACTCTTATTTCCCTGGACCCCACTTTGAGAACCACTGTCCTAGATTTATTTTTTGTTAGTTATTATTACCGTACTACATGGGTATCAGATTGGTACTCTGTATCGACTGGAAAATATGGTGTCGGTACACGTACATCTCTAGTCTTTTCCGACGTTGAAAGGAGCATGTATTGACACTTTAAGCATAATACATACTCTGAATATCTGTCCGGTTAGTCAGTGACACCTTGAGGTGCATCGGGTTCTAGAGTAAAGCTTCTGGAACCAGTCTGTCCGAGGCTCGGAATGATGTCAATGTGTAGTTAATACATCAGCATTCAGCTCCCCTTCCCCAAGAAAGAGTTGGGTTGTCAATGGGAGTAAGCAATTTTAGGTAGAAGCTTTTGAAAATAAGTGAGTCTCTTTTTTTTTTTTGTAATATATTTTTTATCTAATGTGATCCTGGGCTCTACACACCCTCCGCCAACCTAGTCCCCATATATATGGGGGACATGGGGAGACCAACCTAGTCCCCATATATATGGGGGACATGGGGAGACCAACCTAGTCCCCATATATATGGGGGACATGGGGAGAGCAACGGACTCGTCTCTCTTGAGAGATTACATCTTCAGTCGAATGCCTCTTTAGTGGTTCAGGAACAGACAGCATCAGTATTGTCCACTGTGGTGACCTGCATCACAGAAAACAAAGGCATTAAAGGGAAACTTTTAGCTGATTTGGTTTATTATTGAAAATCCCACTGCTCTGGGGTGAGATCAGATATATCAGTATGGTTCTCAAGGTAGGGTCCAGGAACCTCCTTGAGGGGTTTCCAGGGGGCCCCCAGCTAAATGATCGTTTGTTAAGACCAAAATGCAACATTGCAGTCTAACATAAACACGCTATATTAACTGTACTTATTGTTGTTTTCAAACTCTTGAGTGTACAAAATAAAACTGGGTTTCCTTGAAATTAAAAGGTTTGAGAACCACTGAGTACAGTTAAAAAAAAAAACACTAATAATAAATTCTAGAAATGCGTAAATTCACGACACGCCCAATGGCAAAAAAAGTGTCGGGCCTACAGCGACATAGCCTATGCCCTCTGATGCAAAACGACAGTTGCAGAACAATGGGATTTTAGGTTAAAAATCTGAAATGTCCCATTTAAACAAGACTGTAATGAAACGATATATCAATCCTATCATTTCATCCACGTAATGTTGGAGGTCATTGCACAGCTGTTTGTCAGTCTATATCCGTTATTAATTGATGAATTATCAATCAGAATAATGTCCATCAGTAAATGTAATGTAGCTCTTTAGCCACATTGTTCCAATGGATCCACGGCCTGTCCATTCAGGTCTATTGATTCATTGATCTGTTAAAGGCAGGATGGTGTTTAATGAATGTTTGCCTGACGTTGAAATATCACTTGAAAGAAAAGTTTGTTTATTAATTAATGATTATTTTATTTTAATTTCAAAGGGAGAAGGTTTTATAATTAATTATTAAGTAATTTTGATGTGAAAGAGGATAAACATGGTGCTGGTATTATCATTTCCTTTTCTTTATTTTTTAACACAATCACCCAACTGATAGACGGGTTGTTTATGCAGCTAAAATGTGAAAAGATAATTTATTTAAAGAATGGAATGAAAATGTATGTGACCTGTTGGATTGATTTATGTGGTGGTGGTGGTGGAGAAAAGAGGAATGAAGGAACAGAACCTTTGTTTTAAACATGTTATAATTTAGCTTTTGAAAAATAGCAGATCTACAAGCTCATAGCGCGCCACCGAGTGGCGCGCTACGAGCTTGTAGTTCTGCTATTTTTGAAAAATCGTGGCGCAAATCTTTGAATATATATTATTCTTTCAAAGTGAATGTTTTTAACTCGGTCCAAAATGGGTTAACTAGAACAAAACGTACAGAATGTGGAACACGGACGGGGAAAATAGATCTGCAAGCGCACAATGTGCCATGGAGAGACTACTGGGTCATTCTATTGGATTATATCCAATAGGAGAATCCAGTATAACATTCTTTATTCTAATAGCGCATGGATTAAAACATCCAATTGGTTCCCATTGGAATCTCAAAGGACGTTTGTAATCACTCATGCACTTCCTCTCGTCCTCTCTCTCTCTCTCTCTCTCTCCCTGAGACTTATTTCTCGCGTTAAATCGAGTCTAAATGGAGGAATGTTTTTTTTTTAATTTGATTTTTCATCTGTTTAAATGTCTCGGTTTGTAAATACAAAGTTTTATATAAACAGGAAATTATCTAAACTCTTCTCTGTATGTCGTCTTGATTGATTGAGTAATGTATTCTAACAGCGCTGAATGTAATGGAGTTATGGAGGAGTACAGAGAACTGACTCGTAGTAGAAGTTATAGCGGCCATTGTCTTGTTCCATCCATCCAGACCCCATTCATTTGTGAATCATGACCATAAAACATTTGATTGTGCAAACAAAAAGGGTAATTATTAAATATAGTATATCATCTTATGTATTATGATTATTCACAGAATCAAATGTTTTATGGTCACGATTCACCAGGATCCTGGATGGCTTGAGTCTAGGCTTAAAATAATTGCTGTAAATATGTTTGGATATCTTTATAGAAAGAATGAATGGACCCTATACAGTATACTGTATATATATGTATATATATATATATATATATATATATATATATATATGTATGGCTGCATTTATACTCTTACTACAATGGTGATGCTCGTCAAAAAAGGCAGATCTACAAGTTGTGTGGAGAGCTTGTAGATCTGCTACCTTCATTCACAAATGTATGTATTTCATGAATAGTATGTATTATGTATGTGTGTTCATGTTTTCATTAGAATAGTAAATTTATCCTTTAATATTAGTTTGCACACTGCAGACGGGTATAACAATATTGTACACATTGTAATGTTTACCATTTGATGTTCTCTATCTGTGTATAATAACGCTGTAGTGTATATATTTAAGGTTTGAGCTGTTTACTTCTAAGGTTTGGCACTTAAGTCAGATTACCATAATAACTAGACCTACAGTATCTGTATATCGTTGCTGTCGGGCAGAAACCCTAATTATTTTAAGTAAAAGTAACAGTTTTGGTTTCTACCCAACAGAGACGATGTATGTTTATGGTTTTATCCATTTGTAACAAAGTAACACTGAGGACTTTTCTGTGTTATCGGAATATCAGCCCTCTGAGAGAGAGACGGAAATATGTGAATCCATTTCATTCTCTCTCTCTCTCTCTCTCTGTCTCTCTCTCTCTCTAGTCCGGAGAAGGAGAAAGGTTGCTAGGAGGAAGACGTATCCAGCTGTGAAGGAAGACGGACAGGATGAAGACTTCTGCCTGTCTGAGGTCTGACGTTACTGTTTGAATGTTTATTTAACCCATTTTGGGTGGGAACCCAGCAGCATTATGTTATGCTTTAGCTATTGAAAAATAGCAAGATCTACAAGCTCGTAGCGCGCCACCAAGTGGCGCGCTACGAGCTTGTAGGTCTGCTATTTTTGAAAAACCGAAGAACGACTGACATAGAAACATAGCTTTTTCAGAAAACTGTCAGTGTCAGGATGTAGAAGACATTTTTAGAATCTGATCTCAGGTCAGAATGGGTTAATCTGCTGCCTTACTCCCACACACACACACACACACACACACAGTGGGCCTTTACATTTCTATGAGCCTTTTAAAGAACAACAGATGGTTCCATGTGGAACATGGATACTTTATTCAACCCAAAGGACATTATTGCATTCAACTGACTCCAGTTGCCATTCATTTCCATTCCATTTCATTTCACTTCACATTTGAAAGAAGCACAACAGATTCCATATCAGTTACCATTTGTATTAATTAATTTATCTTTAGGATAGCAGTATTATCAGTATTAGTTATGTTATGTAACACAATGACCTTCAAGTGCCCTTTCAAAGTCTCTTTCCAATGCTGCCTTACAAGTATTTTATGTAGCACAAATAATGACATGTCATTTTTACAATAATAATTAACATACGCTGGTATGAGTCTTCTTTTTAGATGACTTACCAAAGGCTTTGTAACACACTTTACAAGTAAAGGGTCCCCCTCTCTTTTTAGAATACGTTTTGTCATGAAATTCTTTGATACAAACATCACAAGTAAACAGCTCTTCCCCTTTATACACGAAGATGCTCTCCCTAAATGGAGACAAATATAAAGAGAAGTAGGAAAATGCTGACTGGTTAAATTGTGTCCATATTAAGACACACAGGCTTATTACACTCATGAACATCATTGGAATTGCTGGATCAGCCAAAAAAGAGAAATGGACTTTGTTACAGTTGTTGAAATGACAGCAACAGGAGCTCTGAAAAGTCCCCTGCTGTGACGGTAACACTGTGGTCAACGTACTATTAAATATAGAACTTAATGTTTTAACACAGTTTTGCATTGTAAAATGTCTGTTACAGTTAATTACATCATTATCAGGCAACAGTTATATAAATATTGGCGATAGACACAAATAGACATTTCCAGACGTCACTCTGATAAGAACGTTTATCCGTGCGCAGGTCAGAACTTGTGATCTTGGTTTATGTAACACAACAGCGATTCTCAAAGCATTCATCCCCCAAACACATTTGACTATAGCCTTTACTACTATAGCCGATTCTCCACTGTATGAGTCCTCATGTGATATTTTAGAGCTCCCGTTTGGCTAAAGCCTTTGCGACAAACAGCACAAGTAAATGGCTTCTCCCCTGTATGAGTCCTCATGTGTATTTTTAGAACACACTTTTGTCTATAGCTTTTGCTACAGATTTTACAAGTAAACGGTTTTCCCCTGTATGGGTCCTCATGTGTGTTTTTAGATTACTCATGTCATTATAGAGTCTTCTGCAAACTTTACAAACAAAGGGCTTTTCTCCTGTATGAGTCCTCATGTGTCTTTTTAGATTACTCATGTCATTGTAGAGTCTTCTGCAAACTTTACAAACAAAGGGCTTTTCTCCTGTATGAGTCCTCATGTGTCTTTTTAGATTTCCTCTTTGATTAAACATTTTGGAACACAGTGTACAATTAAAACGTGTCTTCCTTCTGTCACTCTGCAATGTGGAGTGAGTTTCTTTTGATGATTTCAGGTCCTGGGACCGCTTGTTGCTCAGAGACCATCTCTGTCCTCCTTCCACATGTTCCACCCGTTTCTCGTATGACTTCAGTGTGTTTAAAGGTGACTGATGTACACTACAGGGCTCCCATTCGTCAGCACTGTCTTCGGTGATGTCAGATTCAGAACAGTGTGAAGTTGGATGTGATGTTCCACAGTCCTCTACATCAGCTTGTGTTTTCATGTGTTTAGTTGAGGTGCCGGCTACAAGCTCTGTGTCTCTGTTTTCACTACAATCATCTTCTCCAGTAGGTTTCTCTCCGGTGTGGACACTTTGGTGCCTCTTCACGTGATCTGACTTACTGAAACTCTTGTTACAATGTTTGCATCGGAAAGGTTTTTCTCCAATGTGGACACGCTGGTGCTTCTTCAGGGAACCCGAGTCACTGAAACTCTTGTCACGCCGTTCGTCGTCATCGACTTCACTCGTCTCCTCCCAATCATCACTGTCTTCAGTGTCGGATTCGAGTTCAACTTCAACTTCAGAGCAGTGGGAAGAGAGGTCTTCTTCATCATCATCAATATCATCATAATTTTCTTCTTCAACTTTCACTGCTAGTAATGTCAGCAAAGGCCAATCAACCTCTTCTGGTCTTTGAAGTAGCTCCTCTTTAATGTGTGGAGGCTCTGGTTCCTCCTGGTCCAGACTGGGGCTCCTCTCCTCTTTACACACAGGGAGCTGCAGCACGTCTGGGGAAAAGATCACATGAAAACAACCAATACATATTTTATTTTATTTCCATTTATGTTTTCATTAAGTGTTACATAATGTGCCATAGGTGTGGTAGTTGGGAGTAACTTAAGCTGTAAATACATTTGTTAACGAGTGCAATGTCGATAACAAATGTTTGACTTTTGACTGACTCACATTTGACTGAGGGGCTATGAGTTGCTACAGGCTGCCATTTCTGAATTTTCGTTTACTTTCATGTCCTATGAAAGCAGGGAATCACAGCTTTAAATTGACATTGGTTGTTCAGTTTGACCCACCAGTTTTGGAGATATGGCTTATAGAGTAATGTCTTGCAGAAAACAGCGAGTTGAGAAAACAGGCTTGAAAGGTTCACTTCATATTTACATTATTTACACTTATTTCAGACATGCTCTAGTATGTGAAGAGTCTGCCTGTGCTATTAACTCATTTTGCATTAAAAAAAAATAAGTTTTTCTCCTCTGGTGAAAAGCTGGAGTTTGTGCGATGGCAGGCTCTCAGTCAAATCTGGTCACAAATGATTAAATCTTTGTGTACACTACAGCTGTATATCATCATGACCAGTAGGGCCAGGTCGGTTATTTTCATAATCCGACGATTGACGGCTAGCTATCGACATATACTATATACTATTATATACTGTATCATTGAAAAAAGTCTGTCTCAGTTCTGTCGTGTATTCCCATCACAGATCAGCTGAAAATGCTCCCAAGCTCTCAAGTTTTGGTTCACTCAACGTCCTGCGTATGTACAGTCTATGGTATGTATGTATGTACAAAGTTTTAAAGGATCCCTGGCTAACAAGACACATTTGCCTTAAAACATTATACTTGGCCTCTAATCTATTACTAAAATTAGAAATAAAAAAACACAGTAAATATTCATTCATCTTAGAAACAGTCTGTAAATAGGGGCCGCTCCTGTCACAAGTTGTTTAAATAAGAGTTTGATCTCTTATTGAAGTTATTTTATACAAATTTTCAACTGAAATAGGGAATTGTTTTAGTTTTAGAGGGCAAGTGTAATGTTTTAAGGCCTACGTCTTATTAGCCAGGAATGCTTTTAATAAATGCAATAATGCATGGCTTTTTAAATAACTTCACAACAACGTCTGAGCTTGTATACGTTGGCTATTTCCTGTGAATGTTCCCTGGCCATTGCTGAATGGCAGGCACCTTGAAAGCCGGAGGACAAGTTCAATAACAGCCCTCCTGGGGGCAGCATTCAGCAGGGTGAAGCTGGAACTGAATTTACCCCATCAAGGAAAAATAATGGGGATGCTAGCTAGGGTTCAAGTGGTTAAACATGTTGCGTTTGCACATATATTTACATTTCACCAGATGTATCATTAGGCAGTAATCAATATATCATGAATGATTATTTCAAACGTTTGGCCTCGATTATGATTTTTTGGGAGGATTATTTCCTAGTCCACACAATTGGCAGGTCGTGTGATTAATTACCCAGCACCTATGCAATAAGGCACCTGCCAATTGTGTGCCCCAAACATGTGTGCTTCCCTGGTCAATTGGTGATGACGTTTGTGATGATCAGAGAGGAAGTTTTGATTAATTCAGTCCATCGATCATCCGGGCCCCTCGCCCGGAGAAAGCCGTCCGTGTGCAGCTTGTGAAAAAGTGGAGATATTTGACTAAATACACGTTTTGTCACTTTTGTGCCAGAACTTTCACATGGATGTGAAACTATAGAGGACAATATCTGACTCAGCGTCTTTGGAATGATCATGTAATGGGTGAGTATAGGCCTACAAACGGAGCATCAAGGACACTGATCTATGGCTCGGATATGTGAAATACTGTATCATGTAATACTGTAGGCCTATGTAACAATTAACAGACATTCGAGGGGTACAGCTGTACAGTCATAATGTCCATGTTGGACCAGACACCAGACTCGTGATCATGTTAAGATCAGAGCCGCATATGGCTCTGCATGTTTCAGATGAAACCTCTTTTTTAAACACAGCCAGAAGGACAGAGGAGGATCGAGTAGCGTCAATCAGCACTAGCCATGGTTCACATGACTCGTTACTTATGACAGTCATGTTTCAGGGCTACATCAGCACCACAACTAAAGTGTAGTTGTTTCATCTACTTTTAGGTATGCTCGTGTAAACATTTGACCATAAAACCTGCTCTGTGTAGTTTGATGTGTGGCTGCATCATCACGTCCAGCTGTTTGTTTTGTCTCTCCAGCAGAGTTTCCAGTGTCTCCATCTCTCTCTGGAAGAGGTCACTGATGAGCTCATCAGCAGCGCTGAGACGCTCCAACACTAACAATCTGACATTAATCAATATCTGCTCTCCCACCGACGCCAGGTGTTCATGTATCGACAGCCGTGCAGATTCTATTTGACTCATTTTACCGTTAAGAGACATTTTCACACCAAAGGTCTAATTCTAATTGTTCGTACTGAAACCTACATTGAGAATCCCAATTCCAAAGAAACACAACCACCGGGTCAACGTGTTTACAAGCGTGCCATGAGCAGCAAAGGATATGTTGCCTTCGCCGCCTGGTGGCGGAGGTGTGTAACTGATGGATGGAACAGTTTGCAAAGACAAGCACAGGAAAGTATACCGTTCAATACAAGGTCTGCTAGCCTATGGCTTGTTTATATAGCTCATTGTGTATATTGCATATGGCTTTTTTATTTTTGTGCTTAGTCCAGTCTTGCTTGCAGCTATATTTATTATTATTAGGGCTCAAGCCCATTAGCCCAAAGTGTGTAGATTAGAGCCCTTTTGTCTTGCCGTTTTGGCAGTTATGGGCTAGTTTTTCCACGAAATTAGGCAATACGGTAGAGGACCGTGAGGATTCCTCAGAAACTGAAGCTCACACTCATAACTCATTCGTCAAAAGACCTTTGACCTTTAGATCTTTCAACAGGTAAATTGTTATGATTTACTCGATCCACTTTCCGGGCCTTTTTTTGGCCACGTCAAAGAAATCCCATTTCCATACATCTGTCTGACTCTGGTTACACATAAAGCTGGTTGCCCAGCTTGATGATTTGATTGGCTGAGCACAAATCTTTATTAATTTAATATTTATTTTCCTTTTTGGGCTTGACTATTATTGTTATTGTTATTACTACGTCATTTTCACTATCCAGCAATTCCAGCCAGCAGATCACTGGAAGGCAAACTGCAGCCGTGGAATACATTGGAGTCAATGAGAGTTGGACTAACTGCCACCAACATGCCACCTTTGTGAAATACTACAAGATATATCGCACTTTCTGTTGCTTTTCAATGTGTACACTGAGTTTTGCCTCCATGTGCATCAGTGGGGCTTGTCGTGTATAGTATAGTGTATAGTAAAGTGCAATATTTGCCTCTGAGTTGTAGTACTTTACTTAGTTACTTCCCACCACTGTTGGTGACATACAGTAACAGTAACAGGACAGACAGTACAGTGCAGAATCACCTCCCCCAGTCTGAGCTCCACAACACAACCTCAACTACATCCCAGCTCCCCCCTGATCTGCCACAATGTCTAAAGTGCAAAGGGGATGTAGATGTAGTGTCTGGCGTGTATGCACGTATGCCTGTTTTTTGTTTGTGTCTAAAGTGCGAGAGAGAAAGTGTGTGTGTGTGCGTGTGTGCGTGTGTGTGCGTGCGTGCCTGTTTGTGTGTTTTGTGCAGAGCACTGCACGGTGATGGAGGTCAACTGAACTTGGCTCTTGTGTTCAGAAATGGAGTCTTTCGGCAGAGCAGACAGACTGACAGCCATACAGACCCTCCTATGGCTCCTCGTGTGTATCCCACATCCATACTGCACTGGGGAACCTACAGGTAGGCCTATCTTATATACAGTTACCACACAAGAGAGGTTCAAAATATTAATATTCCACTCAGGGTGTCAAGTGTATATAGACCATTTATTGAATCATTATGTGAGCATAAAACAGCATTACAGCAGCATAGCCCATGCAGGCCTCCTGGTCTGGTGTCATCTTGGACATTTCTTATACGCAGCAGATGTTATCCTAAAAATGGATATACTGTATGTGCGACACAAGGGTAGGAGGAGAACATGAATAACATGAATAATGGGAAACAAGTACACAGTCATACACATATTTGGCAGTCAATAAATCCAGCAGGAAACCGGGTTCGAATCGGGGGTAGAAGAGGAAAATTACATTGTGCTGCTTTAAGTTAAAAAAAATTAATTGGTACTTAACCCATTAGGCCTGGAACACATATACGTATAGTTTTCCATGCATTATAGATACAGTATATACTATATACCAACATTTAGTCTTGGGTTGGTGGGTGGGTGGTGTGTGGTTCTGGGTGGTGTGTGATAATCCGGTTGAAGTATACCTTTACGGTGACAGCGGCGGCGGGCCCTGGAGAACAATAACGTGACACGAGACAGTATCACGCTAAAGGTTCACACAGTTTATTATACATACAGGAACATATATAGAGCTGGGTCCTAATGACGTGACAACAACACTTGAGACATAATAACTACAAGGCTGACCTTGCTGTCTGAGATGTCTCTAGTAGCCTAACTAAAAGTATGCTACAGTTCAGGCAGTACACAATACATATCGAGTAACTTTTACCAAAATGCCTCCATGAACAGTAATATGTGATATGATGATATAAAACATAAAACATGTCGGAGGTTGGAGCTTCACAAAAAACTCTGTGGCTGTGGGACATATTAAAGGGAAAAGAGTCAACGGTATCAACATATGGAAATACTACGGCATAGGCTATCAAAAAATACTGTTAAAAATGACTAACAAACAGGGCTAGATTACACTAAAGGAGGCTCATCAAATAGAATTGTTATGAGTCTAAAATGTCGTATTTGGGTGTTTTGAGTGGTGCCAACCACTCCTATGTGTGACTTTGTGTGTACTGTATGTCTGTATGTATGTCTGTCTGAGCACGGACAGCTGGAACACTGCTGGGTCACCTAAAGTGGCACTGTTGAGCAGCATGTCTCTATGTATGTCACTATGTCTGTTTAGGCAGCGCACACACACACACACACACACACACTGCACCGCTCAGTTCACACGTTAGTGTGATTACATTTCCCCCAGTAACCAACAGGTGCACCATTTCCCATTTTGATTCCTGGTCTCAAAAGTATATCTAAAAGTTTGTTAATTTGTTAATGTCCACATTATGCCCATATAAGGAGAACAGGCGTGGGTGCTGCTGTGTGACGTCAGCCCAAAGAGAGAAAAGAGAGACTGCTGCTGCGCCGGTCCTCACAATCAGGTTATCTATCGCCCACATGGCCCCCCGTCCTCTCATCAGCCTGCAGTTCTCTCACCTGACCGTGGGAACGCTTCTGTTGGCTCTGAGCGGCCTGGCGTGCTGCCTGGGCCTGTCTCTGCTGCTCCACAAGGAGGAGGCCACGCGCACAGAATGCAGAGCGCAGAACACCACGGTGTCCAACTACCTCCCGTCCATCAGCGCGTCCATCCGCCGCGTACCGCAGCGCTACGTCTGGAGGACGTGCGTCGGCTTCCACTCCGCTCACCGCTACCTCACCAGCGCCTGTTACTTCTCGCTGTACCGCCAACGCATCGAGGCGACGGAGGGCAGAGCGATGGCCGCGCTGGCCCTCGTCTGCAGCGTGGCCGAAACCACCGTGCTGGTGCTGTTGGCGTACGTCTCCTCCGCCGCCGAGACCTACAGCACCCACGAGAAGTTGGTCATCATGTTCAACGTCTATTCTCTGCTGTACATGTCGTCCACCTGCCACCTGTGGCACTCGATCAGCAGACGGCCCCGACGCCGTGAAGACGTGACGTCAGACGTGATGTCATACCGCTGTAAGCTGTGTCTCTTCCTGCTCAACGTGTCTTGTTGCCTGGCGGCGACGTACTTCTTCAGACGGCACGTCGTGTACTGTGAGGAGGGAATCTACTCCCGTTTCGCTGCTTTCCAGTACATGGTCGCTGTGTCCAACATGGCCTTCCACATGACGGCATACTGGGACTTCAGTAAACGAGCAGTGCTGGTGGTCTAGATTAGAACAACATGAGCCCAGAGCCCCTGGTTGTCCCAGGTCCACTTCCAGGTCAGGAGGCCAGCAATGTGTCGGCGTGTGTGTATACCTGAGCAACACTCTTAACCCATTCTGGGCGGGCACCCATTTTGGTGTTAGCACTATGTTATGCTTTAGCTATTGAAAAATAGCAGATCTACAAGCTCATAGCGCGCCACCGAGTGGCGCGCTACGAGCTTGTAGGTCTGCTATTTTTGAAAAATCGAAGAACAACTGACATTTTTTTAGAATCCGATCTCAGGTCAGAATGGGTTAATCCGACCAGTGTGTGTCCAGTGGAAACCTCGTATGAATCTGATCTCAGGTCAGAATGGGTTAACCCCCAATTGCTCCCGAGCACCGGAATGGCTGCTCACTGCTCCCAGAGCCAAGTAAGACAGGTTTACGCAAAACTCCGCTCACTTCATGGCGCCAGTCCAATGGCGGCTCTTCTACATGGACTTCTATTGGACTATTGGACAACCGGAGGTGTACGGAATGCTATGGGGGTCGTGCGAGTACATGAACCACATGACCAGGCTGTTTTCTGCCCCCTCAATGTCGCAATTCTTCTATTAGATGGCTCTGACTGCTCCTATAGCTATTAGGACAAATTTCACATATGAGACTTTGCGCTCCATTTTATTAGTGTAGTAACATTTTTTATTAGTAATCATTAGCCGCTCCAGTGCATGGCTTTTGAAGATTACGTCATATGGCAGCCACGTCTATGGGATTGTTAATGTTTGTTTAGAGTCACTTATTAGTATTAAATCGTTTGCCAGCCAAGTCTATGGACTTTGAGGATATTACAACGTTTGTTTATATAGCACTTTAGAGAGCACTTTAGAGCCAGCCAAGTCGATGGACTTTGAGGATATTACAACGTTTGTTTATATAGCACTTCAGAGAGCACTTTAGAGCCAGCCAAGTCGATGGACTTTGAGGATATTACAACGTTTGTGTATAGCACTTTAGAGAGCACTTTAGAGCCAGCCAAGTCTATGGACTTTGAGGATCAACGTTTGTTTATAGGGCTTTAGAGCCAGCCAAGTCTATGGACTTTAATGTTTGTTTAGGGCATGTAACTGCCATTTGTGACAGACCAGTGGGCGCCCCTCACTTCACAGGAGTGTGACTAATCTCTAGATCTCTAGATCCACTGTTTGGGAAAACACTGGTCTAGAACAGTTCTGGATGTTTTCCGGATCAGAGGCCACTTGGAAAACTTTAAAGCGGTTCGGCCCCGCTTGCATTCCAGAGCATATTCCTATTTATCGGTATCGCAAAGAACTCATTTTTCAAGGTTTTAATTTGAAAGATTAAAGAAAGAAAAACATGTAATTTTGTATGCATTTTTTTGGGGGGTGCTACACCCCCTTACGTCATATGGCATGCAGTTGCATGGGTTTGTTATGTTTGTTTAGATCGCTTATGATGTAATTAGTTTGCCAGCCAATTCTATGGACTTTAATGTTTGTTTAGTTTGATTTTAAATGTTATCATAACAATACATGTTTGCAATTCATTCACCCGAATGAAATACTTTTTTTGAAACCTGATTTTCCATGATGTGGCAGCTTATCTATGGACGTTTTACTATGATATATAACAGAGAGAGTTGAGTTACGACAACTCTGTTCACTTCAGGGGGTATTATTATTAAAGTTTATTATTATGCAGGCTTTAGAGTGACAAATGGGTTACATGAACCACGTGACCCCTCATTGGCAGAACGCTCTGTCCCCCCCAGAGATATAAGTATATCAAATATTATAATACATGATCCATGGAGGGATGCAGTATAATTACGTCTCTCCTCTGTCTTTCAGCTCCTGTGTTCGTGAGCAGGGAGGAGGCCAGCAGGGTTCTCCTTCGCTCCCGTCGGGCCAACTCCTTCCTGGAGGAGCTGAGGGTAGGAAACCTGGAGAGAGAATGTCTGGAGGAGAAATGCTCCTACGAGGAGGCCAGGGAGATCTTCCTCTTCCCTAAACAAACTGTGAGTCTCTTCTACTACTACTACTACTCCTAGTCCTATTACTACTACTACTACTACTCTAGTCTACTACTACTACTAAGCAAAGCAAAGCAAAATTACTATGTTTACCCAGGGTAACTGGACTAAGCTCAAGAACTAGGTTTACAGCCAGGCCCTGCTCATAGAACATTTCATGGTAGGGGTTCAATGCCTTGCTCAAGGGCACTTCAGCGGTGGTACTTTTAACACGCCGGTCCGGGGATACGAACTAGCGACCTTCCGATATGACGATATCAAGACCACTCCGCAAACCGTCCGGCCACCGCTGCCCCACTACTACTACTACTACTACTACTTACGAATACTAGCACGCATCCGCCAGGGTGACAGCAGACTGCGCTTTGGAATGGGAGGTCAGATCAACATATGGGGGTAAGATCTTAATTTTCGGGCCTGTGGAGATCTCTAGTTTTCGCCGGGCGTGGCTGCACTAATAACTTTTGGGGCAGGCCCGTCCAGAGTTTAAATGGACAGGTATAAGTCAAAAGGGAGACATCGAGGACGAGGAGGAAGGATGGATGGGGAAGGATCAACATACGGAATGTCAGAACAGGTCAGCTCCATATATGGAGTCTTGGAGATCTAAGGGTTTGAGGTTTGAGGTCAGATGTAGAGTTGCTGGCCAATATTGATGACATCATGGATCTCCATATATGGGCTTAATATTTATGACATCAGGGATCTCCATCCCTGATGATGTCACGTGATGTCACGTGCCCAACACACAGACTGACGGGAAATGCGCAATTCCATAGTTAACTGCGACCTTCGGTCACAATTTCTACCACTAGTGCTACTGCTGCTGCTGCTGATGCTACTACTATTGTTTACCTGCATAGTTATTTTGATTTGTAAAAAAGAATGAATAATCAAATCATTTTAATGAAAGGAGTAGTTCACCCAAACAATTACACACCCCATGAAGCCTTGAATTCATGGATATTCTTTTTATGGCAATTTCTTAAGCCAATAATTTCACAAAAACAAAAGAGTCCTCAAAAGTGTCCTCATGAATTCTAGACTTAATGGCTTGCGTAATTGGTAGAAAATAAGTATTTTTTGGGGTGAACTACTCCTTTAAACAGTTCAATAACAATAGGCTATTATGTTTGTCTCTCTCCTACAGAAAGAGTTTTGGAAAACATACTCAGGTAAACAGAGCAATCTACATGTTTGATTTATGCGTAGATTAGATGGGTTCATTTTTTTTAACCATTCAGAAATGGAACCGAAAATAGGTCTACGGTGCAAAAGTGACCTTGATGGGACCCGTTTTCTTCCTGTGTTGTGTTGTGTAGAAGTACATAGATATAAAAAATCACACCCGTGTGAAATGAGGGGCGCTCTTGTCATCAATTTTTGTTAGCGGACATTTGACATAGCTACTGTGGTATATTTCCATACCATTATACACTGCAGAGACCTAACACTCCGGTTCGGTCTCTATCCTTTTATTACTCTTATGAGTGGACCACAGGACCAGTGTGAAGGATCATGGGTAATGTAGTTTTCTTCCCGTGTTGTGTAGTAGTGGACCCGTGTGTATCCAGACCCTGTAAGAACGGAGGCACCTGCATGCGTCAGCAGGTCAAAGGTTACACCTGTATCTGTCGAAAGGGTTACCAGGGACGGATCTGCGAAAAAGGTGATCTGATTACAACATTTGAATCTGTTATTGAAAACTGCTATTGTGTATATTATAATGTAACATAACATAAAGGATCCATACAAATTGTCAATACTCAATATCCACTTACATAGTTACGTTTTCACTACTGTTGCTCTCTCTCTCTCTCTCTCTCTCTCTCTCGCTCTCTCTCAGCTGTGAGGACCTCCTATGGTTGTCTCTATAGAAACGGAGGCTGTGAACATTTCTGTAGTGACGTCCTGGAAGCACCAAGGTGTCTCTGTGCACCTGGCTACAGCCTTGCTGCTGACAACTCCAGCTGTCTCCCTCAAGGTCTGTCTATTGTACACACGGTACGGTTGCAGTATACCCCTCCATGCAGTTTAGCCAGGATTGGGCTCGCCATTTGTTAACTAAAAGACGTGTCCCTTATTGAACTGATAAGGGTGCACTTTTCCCCCCTTTTTTTTGGGAATCAATCAATGACACACTGTCTGTCACACCTCTTAAAAGTGTGTACCTCATAAAACATTATTCATGAAAATGTTTACTCAAGTAATACAAGTGAAAAGTCCGGCCAAAACCTCATTCACTTGAATTGAGTGTAAATGCTTCTGCATTATTGGGAACGGCAGGGAATCAATCAATGACACACAGGCGAGCAGGCTTAACCGAATCACTTCCTGGGTGCCATAAATAGCCGGTCTCAAGCAGGGTGTCCCGCCCAGTGATAGACCAATGGTTCTCAACCTGCGCAAAATGGAAGCGGGCTCCCCAATAATTGGCAAAACAGTAAGATTGCAATGATAATATAGGCATTCATATTAAAAAACTGAATATAAAGAAGGAAAAGAAGAAAATCTTCCTGGACCGTATTGGAAACGGGCTCCCCAATAATTGGCAAAATACTACGATTTTAATGATAATATAGGAAACGGAATATAAAGAAAACATTTTATTTTAGTCTGCCTATCAGTGACACCAATCTGCCAGCTGGAATCACTGGATAGATAAAATTACCTAGAGAACTTATTTTATAAATGACCTTAATTTGGCTTGTGACAGCGGCAGACATGTATTCAAGTTTATTAATTGTACACATAAAACCACAATGGAATCAACCCCTTAGGACTTTTTGTGTTATCCCTTGGACATCATTGCATAATTATACCCCTGTACTATTTTGCAAACGGTCAATAAAGTGTTCAATCAATCAAAAACAGACAGACGGTTAACTTTTGGTTGTATGTCCTGTTTCCATGGTTCCAGTTGCCGTGCCGTGTGGGAGAACAGTCCAACTCCAACAGCCCCCCCCGCGGGGGGTCCCCAAACATGTCTGTCCCAAAGGACAGGCGTGTCCCCGGCAGGTTCTACATACACGCAAACGCAGGGTCGTCAACGGATACATCTGTCCCAAAGGACAATGCCCCTGGCAGGTAGGAGACACATGCATGCACGCACGCACACACACACACACACACACACACACACACACACACACACACACAGAATATATATAAGGATATAGTCTCTTGAGTTGGTTTTGACAGTGTTCAAATGCTTCCTGGACTGTCCATGGGATACGCGGGAAAAAGGTTATTGTTATGGGACATGCTCTGTCTGTCTGTCTGTCTGTCTGTCTGTCTGTCTGTCTGTCTGTCTGTCTGTCTGTTTGTCTTCTCTCCAGGCCTTGTTATCAGAGCGCAGTAGAAGCACATTGAAGCAAGGTAAGCAGCCGGTAAACGGCTCATCGATGCATGGTAAGCAGCCGGTGAACGCCAAAGAAGAAGCACCGTTGAAGTACGTGTGTGGCGCCATCGTTCTGTCCCCCTGGTGGATCCTGACGGCAGCGCACTGTGTCTGGAACAAACCCCCCGCTAGCCTCTACATCACTGTGGGTGAGACCCCCAGCAGCACATACACCATTCATTTCTGTCGGCACACAGTTAAATCAGGCATGAAGGCAAACCATTTCAGATGACTAAAATAAATAATGACAAAAAATCACTAGGACAATGCAGTTACGACTATCGATTTCAAAGTGCCTTGTGATGTATGTGCGGTCAGGTCACCCTTTCCAGTAGGTTTACACTTAAACAAGGATCAGACGCTTCCTCCCCGAGGAGACTGTCTGGACTCGGAGGCCGTCATGGCTGCCAGTTCCCACCCGACGTCATGTGGGAGTTCTGACCACTCCAGACCGCACTGGATAACCGCTAGCTTGCATAGCGTCTTCAGACTGGGCCTTAAGTCCAAGACGTACAGGTCATTTGGTGTGTTGTATCCCCCAAAGAGGACGACGCGGTCCACCACCGTGCAACAGCACATCCTATATATCAGACGCGGACGGTTCCCCCTGGGCTGAACCTTCTTCCAGGCGAAGGCCTCCGGACTGAACTTCCACAGACCGCTTAAGGTCGGACCGCCAAATATGTACAGCTCTCCGTTGAAGGCAAACGCTGAATGATCCTTACGTGCTTCTGGAAGAGGCTGTGCAGCGGGCGTCTCCAGCCAGAGGTTGGTCTCTGTGTCAAACACTCTGGTGCTGTTTAGTAGTATCGTGTTGCAGCCCCCAAAGACAAACACCTTTGTCCCGATGACGGTGGCAGAGTGAAGTTCTGAAACAGGTGGCGGAGTGCCTCCGGTGTTAATGACAGACCAGACCATTGAGGTGGTGTCCAGCTCGTAGATGTCGTTGGTGTATCCAACCTGTATAATCCCTCCATGGATATACATGACCGTCCCTAATGCACACGCCGAGTGGTTGGTCCTCGCCTCTGGAACAGAGCCAGAAACCCTGGGCTTGAACCACCTGTGGGTGTCCACATTGAATGCATAAACCACATTGCAGTATGGACACCCTCCCCATATGTAGGCGATGTCCTCTATCAGCACAGCTGTGTGGCCCCAGCGCCTGGAAGGAGCCTCAAGACGAAGTTCTCCACTTTCAGTCAACTTCCTCCAGTGTAAAGACACTGAGTTGAAGACGTGCACATCAATCTGAGCCGTGGTGAGGACCCCTTCAAAGGAGTACACGTTTTGCTCCACTGCAACAGCAGCGTGATCCAATCGCCTGGCTCCTCCCTTCAGATGCAGTGTCCAGCACAACATTTCTCACAGTGCATAGCTCGGTCTAATACTGTCATGATGTCTTATCCGCTTATATTGGTTCAGTGGCACAAATGTCTCACAACTTTCGACAAATCCACATAGTCAGATGTGGATTGGGTTGTAGTTAGATGCGGACACTCAGCTCTCCAGCATTCCAAATATTACTAAATACATTACTAAATACCTACAATCCTACATACCACTTTTGGTCCAGCCAACCACAATACTTGCGCGCTCTGCTTGTGCAAGTAAGTACAACTATATCCAATGTACAAGGCAACTACAATAACAACCTAACAACTAAAATAAACCCTCTCCTGTCTCCTCCAGGAGAACACGATCGCACCGTTGACGAGCAGACCGAAAACACCACTATGGTATCCACGGTGTTCGTCCATCCATCGTACAACGTCTCCACGTCCGACGGTGACCTGGCCCTCCTGAGGCTCAGCCACCCCGTTCCGCTTGGACCCTACGTGGTGCCCGTCTGTCTGCCCGCCTCCAATAGCAGCTTCTCCCGTACGCTGGCCACCCGTCGCCTGTCCACAGTGAGCGGCTGGGGTCGCCTGGCGCAGGTGGGACCCCCCGCCAACATCCTCCAACGTCTGGAGATCCCCAGGGTCCCCATGCAGGTATGGATGGGGGATCAAGCATAGAGTTATATATAATAGAGACGCCACTGGATTGCTCCTCCCGTCCACTTGCATTGAGTTGCTCACCCAGCGCTGCAGCGCATGAGGCGATTTCACCCCTTCTTCCTTGGTTGGAACAGAGTGCATTCTGGGATGCATTTAGGTCATTAAGTGAACACGGTGGGCCAAACACATGAACTAGTACCGTGTGTGTGTGTGTGCGTGCGTGTGCGAGCGAGTCATGAACAAGCGCTGCCGTTGTTGTGTATTGGCTCGGCGCGTTCATGTGATTGGCCCAGTGCTGCTCCAGCTGCAGTATACCGGTACGTATACTTTCAGCCACCATGTCATTTTGGCTTCAGTGTTTCCTCTCGGTGACGTCTCTATTAATATATAGCCTACTCTAATAAGGGATCGAGTCCCTGGTTCTGCCATGGTTTGTTTCAAACTGAATTCTGGGAGACGCAGTTCTAACTGACACACTAACTGATACTGAGAACGTCTATAGTTCCAATAGTCAAATAATTCCTGTCCTCAAAATACCAATAAACGTAGTTTAACGGTTACCTGTATAGTATGTTGTTGCTGGCCTCCACCCATCCGACCAATGTACCATAATATGTATCATATCAGGTCTCTCCATATATGACATATTTTTTACAATGGGTTAAACTTTAACCCATTGAACATCTTGATAGTAGAATCATCAGACCCCCAACCCCACTCTGTAAAAGATAATGTCATATATGGAGAGCCCTGATGTCATCCATATATGTCCATATTGGTCGGATCGGCGGTTCTGGACAACTAGATCAAACTACTGGACGGTGAGCACCTCCTTGCCGCTGCGCGCACCATGTATGAAGTCGGTCGGTCCCGTATAAGCACATGACATGACCATATATGGGCATAGCAGGATCTGTGGTTCTGAACAACTGGATCTCTCCCTGTAGGAGTGCAAGGCCCATACCCATCTGCCCATGACAAAGAACATGATGTGCGCGGGGGTCCGCCAGGGGGGCCGGGACGCCTGCCAGGGGGACAGCGGGGGTCCGCTGGTCACCCGCTACAGGAAGACCTGGTTCCTGACGGGCGTGGTCAGCTGGGGGCGGGGCTGCGCCCAGCAGGACTTGTACGGCGTCTACGTCCGAGTCAGCAACTTCCTGGTGTGGCTGGAGCGTACCATGATGTCCACGGGGTAGAATGGACCGCTCCACAGCGCTGTGTAGAATGGACCGCTCCACAGTGTTGTGTACAGGGCTGGACTGCCAGACTGGCCACAGGACGTACCGGACATTTCCTTCTTTTTTTTTTACCGGCAGGCAGGCCAATAGACGGCAGGCAGGCCACCAGGAAAGGTCCGGGCGTGCTGCCATTCTGCCAGTGCCATCATGGTAGTTTCACTGTACCTGTATCAGTGAGTGACAAATAAACCCTCTACAAAGGGTTGTGT
Source organism: Protomyctophum bolini (assembly GCF_963924005.1). NCBI lineage: Eukaryota > Metazoa > Chordata > Actinopteri > Myctophiformes > Myctophidae > Protomyctophum > Protomyctophum bolini. Next base: position 5,825,881 of record NC_137866.1, read on the forward strand.
AGTTGTCTGTTGGTTTGTATCATTTAGGCCTATGTTGTTCTGTAAAAGTGGTGGTATTATATGGGCTTGTTTGTTTGTGTGTGCCTCGACGGAGCGGGCGGTAGAGTTTCTGCTATCTGCGCGCTGGTTGTGGTGGGCCGGTCTGGGCCAAATTCACGCGAAAATGACCGGGCCAATTTTTGTCCCAGTCCAGCCCTGGTTGTGTAAACCAGCTATCTCCATTTTTCAACGTTATTGTTTATATATGGTTATGTCCATTGTCTATATATGGCTATTTCTACTGTCTATATATGGCTGTGTCTTTTCTGTAATGGTTAATAGTTTGGAGGATTTAGCTGCACCCACACAACACGGACACATTCTCAGAAGAAACGGATAACAACGGCGAAGAGGTGGACCCTAGAATCCAGGCAGAGCTGGAGCAGCTCAACCAGTCTTCTGCCGACATCAACAGACACGAGACACGACTGCAGGATGCCAGGCAGAGGTTTCACCGTGCGCTGCTGGAGGCCACGGAGAAGCTGGTGGAGCTGAGGAAGAAGACCGGGAAGGCCGTGGAGAAGTCCAAGCCCTACTGGGAGGCCTGCAGCACGGCCACACAGGCTCAGCGGGAAGCCCACAACGCCGCCCAGGACTTTGAGAAGGCCATGGACGTCCTTCAGGCAGCCGGGGACATGATGTCCACCGCACAGCTGAGAGACAACCAGCAGCTTGACTCCGACGCCTGGCGGGAGATGCTCCACCATGCCACCCAGAGACTGACCGAGGCCCAGCAGACCAAGACGAGCAGCGAGCGGGTCCACCAGGAGACGGTGGCTAGGTCAACGTTGGCCATGAGCCGCGTGAAACATCTGGAGAAGAAGCTGAGACGTGCCATCAACAAGTCCAAGCCTTACTTTGAGCTGAAGGCAAAATACTACGTGCAGCTGGGCGACCTGGAGAAGGATGTGGACGAGCTCCAGGCCAGGCTGTCCCGGGACAAAGACGAGTACAAGACGGCCCTCGGGAACCTGGAAATGATCTCGGAGCAGATCCACGAGAGCCGACGCAGCTCCACCGTCAGCCCTCATGTGGTTCTGTTCCACTAGCGGAACTAATTGTCCCATGGGGGTGGTCCACTGGTCCTTGCGGTTCCCCAGGAACATGCAGGGATGGGTACCGTTTAAATGGACTGCATTTACCATTTACCAAATGCTTTGCCAACTCAGTGGCCTTGTGGTTAGAGTGTCCGCCCTGAGACCGCGAGGTCGGGGTTCAATCCCCGCCCGGGTCATACCAAAGACTGTAAAAATGGGACCCAGTGCCTCCCTGCTTGACACTCAGCATCAAGGGTTGGATTGGGGGTCCCTGTGACATACTAGCGTCATGTCCAGGGGGTGTACTTGTACATCAAGCTGCCTCACGCTACAGAAACAGGAGATAGGCTCTTGCCCTATGGGCCTCATGGCTCGGCAAGGCTTACTTACTTATAAGTATAGGGCATAATTTTTTTAAGACAAAAAACAAGCTAAAATATGTAGATAATGTGGCGTCTGCCTGACATCAACAATATATGGACATAGCAGCCGGTCTAGTATGTTGCTTACATGTTTCGACGGAGGGTTTCATCCCATCCGTGACAACATTCCCATGTATACGGGCCTACTATATACTGTATATAGGTGGGACATCATAAACCTAATATTTATATTCCCATATAGTTATATGGGTGGAACATCACAAACATAACGCTACGGTGCAAAAGAATATCACATTATTATTATTATTATTATAACAAAAGAGTATATATAGCCTGTCAGCACATTGTAACACGATATTGAATGCAATAGTGTGTGAATATATTGTCAGGTTCAACTAGTCTACAGGCCCAGGGGCTGTAAATCTCACAGGCCTTTTTAATGGCCCTTAAGGGCCTTTAATGCCCCCTGGCTGCCAATCAATTGAGCGCTTAACCACTTAAGTTAAGTAGCCTATACTGTAGGCTACTTTTCTCTGTTAGGCACCTAACCACCTGCCCACTCAGAAACCAAAGTGAATTTGAAAACATAACCAACGACAAAAACACTCTACCTATTGGGAGAAATACAACAAACACAGCAAGATCTGAACTGTAAAAGAAGGCTATAGAATACAACCACTACCAAGTAGACTTCTAGACCCATATACTGCATGTAAACGGAGCTGCTATATACCTTTAAAGTAAACACATTTTAATTCTGAGGCTTTTTTGTATACTATTTAAATAATTTTGAGAATATAAATACTGCTATTTGTAAATGGTGCATTTTTATATAGCACTTTAATCCAAAGCGCTTTACATAGATTGTGCATTTCATTCACCCATTCACACACTGATGGCAGAGGAGGAAACCATACAAGGTACCAACTACCAACCTGCACAGCAGGACTCGGGAGCAATTAGGCATATACTGGAAACATCACGTTTTATTTTTTAATCATCTCCTTGACCTACATTTAACACAATCAAACAGCCAATGAAGGGTCCCAGGAGCCCTTGTCAGGGCCTCAAACCCAGTACCGTGCGGTCCACTCCAGTTTCCCTGAAGAGCCCCTGAGAGCCAAGGGCCCCTGGGTCAAGGACTAATTGGCCCAATTAGCCCTGCCACTGCCTATTTGTCTCAAAGTGACTGCAAAAGATTAGTGCTTTTTGTTTAAAAAAAGCTTCATACCCTCATGTAGGCTATAATACGAATGGGCGTCCTTACCTCGACAGTCCACAAGATGGCACCCTAAAACCAATGTTGTGCCTTTCCTTGGCAGTATGGTGGGGCTGCAAAAGGAACTTTATGTCCCTTTAAGAAGGCTGTAAGACCAGGCTAATAAGTTTAACCAAAATCTCTAACCCAACGACTATATGCACAACACATTTCTTACTATTTAGCCTACTTTGTTTATTATGTTGTTGCATAACAAATACACATACACATTCATTACTATCTGCTACAATACCAAACTTAACCATATTATCTAGCCTTATGTATACACAACCACTTTATGTAGGACAGTCGACAGTTCATGCATTTATTGTTTTATATGTACTGTACTATTATGATCTTAACAACCTTGTTAATAAGTCAGTCAGTCAGTCAATCAACAATCAATCATAATCACCTTCACCCCTTCTGTGAAAAGCACACCCTCTCCTTGGCACCATCTAAAGCGGTTGTTTCCAAACTCATACAATCAAAAAATCATAATCACAACTTAAGTATAATATAACCAATATACTCATGGAATTATGATTCATAATTCGTGAGTATATTGGTTACTTATATATATATATTAGCCTATAATTGTGGTATGTGCATCTTTTATTCATATTTTTCAACACAGGTCTTATCTAATATCTTGTCATTATGCAGACATAATGTCAGGTTAATTTGTCGAGCTGGCATCCTATTACCTATAGTGAGTAGGCCTATAGTTTCAATGTACAGATTATTGTTTTTTTTTTTTTTAATAATCCTAGTCTAACTATTTTCAGTACCTCATGTTTTTTTAAACGTTACTTACCGGTAATTACTTTTTTTTAAAAAGCTCCTTATCAGTCATATTTCAGCTTGTCACATTCGGTCTGTCTGTGTAAGAGCGGATACGGAAACAGCGCGTGCATGAAGTGTGCAATGCGCGTGCAAACATGATCGGATACAGTAAGGCTGGACTCTGGGCCGGATGTGGCTCATTTGGGAGCAAGAAGCCAAATATATCTATTATATTGTATAATATAATATAATATAATATTATATATATATATATATATAATTTAGATTAGTATTATGGTCTATATCTATGGCAGAAGCCACCACCAGGCTTCGCCTTCCATGAGAGGGTTTGGTTTAGATGGGTGGGGCCTCGTGATAATGACGCGAACCGGAAAATAGCAGATCTGCAAGCTCACAAGGCGTCGCGTACGGCCGCACGCGACGACTTGTGAAGCTTATAGCTCTGCTATTTTCTTTAACGGGGGGCTTGATACTGTCTATAGTACCAGCCAGCCAGCCTCGGCAGTAGAGCGGCTAGCACTGAGCAGCAAGATGCGGTGTACTAGGATACTGGAGGTCTCACCAAGCTAATACATGTTTTATTTCTTATTTTTTATATAAACTCCTTCCACTGCGACACACAGAGACATGGCGGGATACCTCAAAAAGCAAATTCTGAAGCATTTATCCAGGTAAGATTTCGCTTTATCATCATTATTTAATAAATACCCCTTTTATTTATGTGTGTGAGATGTTAGCCAGCTGCTAAAGCCCCCAGCTGGGCTTAATCATTGTAATGTTTAAGCAACACCAACACCAGACAGTCATTATTAATGAGTTTATGTACAGTACTTAACCCAGCGGCGACACCTCAGCCTCACTGCAAGATAAACAACAACAAAGACGGACATGCCTGCCTGGACGCTGACAATGTTGAATCATTGATTGATTCATTCATTTGACTTTTAATAATCGATTTAGTCAGCCACCTCGACACATAAAGTCACAAAAACAGCAACCATACAACGGTGCTGTGATGAGACAGACAGAAAGAGAGACAGACAGACCTTACAAAAGGCTGACTGTAATGTGACAGTAAAGCTACAATGCAATACAAACACACATGATATAAATGGAAACAAACTTAAGAAACAAACAAACAAACACAGACAGCAAGCACAAGGCTTACAGTCTGAGTGGTTCCAGGGGGTCCCCAGCCAAGGAACAGTTTTAAAGTACACTTCTGCCCTGTTTTGCTTATAGGCTATTTTTGATTATTTTTTTTGGACAAATCCTAATCTTGTTATATGGGGGGGTCCCTGCCCTGGCTGGCATAAAGTAGAACAAAATGGACCTTTAGGGATGGAGTCTGTGATTCTGAAACATGTAACAAAATGGACCCATAAGGATTTCACAGTGTCCCCAGAAATCAAATGAAATGAGGGTCTGTGGTGTAATGCTTATCAAACTGTCCGTCCTTGACATTATAAAGGTTGAGAATCCCCTTGACAGCAGCTCTGACCTGAGGTAGATCAGGTTCATGTCAATGTTTGCAGAATACATAATATTAAAATATCCCACTTTCAGCAGCACAGTCAAATATAGGACACAGTGTTTTTGTGTGTTCTTCTACTTCAAGTTCACCGGCCCGAATTTACCCCCATGATATCACATCATCTTGTTTAGTTCAGTCTTTAGTTTATTATTGAGACATTAGTTCTCAAAGTGGAGTCTGGGGACCCCTGTGGGGGTCCTTGAGGGGGTTCCACTGGGGTGAGTGAAGAGAAGAGAGTCCGCACACACGTTTGCTCCAAGGTGTTTGCTTTTTATTCAAAACACCATAACATTTCGGCCGTGAACGGCCTTCATCGGGTGTGACTGATGCTGACTGGGCAGGTGATTCACAAACACCACCAATAAGTGACATGACAATAAATATGAATAACCACCACAGCAAGCAAGTTTACAATAAGGCAACACAGTTTCAAAGGAACAGTTTCGATAAAATGTTCTGGTTTTTTGCTTGTTACAGACTGTTTTAGTATTTTTTATAAATAAATGTTTTAAATAGACACGTTGTGTCTTATTCTTGGTGTTTTGAATAAAAAGCAAACACCTTGGAGCAAACCTGTGTGCGGACTCTCTTCTCTTCACTGTACTTACCGTAGTCCAGCACCAGACAGGAACTGGGTCTGGATGTGTGCTAGCCACCTACTTTTTATACTGGTTCCACTGGGGTCCCAAACTAAATGAGTTAAAATAGCATAAAAATGATCAGATTAACTATTATTTTATACTGTGGCTAGCTTGTAGATCTGCTATTTTCTTTTCAACGATTTCGTTTTTTTTTAAATATATAATTAATTTATATATTAATCTGACCACTTCCGCCATATTTCAAACTCGTACAAATGATTGACAATGATTGACATTTTTTTAATAATCAGTTCAGTTGTCATAAATGGAAAAACTTCAACCCTAGCCTATAGTGCACCTATTCTGGGCATGACTTTAGGTGACTATTCTCAATGCGTCAACTTTGATAACTTTTGACTTCAAGATTTAGTTTGGCATGGATTTGGATGGATGCTCCTCCTGGGCCAGGCCCAGATTCAACTGTAATACTACTACTAATAATAATAAAAATACAAAAACACATTTGAATTTAACCCATTAAGACCTGATGTTGCTATAGCCGTGAACCTCTTTTTCAGGTCTTGTCAACTACAAATATTATGTATCAGGCTCACAATTGTGAGTCTGTAGATGGCTATGTTCAGAGCGCAACCAGACATAAAATGACTTGTCTTTTAGTTATTGTGCATCTCTTCTCCACTAGTCCCTCCCTAACATTTTTGTCTAGTTTTTATTTGTTGATGAAATTGTCAATATATTTAGTCTTAGTTTTAGTCATCATAGCTTTGTTTTTTTTGTTTTTTTTTCGTCAGTGAAAAAAGGTAGTCGTCGAAATGTTTTGTCATAGTTTTAGTTGATGGAATTCACACTGCACTATACCATTTCCTTACTATTACTAGTACTGTCAAGTGTCATGGCACGGTTTGTTAGCATTGCTCTTATGAATAATAATAATCTTCAAATATGCTTAAGGCTTCAGTTCACACGTTGCTCCCACACCGATGCTTGCAGTTTCAATACTAGACTGGTCCCATCCTGTTGTAAATGACTGTCTGCCAGAGTCACTTACTTGGTTCTACTCTGAGCAAAGGCAGATATACTTGTTTTCTAATTGGTTTCTACAGAGTGGACATTTATGATCTTCTTTAGCTGGGACCAGTAGATGCATTTTTAGTGCTGCTGTTTGTAATGCTGTGTGACTGACTGAGTTAGGATGATTCTACAGTTGGACTGTAGCAAATCTCTCACAGACGAAAACGGACACGCACTGTTCAGAGCATTTGTTCTCAGAGTGATGTCTGTGGACACCCAGGGCAGGGGTCCTTGGTGCAGTGTTTCCAGGGCAGGGGTCCTTGGTGTGTTTCCAGGGCAGGGGTCCTTGGTGTGTTTCCAGGGCAGGGGTCCTTGGTGTGTTTCCAGGGCAGGGGTCCTTGGTGCAGTGTTTCCAGGGCAGGGGTCCTTGGTGTGTTTCCAGGGCAGGGGTCCTTGGTGTGTTTCCAGGGCAGGGGTCCTTGGTGTGTTTCCAGGGCAGGGGTCCTTGGTGTGTTTCCAGGGCAGGGGTCCTTGGTGTGTTTCCAGGGCAGGGGTCCTTGGTGCAGTGTTTCCAGGGCAGGGGTCCTTGGTGTGTTTCCAGGGCAGGGGTCCTTGGTGTGTTTCCAGGGCAGGGGTCCTTGGTGTGTTTCCAGGGCAGGGGTCCTTGGTGTGTTTCCAGGGCAGGGGTCCTTGGTGTGTTTCCAGGGCAGGGGTCCTTGGTGTGTTTCCAGGGCAGGGGTCCTTGGTGTGTTTCCAGGGCAGGGGTCCTTGGTGTGTTTCCAGGGCAGGGGTCCTTGGTGTGTTTCCAGGGCAGGGGTCCTTGGTGTGTTTCCAGGGGGTCTCCACTCTCCAGCAAATGTAGTTAATGTAGCACAATCATTTATATGTTGTTGACCGTTCAAATATTGCAGCAAGCTCATAGCATTAAGCTCACAGTTCGTCAGTCACTTCGTGCTACACTACATCTGCTATTTATTTCTGAACATAAATGTAACATAAATCTTCTCTTCTGGGCAAGAGAAGTGAAGAAGGGGGTGACAAACTGACATATTGAGCCATGCAATAAAGTATGGCAGCCCCCTATCGTACCCCCCTTCACATTCAGTAGATCCTGTGATGCTTTGTGGCCAGATGTCATTTCCTGGGGTCTAGGAGGACTATAGTAAATAATAAATACAATAAAAATAGCTATAAAATGTTGCTAAACAATACATGTTGTTACCCATGTTCGAATGCCCCCGCCCCCCTGTCAAATAGCTAAAAGAAAGCAGCAAATGAAAAGAATGTAACGCTCATCTTTTACTTTCTCTAATAACAACCTAAAACATGAACCTTGGTTGAAAAAAACCTAAAGGTGTCCTTTTACCACTTGAACCATATAGTATCCCTATTCTGGTGGGGAACATTTGCCAAAGATGGCAGATCTACAAGCTCACAGGCAAAACGTTACACTCCCGTCTCCCGCCAGGCCGTGCGTGCGTGCGTGCGTGCGGTAGCCGCCCTAGTGCTTTTGTGCTGTATGGAAGGAGTTGACTTATTTCTGGATATAATGGAGCAGGTGCACTTCCTCTGAATGCTTCTTTGAGCGGCGGGTGTTCGGCTGCAGGAAGTGACTGTTTTTGAAAGTGTTGACGCATTGTTAGAGTCTGAAGGAAATGCACGCATGCAAAATTAACCACATGGACCCTACTGTCCTCATTCTGGGGTCAAATTAACCATATGGACCCTACTGTCCTCATTCTGGCCGTCAAATTAACCACATGGACCCTACTGTCCTCATTCTGGGGTCAAATTAACCACATGGACCCTACTGTCCTCATTCTGGGGTCAAATTAACCCACTGTGAGTTGTGAGAATATGTTACATCTTTGAACTGTTCAAAATGGTCAAAGTTGACCTTCCGCACTCCTCCACACGGCGGGGCACCGGCAAAAAAAAGAAATGTCATCTCGGAGGTGCCCTGTCGGCACATAACTCGGACAGCGCTGAGTCGGCTGAAGGTGACTTCGCAACAGAAGTAGTTACAACTCTTTGAGTGCCAAGTACGAGATGTTCTGTCTTTTTCTTCCAAGTCTCTGAGTGCCAAATACGAGAAAATATAATGTTTTCAGTGATTTACGATAGTAGTCAGGTGCACACCATGTCAACTGACTGTTCTTATAACCAGGAACAATTAAGGAATATATTGCATGGCTGCTGTTTGACTCGCATATTTCTTTTCCGCGAACACAGAGTAGTGACCGATGGTAGTGGACAGAACACACTGGACTTCCCTGCCTGGTATTTAGCCAGCAGTCTTGTGGTTACGGTGATGGTTTGGGTATGTCAAATGTCACATTAGATTACTGCTTTCATTGGGCAGAATGATCGACTCAAATGTAATCACTGTCTCAAAGGGCACATTTAACAAATTATTCCCAGTGTAAAAGAACCTCTGTTAACGGAGAACTGGCTATGAGTGGTACGGCTGAAGGGAGGTGGAGATTGTCGGATTGTATAGTCTAGTATTATTATAGTAGTACTGTACTGTATTAACCCATTTTGACCTGAGATCAGATTCTAAAAATGTCTTCTACATCCTGACAGTTTTCTGAAAAAGCGATGTTTCTATGTCCCCAAAATGGATTAATATCATAGATAGAAACTACTACATTTATATTTCTAAACAGAGGAGCAAAACAGAGGCTATAGCTTTATTAACCAAGGCCCTAATTATTCTAATGATACCAAGTGATCATGAAACGTTGTTGGTATGTGTTCTTTCCAAGATATTCAAAACAAAAAATGTAAAAACATCCCAACATGGCACGAAGTGATGCACTGTGAGCTTATCTTAAATAGCCATTGTAGCACATTTTTCTGGGGGCACCCTGGAACCCGGACGTTAATGTTTTGCATATAATTTTGATGCACCCTACTATACAGCGGACAGCCGTCTCAAAACACAATTGGATGCATATTGCATGATGCTCATGTTCTAAATGCCTATGTACAGCTGTCACATACACCCACCTTTTTGGACATAATCTGTATTCATTCCATTTGACTTATTTTCAATCTCTTTCCCTTTGCTCTCACTCTACCTCTGTCCTCTCTCTCTCCTCACAGAATACTACAAAACAATGCTTTACACCACCTGTAAAACCGACGCGACAAGGCTTGTGTGTTATACAGCAAATTGATCTGAACAATATAAAACTGTCGTCAGTTCACTGGTTCTGAGCACAAATCTGGTTTTACTCTGATCTACATCCTATCAAGGAAATTGGCTTATACAGCACCACAATATTGGCAGTACAGTGCTGCTTACAGTTGCACTGACAGCAGTTTAATATTAGTATTCAAGGGGCTTTGATGGGATCTTCAGTTTACTGTATTTATTAATTAACAAAAATGAAATAAGATAAGACGTTTTCTAGATCATATGTTAACACAACAGTGTTGACACTAATGCCTAAAACAACACAAAGTATGGGTTGACTATCAGTCATTTTTGCCGGACACCCCCTGAAACCCCTGGGGGTCCCCGGCTGGGTCCCACCAGTTGAGAAGCACTGCTTTACATGGAGTAGAGCAGAAAAACACTGAAGGTGGTCAATTTGCTTGAATCATCATAAAGTCTTGATGGAGACGCATGTAGACCACACTGCCCTGTTCCATCTGTAGAATCATTGCATTTGATATGAAGGAATTGCCTTGGGCCATCTCTGAATTGTGCAGAATTCTCTGGTCCTTGTGGTAGAGGTTTCATTGCCATCCATGGTCCTTTGCGCCTCTCGAATGCAGTGAATCTGATCATCCCCATATGGGCTGTGATCTGGCCTATAGTCCTGAACGTAAAGATCATCCCCATATGGGCTGTGATCTGGCCTAGTCCTGAACGTAAAGATCATCCCCATATGGGCTGTGATCTGGCCTAGTCCTGAACGTAAAGATCATCCCCATATGGGCTGTGATCTGGCCTAGTCCTGAACGTAAAGATCATCCCCATATGGGCTGTGATCTGGCCTAGTCCTGAACGTAAAGATCATCCCCATATGGGCTGTGATCTGGCCTATAGTCCTGAACGTAAAGATCATCCCCATATGGGCTGTGATCTGGCCTAGTCCTGAACGTAAAGATCATCCCCATATGGGCTGTGATCTTGCCTAGTCCTGAACGTCACCGGAGTCACTGTTTGGCTTGCTGGGCCTGCTTCAGTAAAGGCTCATTTTTAGTTGCCACTAAGCAGCTAGTATAATCCTTTCTTGTCCCTCATTGAACGTAGATCTACAAGCTCACTGCATGTGCATTGTGAGTTATTTTGGTGTCCAACGCCGTTGGCATATTTAGTAGTAATTTGAGTCCTAATTAATAGTACAGGCTCTGTGCATTGGCCTCATGTTACAGTACATCTGACTGCCTCACTTATTACATACTGTAGAGCTACTCTGCTGTCATGCTACTCTGCTGTAGCGTTGCATATTTGCACACACACACACACACACACACACACACACACACACACACACTATGCATGCAGTAGAGTTATACAATATAACTCTTGTAATCCTTGGATTTAACTTCCGACTGCTGAACCAGTCGAGGGACATTGCTTTAGGCTTTAGTATGTATAGTGAAACCCAGTAATTCTTGGGACTGCAGGCCAAAGGTTTGCTCAATCGATGACTTCAGTTTAAGCCGTGGAATGTCTTCTGACTCCTTAAAAGCACTGAGGTCAGTCAGGTCATGGGTGGGGGTCGGGTGGTCCGCAGCACAGACCCCATGTATCAACCATGTTGGGCAGAACCATATCCACTTTTCACCTTTTTGGGTTTTGTCGTAAATGAATGCCCTACTTGATCACACCACACAGCATCACACAAAAGTATCAAACATATCTGTTCCACCACGTTTTGAGCTTGTAGATCTGCTATTTGCTGCTGTGATTCCCCTAGTGAGCTTTAAAAGGATTGCCATGAGCACACTTCCCATACATTGCTCCTGCTTTGACGTATAGCAACTGTCTGCTTGCTTTTTAGTCTACTAGCAATTTTCGTTGCTTAGTTTTTATTTATTAGTCCTTATTGGTCGCGTTCCTGTTCTCCCTTTTAAGCTTCTGCGGTAGTGGTTACTGTATTTATGAGCATTGTCTGTCCTATTCTTTTGTTGTGTATTTATTTTGTTACTGGCAGAGCTGTGTCACTTATTTTGCCTCTTGTCTTGGCCAGTTCACACTTGTAAAAGAGACTTCAGTCTCAATGTGGTTTTTACCAGTTAAATAAAGGTAAAAAAAAAATATATATATATATAATATTTGAATGAATTTGAATTCTGAAAAGTAACAGTTTTTGGACATAACGGTCTCTGTCCACCCGACAGAGACTATATTTTACTTTATTTGTTTATTTATTTGGACAGGACTTAATGCATATTAATGGACGTCACATGGACGTAAATACACCGGATATAGCACAGCTAATTCTCATCCGCAGTCCTCACAGGAAACACAAAACGGAAAAACAGACAGTCAAACAGTGGAATACATTTACATGACATTAGGGAACACAGCATAACAAAGAAATACACCTAAAATAATCATAAATGGTCACAGCTTTGGTTTTCAAGCAACCATTCTTTTCAGATTGTATTTAAAAGAGGGAAATGTTAATGTAGCACAGTCCCTTATACGCAGAGGAAGGCCATTCCATGCTACACAACCCTGTACCGAGAGAGAGGACATTTTGGCCCAATGTTGTTTGCCGGTGCGGCACTTCGCAGTCTCCTCGAATGGTTGCTCTGGTACTGATTCCCCTATCAGGCTTTCGTTTAATGAATTCACTTAGGGGGGGAGGAGATATATATATGCATAATATATCTCAATGTTTGAGCCCTACAGTCGACTCCAGTCTTATGTTGGTCTAATCCAGAGGTTTTCAACTGGTGGTCCGTGGACCACTGGTGGTCCGTGAAGGTATTGCATGTGGTCCCTGGCCATGCATTTAGTATGTTTTTTTATCGCCCACGAGTTGGAAAACAAACTAGTTCATTAAGTGACCTGGTGATGTATGATGACGTCAGTTACTTACTGGGAAGTCGGATGTCAAGAACTTCCACAGAAAGGGAAAGTGAACCGGATTATTTATTGTGCCCATATAATCATGCAGGTTAAGATACAGTAAGAAGCATGTTACTGTAAGAAGCATATATTAAATTACTGACTGCTAAGGGCTTGATTTAATTCACCTCAAATTAACAAATTTGATATTTATTTTAATATCCCCTCACTCAACTCAACAGTGGTCCCCAGGTTGATTCTTAGTCAGGGTGGTGGTCCCTGGTTCATAATCAGTTGAAAACCCCTGGTCTAATCTATGACTGTGGTCTTGAGCAGACTAGACGATGGTGGGTTTATTTATGCCATTCCCATGAGACGGACCGGGCTTTAACCCAATTGAACATTGCTTGAATATGATTATCGGGACAACAGGCTTGCTATTGTCTCTGACATCGGGAGGGTACGGCAGTGTTGTGTTGGAGCTATTGTTCACCACATTAACCACTTAAAAAGCCAGCGTGGCTCACCACCAGTTACTGTACATGCAGTGTAACAGTACTGTATGTCTTCTGAGAGTGGTATTGGGTTACACTACTAGAGCAAGGGTTCCCAAAACCTTTCAGGCCGTGACCTCCGCCTACCCCCTGAACGCACTGTGTACTCTTGTCGTTCGAAAATCCAGTGCGCTGCGCAATCCGGGTGTGCCGAGTGCCCGCACTGAGCGACCCTAACCCTGAAGCTGGGGTTGTCCACTGAGCGACCCTACCCTGAAGCTGGGGTTGTCCACTGAGCGACCCTAACCCTGAAGCTGGGGTTGTCCACTGAGCGACCCTAACCCTGAAGCTGGGGTTGTCCACTGAGCGACCCTAACCCTGAAGCTGGGGTTGTCCACTGAGCGACCCTAACCCTGAAGCTGGGGTTGTCCACTGAGCGACCCTAACCCTGAAGCTGGGGTTGTCCACTGAGCGACCCTAACCCTGAAGCTGGGGTTGTCCACTGAGCGACCCTAACCCTGAAGCTGGGGTTGTCCGGTGTGAATCGGTGTGAATGCGTCACAGCTGTGGTCGTTCGTAAATAAGGCACATTGAACACTGTGACCGCCCACCACACTCAACAAACTGACCACATTCCCGGTGCGCATTTCCGAACGCAGCCTTAGATTGACTCTGTATTTCTGCATTTTTAAAAATGTTCTTAAGGTATAAAATTATTAAATATGTCAGTAATTTCTTTGTATATTCAGGTTATTTGTCATATCTGCCCTGTGTAACTTCAAAGCCCAAAAGCCATACAAAAATGTAATTTTTAACATTTCAGTGTTCAATGACAAAAACATTTATTTAAAATATTAAATATTTAAAATGCATATCTTGGGGGTCCTTGACATGAAAATGTTTGAGAACGACTAACATAGAAGGCATTTGTAGAATCCACATCAGGCCTAAATTGGTTAAAGCGCAAATAACATGCATTTTAAAACTGCTTTTAATATTTAATAATCATATGGTCTATGTCCCTCAAAGTTATTTCTAATGGTTTGAGCCTCAATCACCACTCTGATATAACCAGGCCTTGGCATTTCTTTCTGGACTTTGAAAGCAGTTTTAGCTGCAGTACCACAATGTCCTGAGGTGGAGAGGGTGCTGATATGCAGATTATTTAATATTTGAGTCATTATAATACTCATGCTAGATAAAACCAGGCTTGTTTCCATTCCATGCCAGCTTGGAAAATCAACAATGGTGGACATTGTAAACAAAGTGGAAATGCAAATTTGGAACTGAAGACTGAAGAAGAGGGGGCATTATACAAAGTAGGGTGACATTGATGACATCACGATGAGGCCAAAATCAGTCGAGCTGTTCCTGAGAGCAATCTCCATTAAAACACCCATATGACATGAAGGCCTGATTGTTCAAAATTGGTTATTTGTGGGGATAGAAAACACACATGGGAGCCCCAAAAATACAAAAGAAATTGAAAAAGTTGAATTTTATGTTATAGGTCCTTTAATAGCGCATCATTCATTCATATTGCAGTTTTGAATCTTGATTGCATTGATTGAATACTTTAGTCAGAAATGTTGTCGGACTGTAGTCAGATGTTGAATGCTAAAAGGATAACGCAAAAAAAATAGTGTTAAATTATTAGGACGGCTCTACCTAGGATGTGGAAAAGGTCAAAGCCAGATGCAGCAGCCTGCTGTGAGCTACTGCCTTAATAGAGTTGCTCTCAGCATGACCCATTCAATTTAATTACTGCCAATTAGTGCACAACTGCCTCCAAATGACATTTGGCAATTTGTCTCAACTCTCAGACAAATATTGACTCGCTCTACGGTAGATCCTATTTCGGTCTGAGACTTCACAGTGAGTCAGTGTGTGTGTTTTTTGTGCGATGTTTGTGTTTTTCATTTGGCGTCCCTCCCTCTCCCTGAACGCTGTTCTTTCTCTGGTCGTTCCTCTCTCCACCGCCAGGTTCACAAAGAACCTGTCGCCAGACAAGATCAACCTGAGCACGTTGAAAGGGGAGGGGCAGCTGTCCAACCTGGAGTTGGACGAGGAGGTCCTGCAGAACATGTTGGACCTGCCCACCTGGCTGGCTGTCACCAGGGTGTTCTGCAACAAAGCTGCTATCAGGGTGAGTTCACCAGAACCTTAACTACAGTACCTACCTGACTGTTACTCACTAAAGTGTCTACTGCAGGCTTCCCCAATCCTTTTCCTCTGAGGGCCACATTATGTTGGGGATTATGGATCGCAGTCTAGAAGCTACTTTTGCCAGCTCTAAAACCCCTTTTTAATAAAAAATAAAATAAAAACTTGATCACAAAACATTTCTTTTTTTTACAATATATCCATTACCATTATCCAAATGTATTCCTTTTATTTGTTTTACATTTTGGAAAACCATAGCCAATTTAACACTGAGGTGCCCACAATGTTTAGGTGCCCACTGTTCACTTTGTGTGTGAAAAGAAATGTGGAAAAAAATGCCACTGAATTCGTAATCCTTTTTGTTCCTTTGTTTCTGACTTTATATGTGAAAATGAAGCCCCAACATGTGGAAGCTGATATGCTATTATTGTGAAGGGTTTCTGAATGTTTCTGAACGTCTCAGCCTGCATATTTCCGCCTGCTGAAAATATCTGATTTACAAGCTCACAACATGCGACGCGGTGTGAGCTTGCAGATCAGCTATTTCCAGCATGCAACATGTTGTACGACAAAGAATACATCAGGTTTCACTGTGGGAGATGTCTTTTCTTGGCTGAGGCGATCATGTACGTATACACACAGCGCTCCTTGGCGCAAAATAACAAGCTATTGGAAGCTATTTTTTGGTGGCACATTATACATTATGCTGAATGAACTTGAATCAAACAACAAGTTTACCTCAGTGTTTGGGGACATGCACTGTACTGTGTCTGCTGTCTCCGTGGATTCAGCGCGAGCAGCATCATCCAGTTGTAAGATGCGTGCTGTGCACTTCAGAGAATTTTCTTCGGGTTTTCGCCTGGAAGGCTCTATATGGGAATCTGGTACATTCTGTGAACCAGAAGTGAACTATGCGAGAGTGAGGTTCACACACACAAGTAGTTCTCAATGACGTCCATCAATAATAATAATAATAATAACTTTATTTATATAGCACTTTTCTGGACAAAGTCACAAAGTGCTGTACAACAAATTCACAGGAAGATGGAACACATTTAAATGGATGCACCATAGCAAATCAAGAACTTACAGCCAGCTGGCCTATACAGTAGAAAGCATTTTTAAAGATACAATATAAAAACAACAGCAATGTAATAATAGATAGAAATAAAAATACCGACAGAGTTGTGGACCGGCTTGCATTGACCCATCATGTGCATTCTGTGTTTTCTCTTGTCAGCTGATCATCTGCTTGAACAAGTCACGGCTGTTACAGTTACAGCAAAGGCTCAAATACCACTGATTGGCCATGTTCATTGCCTCATTAAATGGGCCTCTCAGGATTATTACATAATCGCCTATAATCGCAATTATTTTTCCATAATCATAATCATAATGGTTTCCATGTCGAAAAATAAACATACATTCCAATGCATCAGTCGTTGCTGTCTGGCAGAAACCCCATAACCCCATAATTCTAACTGACAATATCATATCCTATATACTGTATCTGTGGTTTTCAACCAAATGGACCCTCATACGTAGATATTTAACTCTTGAGAGCGTAAAATGAAAGTTTCACACTCTCAAGCGCTACATTTTTGTTAAACATCTGCATTACAAATTTACAAGATGTCTACACAAACTAGAAAGGCAGTTCCTGTAGAAACTGCGTGGGCTCGCATAAATTGCAATGTATAAAGTTTTTGCCGTGTCAAGTTTGAAACTCGGGGACCGGAGTAATAGTGTTCCCATTGGTGGTCTAAATCCATAATCAAAATTTCGGGACTGTAGCATATTGTAAACAAAAGTAGAAAATGTATTAAAGCTGAAGTAAAAGTTAAAAAAAAGTATGAACATTTGGAAAAACTATAGTTTAAGCATAAATAACTGCATAAAGCGGAATAAAGTATGTGGAAGCTGTAGAAGTGTTTTTAAAAGTTTAAAAGTTTAAAAAAAAAAATCTTTATTAAAAAAATTCAAGTTTTTTCTTTTAAGTAAAAAAAAAAGAGGTTAAAGTTTTTTTTTTTTTAAGTTTTCATTTTTTTCAAAAAATTACATTTTTTTCAAAAAATTACATTTTTTTCAAAAAATTACTTTTTTTTCAAAAAAATACTTTTTTTCAAAATAATACGTTTTTTTCAAAATAATACTTTTTTTAAAAAAAATACTTTTTTTGGAAAAAATACTTTTTTTTGGAAAAAATACTTTTTTTTGGAAAAAATACTTTTTTTTGGAAAAAAATACTTTTTTTGGAAAAAATACTTTTTTTGGAAAAAATACTTTTTTTGGAAAAAATACTTTTTTTCATTTTTTTGCGTGCGTGCGTGCGTGCACTTGCGAGAGCTGTGTAAAGGCCAGCCAATAGGAAGACAGGGTGTGTGTGTGCGTGTGTGCGTGTGTGCGTGCTCTTGCGAGAGCTGTGTAAAGGCCAGCCAATTGCACAAATAGCAGACCTACAAGCTCACAAGGTATCGCAGAGCAACTCATTGAGATCTTGTAACTTTAATGTCAGCCCTGTAATTAAGCCCTTATATGTCTCA
The DNA here is from genome assembly GCF_963924005.1 of Protomyctophum bolini. Classification (NCBI taxonomy): domain Eukaryota; kingdom Metazoa; phylum Chordata; class Actinopteri; order Myctophiformes; family Myctophidae; genus Protomyctophum; species Protomyctophum bolini. The sequence goes on from NC_137866.1 coordinate 5,843,789, forward strand.
GCTGTGGACGTAAAAGACTTCCAAGTTCTATGCCAGTACTATGACTGGGAGATTATAATGGCCGTGAATGGGGGGAAACTATGCCCCGAACAAATTGCTCTATCGCAAAAAGTAAAAGTCGAATGCAAATATTTTTTTCGCTGTGAGTGGCCTGAGATATTGAGGTACACCATGTGCGATTGTGGTGTTGGTACGATTGAAAATGTGGTTATAAGAGCGAGTTAAGAATTGTCAGCGCGATAATTTCCTCGTAAGAATTATACAATGGAGGTCAATGAGCAGATTGACTGTTTTTGTGTCACTTAAAAGGCCGTAGTTCACATTCTGTATGTCTCTGTGCTTTGGTGGTCACATTGTGTGAAAGAGGACATGTGTGGCTACAAAATGACAAAAGAACATGCGTGTAAAATGAATACTTTGGCCGGGACGACAATTTGTTTGGTAAATTTTCAAGGAAAGAATTTCAGTTTCCACACTCTAGTCAAAGAGGCCCCGCACTCTAAGATGGCACTAATTAGCCGAAACGGCCTGCGATTGAACTGCGATTTCGGAAAAACCGTTTAACGTATTCGAATACGGTTTGAACCACGAAAAAGTCCAGAGTCGTGTGAGCGTTCTAAAGTTTAAATCACGTTTCTACGACAAAGTATGCCAGAGTAATGAGGCTGCAAAAGTGAGGTTGATTTAGAGATAAATCCCATACATTGTCAATGGGAGGGAAAAACTATAAATAAAGTTAAATATATTAATAAGTATAAACTTTTTCAAAACAAATTTTTCACCAATGAAAGTTCAAAGATAGATGAACATTATAAAGTTTGAATGAAGTTTCAAAGTGAAAGTATGACGGAGTAATAAGAGCTCAAAAAAGTTAACTGTGAAAAATGGGACCTTTCTTCCATCGACTCTCATTATAAAGGATGTAAAAAAAAGTTTAAAAGTTAAAAAGTATAAAAAGTATAAAACTTTGTAAAAATAAAAATACAAGCCACAATCACTTCAAAGAGCTGAACAGTTTGAAGTTTGAACTAAATTTCTAGCATAAAGTATGTGGAAGTAGTAGGGTGTCAAAAAAACGGCGGAATAAAGAATAAATAAATAAACATAGGCTGGCAATAACTAGTGTGTGCTCGCTGTAGCGAGCCCACAATTAGAGAATGTGAAATAATTGTTACCGGTATTTTCATCTCTCGTATGGTACCAACAACAGCATAGAAATGTATTCGCCGACAAAATATTCTTTAGTTTTGGCGTCTGAGAGGCTAAATCTCATCAAATTGTAGTCTGTGGCCTAAATGCCCCATACAGTGTAGATAATAAGCCCTGACATGAAAGATGTTGAAAACCACTGCTATATATTTAAATTGGCTAATGGATCAGACATAACCATGCCCATATACTAATAATAACTGTATATGGGCATTATACCATATGGGGGCGGCTGTGGCTCAGGAGGTAGAGCAGGTCGTCCAATGATCCATGGGTCGGCGGTTCGAATCCCGGCTCCTCCTCCTGTCCACATGTCGAAGTGTCCTTGGGCTAGACGACACTGAACCCTACATTGCCTCCAGTGGGTTGGTCGGTGTGAGCTCGCCACCATTGGTGTGTGAATGTGGGAAGTGAGGACCGCTGGCGTCGACTGTTCGCCGCTTCACCTCCCAATGTATGAATGAATGAACCGTTGTGAAGCGCTTTGAGCACTTGGGAAAAGCGCTATGTGAAAATGCAATTCATTATTACACTGATGACATCAGGGAGCTCCATGTATGGGAATGTTGGTCGGATCAGCAGCAGTGCAACTTGGAAGTGAAAATTTGAGTTTTAATTAATAGTGGAACTGGATAAATCTACAAGCTCACAACGTGCTGCGATGCAACGCAATGTAAACTTTTAGAATGTCTATTTCAGCTGTTGTTAAATTACTTTGTATGTATAGTTATTAAATATTAAATGTCCTGTGCATTTAAACATTTAAACAAAAATGTTCTGATTACTTTTTTTTCTTTTTTAAGATTCTTTTGCGGCTTACGCCTTTTATTATTATAAATTTTTGAAGGGACAGACAGGAAACGGGAGAGAGATGGGGGGGGGAAGACATGCAGTAAAGGCCGTGTCGGGCTCGGGAGTCGAACCCGCGGCCCACACTGCGACTGGATTAACAGTCGGGTGCCCAGACGGTTACGCCACCGCCTGGCCGTTTCGATTACTTTTGACATTTTTATCATTCGCCCGGAGATCCACTTTGTTCCCAGATTACAGAACCGACTCGAACTGTTGGATAATATGATAAAATGGTCAAATCGAATGATTTTAATTGCTGGCAAAGATGCTTTTTTTTATACCAGTAGATGTGAGTTATAGACTACTCCATAATAGAATCTAGCAGTTGTGTAGCAGCCTACAATAAGAGACAATTACAGTGTCTTTATTTAGCTGCTACTTATCATTCAGACTGCACTATTAAAGCTTTCCTATTCATTTCGGGGTAAACATCATCATGGACGTTCGTTCTGGTGGGCAGCCAGCATGCGGTGCTCCTAATTAAGTGACAGCGTGAGGTCTGCTGTGGTAGAACGCTGAGGTATGGCTCTGTCTGTCTGTCTGTCTGTCTGTGGTTTGATTCACTGATTTCACCCGTGCTCTTCTCCTGTCTTCGTCTCGTTTGCAGATACAATGGACCAAGTTGAAAACGAGCCCCATCTGCTTGGTAAGGATGTATACCCTGTTTCACCCAGTTCTGTTTTAAAATGTCATGTCTGCTTGGTAAGGATACACTGTTTCACCCAGTAGTAGTAGTAGTAAATCTTTATTTCGGTCTATTTGAAAAATTAAAAAATACATGCATACATTAGAGTCCACTTATACAAGTGGCACCGAAAAGGTGTAGGCTGAAGCCCAGGCTTATTTTGCCTACCCTTTTTGAAGAAAAAAAAGTAACAAAACTTTGGTTTCAAATAGAAAGTAGTAACACATCCAGGCAAACATCACCCTGGGCAAAACCTAAGCTGAAAAGACTATCAGCGCAAGTTGCGGGATTTTAGCGGAAGTGAAATCGTTGATGCTTTACAAATCAGTTTACATTCTCCGCGAATGAAACAAGTGTTGTGATTGGTCGGGAATACATCGTATCCGGGGGAAATACATTTGACGGCTGTTCCGGAGGATACAACCGCCGATAGCTTCTCTGCCTTAGGTTGTGACCAGGCTTTTCTTTTCGCAGATAAGTAAGCCTGGGACCGAGGCTAGGCAAACATAGGTTTTAACAAAACTAAGACAAATCTAAGCAAAAGACAATTTTTACATACTCTAATTTGAAGAGTAACAAAAGTTCCAAAATTAACGAGTTTCAAAACGAAAATTAATATAATTTTCAAACATTATTAAAGTGAGGAAAAAAGGCATAATTCGGAAGGACTTTCCAGGCACAAAAAGTCTGTTTTAAAATGTCATGTCTGTTCTCCACTCCCAACTGCCCCTCTCTCTCTACATCAACAGTTCTTAACCACTTAGCATTTACTGCCAAGAATTACCGGTCTGTCCAGTCATTGCCATAATGTACTGTCAGGACCTGTGGCTTATTGAAGGGGCAAAAAAAATACCTTGGGTCTTGAACCGGAAGTTTGTACCATCCATCCGAGGCATGAATTTTGTAATCGCGACTAAGTGACACTTTTTTTTTAATGATTCGTGAACATCGACGTTTTGATCATAAACACAATCTTAATAATAATAATAATAAAACTTTATTTGTATAGCACCTTTCATGACATGAAATGCAGCTCAAAGTGCTTTACAGAGCAATGGAGAAAAAAAAAGAAAAGCAAGGCAACAACATTAAAAAATAAGCAGTAATGCAATACAGTGAGGACATGAATAACAAAAAATAAAAGATCAATTAAAAGCAATGTTGTAGAAGTGGGTCTTGAGCTGTGCTTTAAAAAATGTCTACAGAGGCTGGCTGACGAAGGTACAGTGGGAGCTTGTTCCATGCCGTCGGCCCGTAGAAGCAAAAAGCTGCTTCCCCGTATTTTTTTGTTAGCGAGCAGGCCAGCAGTGGAAGACCTTAGGGGGCGGTTTGGGACATATTTAGGCAGGCAGTCATGTAGGTAGGAAGGTGCGAGACCATTGAGAGCTTTATACACAAGTAAAATAATTTTAAAATCAATCCTAAAAACAACCGGAAGCCAGTGCAGTGAAGCCAAAACTGGAGTAATATGTTCTCTTTTGGAAAAGAAACCCGAGATATAAGCGTTTGAACTAAGATTTCAGTTAAGTGAGTCAACATGCAAGTGGACGTGTGACATTGTGAGCTTGTAGATCTGCTATTTCATCCCAGAATATGGACACTTATTAAGGGTTCATGTGGTTAAACACACTGCGCTGTCTTTTAATATTCCACTCGACTTCAACATGACGTTACTGTCACAAGCTCACAGGTGCAAAATAAACGACAATATTCTTTAGTGCAAGCTAGTAGCTAAACACACCAGTTGTTACAATTAAAGTAAGAATAGGAGAAAATAAAAATCTCACTCCTCGGGACAAGTATCAAATACACATGGTGTTTAACACGGTAGCCAATGGCTGCCATGTTAAGTGGTCAGATGGGTGGGCTTTAGACTAAACTATGTACTCTGTTCCAGTACCTGGACAAGGTGGAGGTGGAGATGAGGACGTGTGAAGAGCCACGCCCACCCAACGGCCCCTCCCCCATCGCTACCTCAGCAGGCCAGAGGTGAGCCTGCTTAAAGGGACATTGCACCCACGCACACGCACGCTCCTATTATGTAATATAGTTCTGTATGAAATTAATCCAACCCAATGTCCAGCATCTCGTGCACGCCCGCACGCACGCTCCTATTGTTCCATAATAGTTCTGTATGACTCCAAAATCCGTGTCTCGCAGTGCTATCCAAACCGAACAAAAGAAAAAGTGAATCCAAAAGGAAATTCCCCCCCAAAAAAGCATGGATTAATAAAACAAAAGTTTAAAAAAATCTCGTTTGAAATGACCAAACCTGCCTAACGATGATAGGCAGATTTCTAAACTGTCCACAGCCCTCCTCTGAGACACAGAGTGAGTCACAGAGTGAGTCACAGAGTGAGTCACAGAGTGAGTCACAGACAGAGTGAGTTGACAGAATTGGTGCCATGATCTTATTGTGAGCATTCGTGATAATATGAAGATAAGGCTGAGAATAGGTGAAGTGGTCCTGTTTTTAAATAGGTGATCTACAAGCTCACAACGCAGCGTGTTGCGACCAGTTGTGAGCTATTTTCTGCTCAAAGTATTCCCCATGATTATGAATTGCTGGGGCTTAACCCATTGATGCCTGAGGCCCAATCTGGGAACGCCTTCTAGGGCCTGACCTAAGGTTTCTGAAATAGTTACGTTGCTACATGTATAGCAATAGCGGATAAGATTTCAGATTTCAGATTTTTATTGAAGGGACAGCCCCTTGAGATGCAGCATCTCATTTTCAAGAGGGACCCATAAAAAACAAAATACAGAAAAGCATACTGTACACAAATACACAAAATATGCAGTACACAGATACAAACAGATAAACAAATACATACATATATACACAAATAGCTTGCTCACCATCTTCCACCTAAATCACCAACCACCACATAATACACAGTGTAGATAAGGTCACAGCGCAAATATTTCAGGGTCATAAAAGGTTACAGTCAGGTTAGAAGCAAAGACAAGTTGAGTCTAGATGTGAATGTAAGGAGGTCCTGAAGCTACTATATGATGAGATGGATCTAAGATCTAGAGGGAGGTTGTTCCAATCGAATGGAGCTTTGTAGGAGAAAGACCTCCGCCCAACCACATTGGAGATTTTGGGGATTTTAAAGTAAGGGTATTGAAGATGTCTTAGTGGATAAGACACAGAGAGCGCGGCCGGCATCAAGGGTAGAACAACGTATACATTGCACCAGGCGTCAATGGGTTAAGTGGTTAAGAACAATGCATTGCCTTGCCTGACAGGAATGACAGGATTCAGAGGTAAAAATAACCCGGCAGAGTTGTGACCCTGAAGCCTTTCTTTCAGTTTGTCTTTGTCACAAGACCTTGACAGACACACTAAGAGCCTTATTGCTGACAGGCTAATAATAATTCTAACTCAAACAAACAGCATTACAGCTTCAAAACGAAGAGCGGTTTTACCTTTTCTGCGTTGCAGCTCATTTCGGAGGGTCCAGTCCATCAAAGCTCTGAATGTCACGTCAGCACGATTTGAGGCGGCGACTGCTTGACCAGTGTTACTGTACATTTGACAGCAAATGTTGATTTCGTTTTATTGAATACAATAGTAGTTCTAGTCAAATTTTAGTCATCTAATCTGAAATGTTTTAGTTTTAGTGGACTAAATAATAGCATTAGATTTTTAGTAAACTAAATCTCCAGTTGGTTTAGTTGCATGTTGTAAAATGCTGTAAAAATAGCTTCTCTAATAGGGCTGCATGTTTATGTTTATGGCCAAATGTATTATCACGATTATTTTTTGACCAATATTGTGATCACGGTTACTCATCACGATTATTCACTGAGCATAGTGATCATTTAGTTGTTGTTGTTGTTGTTGTTGTTAAAAACAACAAATCCCTACATATCCCTGCTCAAAATAAAGCGGGCCCTCCATAATATTAACGTAATACTAACGTAATACTCCTGCAAATAAACTTGTCGTGCTACAGAGTGTTGCGCACCAGAAATGGCCGATCTACAAGCACACAATGCATCACACATTTGTGTTCAATAGCTCTATATTAACACTGTAATTATGTCTACAGAGAGTCTGTTTAGTAACAGCCCGTCGTCTCCACAGCTCTGTAATGAATATAAAATACCCTTTTCAGTTCAGGATACAATTTTCACCCAATCGGGAGAAAGAAATCGTGCAGGATAAAATATGCATGCATATTGGAAAGACATTGGGCCTCTTTATTACTTCCTTCACAGGTCTTAACATTTATACTAATTAAGACTCTGTTCCATTAAGTTAATTTACTTTAGTTAATTTAGTTTTGTTAATCTTATTTCAAGGACCCCCATAACTCGAAGACGGTACAAATGGAACCAAATAGGCACCTAACGGGTCCATTTGGTTCCATTTGCACACTCTCTGAACCACCCTGACTGATCTGTTTGAACCCATTCTGGGCGGGAACCCCTTTTGGTGTTAGCATTATGCTTTGCTTTAGCTTTTGAAAAATCGAAGAACCACTGACACAGAAACATAGCTTTTTCAGAAAACTGTCAGGATGTAGAAGACATTTTTTATCTAATCTGATCTCAGGTCAAAAGAAAGAGGCCCAATTTATTTCCAGTATGTCTGCTCTGCATGGAGCCTGTTGAAAAACGGGAGGTTTCCATCTTATTATTATCTGTCACTGAGTGTCGTCCGCCTGTGCTTCATGCGTTTGGCAGCGAGTACGGCTTTGCGGAGAAGGTGGTGGAGGGCATGTCCGTGGTGATCAACACCATCACCATTAAGGTCCAGGCCCGGGCCTTCCACGCCTCCTTTGAGCTCTGGCAGCTCCAGGGGAACAGCCTCAACCCCAAGTGGCAGAAAAGTGACCTGCGCTTCACCCGCGTCACGGACCCCAAGAGAGGAGAGGTAAACGGCACGCACACATGCACGCACGCCACACCACGCACGCCACGCACGCAACACAGAATAATGCTGGTTTTCATTTCACCACGCAAACTTTGTCTTTCACATTCTGGTGAAAATAGCTAATCTGCTAAAAAGGGCACAACTCGTCCATAGTACAGAGTGACAATTTATGGGTTGTAGTAAAGTCTTCATATGAAATGCCCCTTACATGTCCAATAATTGGTTCCATTTGCACACTCAGTTACACACCCGTAAAGGGGCCATTTGGAACCCCCTCGAGAAACCATGAGGGTCCCTGGACCACGATTTAGACCCACTGGTGTAGCATAGAGTGTTTATAAATGAATATCAGCACCCTGACTCTGTTCGACCAGAATGGAGCACAGAGCCTCCGTTAGTATCATTGGTAACACCTGTGAAGGAAGGAAGGAAGATGCCAAATTTCTTTCCAATATGGCTGCCACGTGCATAGAGCCTATTGCAGCTGTACATGTGCTTTTTTAAAATAAACTTAGTTTATTGTTTTTTTTCACAGAAGCGTTATTTAAATACTGGAGTTGAGAAAGAATAAGTGGTGGCATTAACAGCTTCTCTTAATTAATAAACTCCACAAGTATAACGTACAAGAATAAATACATCGAATTTGTGCTTTCTTCTACGCTATGATGTTAACATCAAAGAGTTGCTGTCATGTGCTGATAATATAAAGTGATTTATTTAATGAGAGACCCAACATTCACCATGTCCAAACCCCCTCTCTGTTAAAGACATTTCATGATCCAGTTCATGGAGAAAAGCTCTCGTTTGAAAAACCAGATGACAGCTGTTTGAACCAAAGCATTTTGCCTTGGCGTACTAATAATCGTGTCATCTTAAGAGCGTGCGCGTGTGCGACCGTGCGTGTGTGCCTTATCCGACCATGCCATTTGGCCTGTCACAATTATTACATAATAATCCCTTGAGGCCAACACGGAAGTTCAGGGACCACGCAAGTGATAATGTCTTGTGAATACATGCCCCACCTGGTTATGCAATTATTCTACATGTTGTATTCTATTCTATTTCACTGGCTACCCACTAACATAAGACCTATTGTCCTACAGTACATGCAAACCTTGTGTCCACGCAGCCACGCACAGTCTCAATCAATGCAGTTATAATGCTATACAACTTGGTCTCTCCCAGTGTCTTTTTTTTTGTCCACTAAAACTATGACGAAACGTGTTCGTCGAAAACTAAATAAGAACTATAAGCTATATGATGACTAAGACTAAATATGTTAAATTATTCAACAAATAAAAAACTTGACTAACATGCTAGGGAGGGACTAGTGGAGAAGAAGACCTAAAGGACAAGACATTTTATGTTTGGTCACGCTCGGGTGTTGACAAAATCAACTGTAGATTTAGTCAACTAAAATCGTATGATATTTAGTCAACTAAAACCCAAACTAAAACATTTCCAGATTACTAAAATATAACTAAAACTAAATGGCATTTTAGTCAAGACTATGACTAAAGGGAAACTCCCCCCTGTCAAAATAAAAATAAAAGACTATGACTAAAAACCAAATAAGAAATGGCTGTCCAAATCAACACGGGTCCTTCCTCTCCCCGTGCAGGTGTTGACCTTCAAGGAGATCAACTGGCAGAGTTTAAGGATCGAGGCGGACGCCATAGAGAGTGACGACGCCGACCTGGGAAGCACGCCACTGCGTCTCATCACCAACCAGGGACGCATCCGCATCGCACTGAAACGCAGGGTAAGACTGATGGTACACATCACTATTCACCAGGGACGCATCCGCATCGCACTGAAACGCAGGGTAAGACTGATGGTACACATCACTATTCACTAGGGACGCATCCGCATCGCACTGAAACGCAGGGTAAGACTGATGGTACACATCACTATTCACCAGGGACGCATCCGCATCGCACTGAAACGCAGGGTAAGACTGATGGTACACATCACTATTCACTAGGGACGCATCCGCATCGCACTGAAACGCAGGGTAAGACTGATGGTACACATCACTATTCACCAGGGACGCATCCGCATCGCACTGAAACGCAGGGTAAGACTGATGGTACACATCACTATTCACTAGGGACGCATCCGCATCGCACTGAAACGCAGGGTAAGACTGATGGTACACATCACTATTCACTAGGGACGCATCCGCATCGCACTGAAACGCAGGGTAAGACTGATGGTACACATCACTATTCACTAGGGACGCATCCGCATCACACTGAAACGCAGGGTAAGAGACTAGGGACGCATCCGCATCACACTGAAACGCAGGGTAAGACTGATGGTACACATCACTATTCACCAGGGACACATCCACATCACACTGAAACGCAGGGTAAGACTGATGGTACACATCACTATTCACTAGGGACGCATCCACATCACACTGAAACGCAGGGTAAGACTGATGGTACACATCACTAGGGACAGGTACCTTTCACCTTTGAATCGATACGGTACAGTACTCGGTACCTGGGGATCTGTACGGTACCAAAAAACGATACCTATTTCGGTACTTTCACATTTTGTGGGGGTATTTTACACACAAATGTTCAGTACAACATGGGTGATAGGCCTGTATCTATTGAGAAATGGTTATGATACATATAATATAGTCCAAACATTAAGTAATAAAGACAACATTTATTCTTGTTTGTTTAGCCCACTGCAGAGGGGAGAGTTGACCCACACAATCAATTCAACTTAAGTTCAATAAATAAACATTTAACATTTAAAACCATGAGTAGTAGTAGTAGTAGTAGCACTTTAGCAGTGCATTTCACATAATCAATGATAAAACATACAATGCACAACTTGACTCAACGCTCAAGCCAGCTGAATGGTGATTAATTGTAAGCAAGTGTAGTCAAGTGTATGCAATGTCTCCGATCATGGTCTATAATGTATGGGCTGCCCTGGGCCATGGCGGTTACCATTTAAATACAGTAAGGATGCTGTGTTGACAGTATTGAAAGTACTGTTTACTGAGAAGTGAAACCCAAGAGGAAAATAGCATGAGGGTCCAACTTTGCTTTACTTCCTGTATCTGTGTGAAGTGGGCGGACACATTACTAGGAGACGGGAAGAATGTTGGAGTGTATTCATTTCCAACGGGAGAGTGAACGTGAACACAGTTTATGAACCATTCCTTATTATTATTACTAGCCCTTACCCGTTGTGAGATATTTGCCCCCCTCTTGTGGCCGTGGGGGGGTACTGCGCCCGGTGTGTTTTTAATTCACTGAGAAATGTTGCATCCTTTGGTATTCTTCTCCTGATAAACTACACGGTTTGCACACATCTCACCATGCACAACGGCGACAGGTAGCCTGTCCACACATGGACCGCTACTTTGCATTCATATTCATGTGATATTGACAGTACAATACCCTTTTTTGCATTTTTTTAATCCACTAATAAATTCATTATAAATCATTAATGTGTCAAATGGGAAAAAGGGCTCCATTAAGACCTCCATATAATTATGGTCCATGCCTGTGTGAAAAGTGGGAGTGATTGGGCCAGCCAATGTTGAGATAAAGCGCTGTCAGGGACATTCAGACAGACATTCAGACATTCGCTGAATTATTATAAGGATTATTATTCATTTCCAATGGGAGAGTGAACGTGAACACAGCTTATGAACCATTCCTTAACTCCATGGTCACTGAACTAAATACTGGACCCAATCATCACAAGGCATACAATATTTTCCAGATATTCATACTAAAATGGCTTGTTTTAGCGAGACAAATCAGGAGAAAATCTACTTTGTTATCGACCTTTCTTTATCCCAGCAATAAACTCTCGTTTATTTGGTGAAACTACTGCACTCACTCGCCATATCAATCTTCCAATATGCTGCTTATGGAACTTGGAAACTTAACAGCAGAGCTGCACAAGAGAATACAGATAATGGAGTTATTTACACAGATTTGGATTCAAACAAAGGAAACTAAAAGAACTGTGGAACGCTCTCCCCGCCCACCTGAGAGCCCCACAGTCGGTAGACGCTTTTAAGAGAGGACTCAAAACTTTCCTTTTTTTACCAAAGCATTTTTATAGCCTTGCCCTTTATGTTTTAAATGTTCCTGTTCTTTTAGATGTTTTTAATGGTGTGTTGTTTCTTTTGCTTTTATTCACTGCTGTAGCACTTTGAGATTCTTGCGAATGTAAAGTGCGTTATAAATAAAATCCAATAATAAAATAAAATAAGTATATAGTGTATTGATACAGTTACAGTGCAGAAGTGGAAAGAAAAGAGTTGTTAAGCTAGTTATTAAGTTTGATGGATGGATGGATGGATGGATGATATGTGGAATCTCATGGAATACAATATCTTCAATATTTTAACAATGGTCTCCCATCCATATCAGTTTGGGGGACCTTGGTGTGAAGATATTTTAGAACCACTGCTCTATTGTAAGTGTGTATAATTATGACTACTAGTGGTCGTGTGTTTTGGTGAAGGACTGTAATGTCATTCTAATCAGTGGTTGTGTAGTGTGTGTATAATATAAACTAGTATTTCCATGTGTTCAGGTGAAGGACTGTAATATCATTCTAATCAGTGGTTGTGTAGTGTGTGTATAATATAAACTAGTATTTCCATGTGTTTTAGGTGAAGGACTGTAATATCATTCTAATCAGTGGTTGTGTAGTGTGTGTATAATATAAACTAGTATTTCCATGTGTTTTAGGTAAAGGACTGTAATATCATTCTAATCAGTGGTTGTGTAGTGTGTGTATAATATAAACTAGTATTTCCATGTGTTTTAGGTAAAGGACTGTAATATCATTCTAATCAGTGGTTGTGTAGTGTGTGTATAATATAAACTAGTATTTCCATGTGTTTTAGGTAAAGGACTGTAATATCATTCTAATCAGTGGTTGTGTAGTGTGTGTATAATATAAACTAGTATTTCCATGTGTTTTAGGTGAAGGACTGTAATATCATTCTAATCAGTGGTTGTGTAGTGTGTATAATATAAACTAGTATTTCCATGTGTTTAGGTGAAGGACTGTAATATCATTCTAATCAGTGGTTGTGTAGTGTGTGTGTGTGTATAAACTAGTATTTCCATGTGTTTTAGGTGAAGTACTGTAATATCATTCTAATCAGTGGTTGTGTAGTGTGTATAATATAAACTAGTATTTCCATGTGTTTTAGGTAAAGGACTGTAATATCATTCTAATCAGTGGTAGTGTAGTGTGTATAATATAAACTAGTATTTCCATGTGTTTTAGGTAAAGGACTGTAATATCATTCTAATCAGTGGTTGTGTAGTGTGTGTACAGTATATAAACTAGTATTTCCATGTGTTTTAGGTGAAGGACTGTCACGTCCTGGCCTCCAAGCTGCTCTTCATTCTGGACGACCTGCTGTGGGTGCTGACCGACTCTCAGCTCAAAGCCATCGTCCACTACGCCAAGTCCCTGAGCGAAGGCATGGAGAAGTCTGCTCAGCAGAGGAAGAACATGACCCACGACTCCATGACGGTAAAACACACATTATTATTATTATTATTATATACATGACCCACGACTCCCTGACGGTACAACACACGTTATTATAGAAGCTTAAAGGTCATAAGCTTTAAAGGTGCTGTGTATGTGTGGTATTGCTTTGGTTAAAACAAAAGTGTAGATTGTTTGCTCAGTAACAGGGTCGCCCTGTTTCTATATACAGGTAGCTCTTTTTTACCAGCTTGTACAGCAAGCTGGTCTAGGATAGGGGGGGGGGGGGGGGTCGCATTTTTTTGTGCAACTGAATGGCTAGAATATGGAAATGAAGAGTTTACATTGTACACATAGTACATCAGGGTTCCCCAATTAATTTTCCTCAAGGGCCACAAAAAAAAAAGCATGATGAACATATAAAGAATACATTACATCTGTGAAAAATGAAAAATAGAATGCAGTAAAAAAAAAGCTATAAGTAGCTTTGTCGAGCCATGAGGCCCATAGGGGCAGGAGGCAGCTTGATGTACAAGTACACCCCCTGGACATGACGCTAGTATGTCACAGGGACTGAGTGTCAAGCAGGGAGGCACTGGGATCCATTTTTAGAGTCTTTGGTATCGAACCCCGACCTCCCAGTCTCAGGGCAGACACAAAAAAGCTATAGCTATAAATTAAAAAACAGGCCTAAGTTAAGAAAACAACAACTGTAACAATATAAAATACAAACGGATTAGCTGACCAACCCCACGGCCCCAGTGCTTCATTGTGCAGTCTGATGGCCCCTGGGATAAAGGAGTTCCTAAGTCTCCCCCCACGGCCCCAGTGCTTCATAGTGCAGTCTAATGGCCCCTGGGATAAAGGAGTTCCTAAGTCTCCCCCCACGGCCCCAGTGCTTCATAGTGCAGTCTAATGGCCCCTGGGATAAAGGAGTTCCTAAGTCTCCCCCCACGGCCCCAGTGCTTCATTGTGCAGTCTGATGGCCCCTGGGATAAAGGAGTTCCTAAGTCTCTTTGTGCTACAGTACATGTCTGGGATATAACGCTGTTATTTGCTCTTTGCTCCGTTGAATGTGCTCTTCTGAGAGTAAAGTGCTGTGTGCAGTGGGTGGCTGACATCATCTAGAATGGATCATGTCTCGGCCAGAGATATACCAGATATTCCTAGATATACCACGTTCTGCTTAACCCTTTAAAACCCATTTAGGCCCTGACATCGATATTTAAAAAAATGCCTCCCAACTCCTGACAGTATCAGTGGTGCTCAATATTTCATGTCAAGGACCCCAAAAAAATGTAATTGGCCACCGACCCCCAACTGAAAATATGTTGTTCCAGGGACCTCCCCCCCAGAAGCAAAGATTTGAGTTAAAAACGTTCCCTCTGAAAGAATATATATTCAAAGATTTGCGCCACATTTTCACAGCTTTTCAAAAATAGCAGATCTACAAGCTCGTAGCGCGCCACCGAGTGGCGCGCTACGAGCTTGTAGGTCTGCTATTTTTTAATAGCTAAAGTATAACGTAACGCTTAAAACACTCCACCGGCTCCAGCGCAGAAACTGCCCATAGATCCGAAGTCCCGTTAGTCCGAACATGCCCTGCTCCCGTGCTTGCGGTTAGGTTTAGGTTTGCTGCCGTGCTTGCGGTTAGGTTTAGGTTTGCTCCCGTGCTTGCAGTTAGGTTTAGGTTAGGGTTAGAGAAAGGGATAGTAATTTCGGAACAATGAACCTTCTGACTAATGACACGGCACCCTCCAGCGCTAACCCTAGCAACCTGTAGTGACCATGTAGTGACCTGTAGTGACCATGTAGTGTGTTGTGTTTGCAGACGTCTCCTCCACCGCTAACCCTAGCAACCTATAGTGACCTGTAGTGACCGTGTAGTGACCTGTAGTGTGTTGTGTTTGCAGACGTCTCCTCCACCGCTAACCCTAGCAACCTGTAGTGACCTGTAGTGACCGTGTAGTGTGTTGTGTTTGCAGACGTCTCCCCCGTCGCCCGGCGTCCACACCCTGTGGTCAGACTCCGCCTCCAGCGTCTCCGGCGCCAACCCCAGCAACCTGAGTCAGTACTTTGACCTGTACGACGTCAAGGAGTCTTCGTATCACACCTTCATCTCCCGCCTGGACCTGCACATCTGCAACGACAGCTCCTCCGAGGACACGGGTTAGTGTGCACATCTGTAGTGGGAGCTCCTCTATAGAGCGCCGCAGTCCCGCCCCCTTTCAGAAAAGCGAGTGGCCCAGGAAATGAAACCCCAATGCATTCTCCCATCGGCACTTCTAATATAATTTATTTAAAGACGGTTACGCCGCGGACAAAGCCAACTCGGATCGTGACGAATCATGACAATGAACACAATGTTTTGGGCCGATCAAATAATTTATAAGACGAAAAACAAAACAAATAGTGTTGTCTCCTGACTTTCTTTTCTTCTTTCTAATGATTTGATCGGCCCAAAATATTGTGTTCATTGTCATGATTCGTCACGATCCGAGTTGGCTTTGTCCGCGGCGTAACCGTCTTTAAATAAATTATATTAGAAGTGCCGATGGGAGAATGCATTGGGGTTTCATTTCCTGGGCCACTCGCTTTTCTGAAAGGGGGAGGGACTGCGGCGCTCTATAGAGCGTCGCAATGATTGAAATAAACTACACTAAATCAAATAAATATCTATTGTCCTCTACTGTATATCAGTGTTTCTCAAATGTGGATACGCAGATGTACTATGGAATAATGAATAATGAATTTTACTGTTATGTTTAGTGATAAAACATGAACAAATGTGTGTGCTCTGTAAAAAACTGTTACTGAATTGCAAAAAAAGTATATTTACTGCTGCAATATGCTGTTTTTTATATTCTTTATTTATCCCATTTTGGGTGGGAACCCCTTTTGGTGTTAGCATAATGTTATTCTCTAGCTATTGAAAAATAGCAGATCTACAAGCTCATAGCCACCGAGTGGCGCGCTACGACGAGCTTGTAGGTCTGCTATTTTTGAAGAATCGTGAAAAGTGAAACATGAAAGTGTTTGAGAACGACTGACATAGAAAAACTGCTTTTTCAAGAAAACAGTCAGGATTTAGAAGACATTTGCAGAATCGTTCCCAGGCCTAAATGGGTTAACATTTATTTGTTTACACACAGACGGCTCTGTGGTGTGTGTAATCCATCAGTTGTGATCTATGAAAGCTTTTGAACCGTAGACTTACTAATATTTATAACGTTATTGGACTTCCTAGAAGCCTCTCCCCCTCCTCTATGAAAGCTTTTGAACCGTAGACTTACTAATATTTGTAACGTTATTGGACTTCCTAGAAGCCTCTCCCCCTCTATGAAAGCTTTTGAACTGTAGATTTACTAATATTTGTAACGTTTTTGGACTTCCTAGAAGCCTCTCCCCCTCCGAACTCCCAGGGGGCCATGCAGCTGACCTTCAGGAAGCTGGGCTTCGACTACTATCCGACCCACAGACCTGGTGAGTCTAGAATGAATAATTCAATAAAGAAAATACTGTTAGATTCTTAGGTTCTTAGCTTGCTTATGATTCTTGATGACTACCATATTTCTATACTGCATTTGATGTATTACCTTGTATTGTTCCTGCTTGCTTACTTGTCGCTCTGGATTAAGAGCGTCTGCTAAATGCCTAAATTGTAATCCTCCACCCAAATAGGTTTTCCGCTCAACGGGATAAATGTTGGCACTCGCTCAGTACAGAAAGGGATCTTTGATATCAGATCAAAGAAAGAGGTCTTACAGGCACACCTGTCTGGAACTTAGAAAAGATAATCTCACAGTAAAGACGTTGGCGTTTGAATCGCCGGGTACAACATGTAGTTACAATAGAGCGCCGCAGTCCCGCCCCCTTTCAGAAAAGCGAGTGGCCCAGGAAGTGGAAGCCCCATGCATTCTCCCATCGGCACTTTTAATATAATTTATTTAAAGACGGTTACGCCGCGGACAAAGCCAATTCGGATCGTGACGAATCATGACAATGAACACAATATTTTGGGCCGATCAAATAATTTATAAGACGAAAAACAAAACAAATAGTGTTGTCTCCTGACTTTCTTTTCTTCTTTCTAATGATTTGATCGTCCCAAAATATTGTGTTCATTGTCATGATTCGTCACGATCCGAATTGGCTTTGTCCGCGGCGTAACCGTCTTTAAATAAATTATATTAAAAGTGCCGATGGGAGAATGCATGGGGCTTCCACTTCCTGGGCCACTCGCTTTCTGAAAGGGGGCGGGACTGCGGCGCTCTATTGCACCTTATAAAGGAGCAGTCATTTTATTATTATTTTGGTATAATTGGTCTGTGTCTGTGTCTCATTGGTGGGGTTCGATGGGGAATCAGAGCTAATAGAAACTGCATGCTTTCTCTTGCTGGAAAGTTAGCATGCTGAAATAGAGGCCTTTTCTATTCTTTAAGTTAGCATGCTGAAATAGAGGCCTTTTCTATTCTTTAAGTTAGCATGCTGAAATAGAGGCCTTTTCTATTCTTTAAGTTAGCATGCTGAAATAGAGGCCTTTTCTATTCTTTAAGTTAGCATGCTGAAATAGAGGCCTTTTCTATTCTTTTCGTTTCATTCTTGCATGAATGAAAAATAAAATAGATTTTTGAAATGACCACACTGCTCAGTGCTGCTTACTGATGAAGTCACTGGTAGGCAGGTTTCTGAACTGTCCACAGCCCTCCTCTGAGACACAGAGTGAGAAGACAGGTTTCTGAACTGTCCACAGCCCTCCTCTGATACACAGAGTGGTTTCTGAACTGTCCACAGCCCTCCTCTGAGACAGAGTGGTTTCTGAACTGTCCACAGCCCTCCTCTGAGACACAGAGTGGTTTCTGAACTGTCCACAGCCCTCCTCTGAGACACAGAGTGGTTTCTGAACTGTCTACAGCCCTCCTCTGAGACACATAGTGAGAAGACAGGTTTCTGAACTGTCCACAGCCCTCCTCTGAGACACAGAGTGGTTTCTGAACTGTCCACAGCCCTCCTCTGAGACACAGAGTGGTTTCTGAACTGTCCACAGCCCTCCTCTGAGACAGAGTGGTTTCTGAACTGTCCACAGCCCTCCTCTGAGACACAGAGTGGTTTCTGAACTGTCCACAGCCGTCCTCTGAGACACAGAGTGGTTTCTGAACTGTCCACAGCCCTCCTCTGATACACAGAGTGGTTTCTGAACTGTCCACAGCCCTCCTCTGAGACAGAGTGGTTTCTGAACTGTCCACAGCCCTCCTCTGAGACAGAGTGGTTTCTGAACTGTCCACAGCCGTCCTCTGAGACACAGAGTGGTTTCTGAACTGTCCACAGCCGTCCTCTGAGACACAGAGTGAGAAGACAGAAATTCTGCCAACTTATAACGAGGCATTATTGAGGAACAATTATATGAAGATAACGCTGAAAATGGCACACCTAAACCTAACCTTAACCCATGTCTTAATCAATGACTAGTCTAAACTAAGTATAGGCACCCCGCTCACTTGAGTCCTACTCAAATGTTTAGAAAATAATTATGGCCGATGTACAAACTCTGAGCTTATCTGCTCATTATTAGCGTGTTTTGAAGATTCTTGCCTATGTAATGGCCGTGCCCAAAATAGAGATGGTGGTTAACTGGCGTCTAGCCTCAGGCTCTTAACCCATTCTGACCGGGCACCCATTTTGGTGTTAGCATCATGTTATGCTTTACCTATTGAAAAATAGCAGATCTACAAGCTCATATCGCGCCACCGAGTGGCGCGATACGAGCTTGTAGGTCTGCTATTTTAGAAAAATCGAAGAGCGACTGACATTTTTAGAATCTGATCTCGGGTCAGAATGGGTTAATCAGACCAGTGTGTGTCCAGTGGAAACCTCGTATGAATCTGATCTCAGGTCAGAATGGGTTAAGCACATCACTCATTCACACCAAACTGCTACTAGGAGGAGTGCTGTTGAAGCAGAATAATCTGCTGCCCACTGGGATTACTCTCCAGTGGAATTCCTGCCGTGTAGAATGTGGAACAACCACGTACATTCCTCCACAGCTCATTGGCTGGCTCCTCTCTCTGTGTAGTTTTAAGGTGCAGCGTGTGTCGACTCCACGCCGAGCCCTTTATGATCGGAGGAAGAATCTCCTCGCATAATCACGTCTAGATACTGTAGCTCGCATGCAGAGTTTATAGATGCACCGCGCAGCGCTAAAACCTAATCGTCCTTTTCTGTGCTCCGACAACGTGTCATCTACACGCACAATTCCACAAGAGTGTTGCACTAAATAGTCGGGGAAAAAACTGTTTTGCTGATGTTTGGAATTAGTTTGCCGTAAACTCATCAATGGTGTGTTATGGTTTAGTCCTTGTTTTTGTGGTGTTGGTCCCTGCATCTCTTCCCCAATAGGATGTTCATATATAATACAATACAATACAATACAATACAAACTAGAAATGCACTCTGTCGAGGCGCCTTGCACACAAGTAGGCCATCATACATGGCCTACTTGTGCACAAGCAGAGCGCACAAGCACTGCTACTAACGAATGTCTATTACAACTGCTGCTCTAAATCCTTCAGACCCGTTATTGACCTTATACCAACCTTAGTTATGTCATCAAGAATGGTGGTCCCTTATTGGCCGATGACATATATACATATACGTATATACACACCCAGCCGATCGCAGTACTTACTCCAACATTGAAACATTATCTTAATGACACATTATCTTAATGTCACCATCAACAGCCACAGTACTTGCGCATTCTCTGCTTGCGCATGTAATCACACTTGTGTGAAGTGAGGGCCGCCCACTGTATTTATACCGACTTATGTCGTCATTTCGTGCCTTTAAAGAAAGTCCATAGACTTTGGCTGGTAAACAATTTACGTCTTAAAGTGCTCTAAACGAGCATAAATAAAGTCTTGACTTGTGCTGCCACATGACGTGATGTTCAGGTCATGTTTTGGAGGGGATAGCGCCCCTCAAAAATAATAATCAAATCATTTCCATTTTGATTACATTATTTGATTATTAGGGTGGGTTAGGGTTAGGGTAGCCTGAGCTAACGTGTTAAGTTTCTGGTCTATAGGGGTGGGTCGCGGCTGAGATTTGCGCACGCCCTGATTGGATCTCACCGATCTGTCCGTCAGCCCTGGCCACTCCTCTCCCACCTGGTGAAGCGCTACGTCACATCATTTGGAGCGACGCCCACCCGGAAGCGTTGACTCCCACTTCTAGACCAAGGCAGCCAATGCGTTCCTCCAGGCTTTCAATTTTCGCGCAGACGAAATGAAAGCCTGGGTATCGAGGCTAGGGTTAGGGTAATACCGGGGCTCCACTGGGCGCGTCGCGTCTCCGTCACGTCCTGCTCGTGTCATGACAACGTCAACGTCACGCTAGAGGTGCTCCACCGCGGGCTTTTGAAAAAACTGCATGTCAGCAACATTCTTTTATGTTGCTGTCAACGCGTGCGTGCGTCAATAAAAACGAACCGGGGCAATTTTTTTGTCACCGAACGCAGCACAACGCAACGCAGCACAACGCAACGCACAGCGCGGGCAGTGGAGCCACCCTCCATTGATTAAAAGGGAACATTCCAGACGCTGACGCACCCAGTGGAGCCCTGGTGTTAGGGTGGACTACCAAATGTGAGTGAGAAGAAAATACTCGAGTTTGATATTAAATGAACCTGGTTGATGTTGTTTGTCCTGCAGCTGACGGCTGTGGCCACTGGGAGCGCCACAACGGAGCCATGGAGGCCCAGGCCCAGTGGGCCGCCAGGCTGCTGCACGACTTCCACCGGAGAGCAGCCAGTAGCGGCTTCCCTGGACCTGTACCACACCCTGAACACACCCACCACCCAGAGGGTAGGACCACACACACTGAACACACCCTGAACACACCCTGTACACACCCTGAACACACCCTGACCACACCCTGAACACACCCTGACCACACCCTGAACACACACTGACCACACCCTGACCACACCCACCACCCGGAGGGTAGGACCACACCCTGAACACACCCTGAACACACCCTGTACACACCCTGAACACACCCTGACCACACCCTGAACACACCCACCACCCGGAGGGTAGGACCACACACACTGAACACACCCTGAACACACACTGACCACACCCTGAACACACCCTGTACCACACCCTGAACACACCCACCACCCAGAGGGTAGGAACACACCCTGAACACACCCTGTACCACACCCTGAACACACCCTGACCACACCCTGAACACACCCACCACCCGGAGGGTAGGACCACACCCTGAACACACCCTGAACACACCCTGAACACACCCTGAACACACACTGACCACACACTGAACACACCCTGAACACACCCTGAACACACACTGACCACACACTGACCACACCCTGACCACACCCTGACCACACACTGAACACACCCTGAACACACCCTGACCACACCCTGAACACACCCTGAACACACCCTGACCACACACTGAACACACCCTGAACACACCCTGACCACACCCTGAACACACCCTGAACACACCCTGACCACACTCTGAACACACCCTGAATACACCCACCACCCAGAGGGTAGGACCACACCCTGAACACACCCTGACCACACCCTGAACACAACCTGAACACACCCTGACCACACTCTGAACACACCCTGAATACACCCACCACCCAGAGGTTAGGACCACACCCTGAACACACCCTGACCACACTCTGAACACACCCTGAACACACCCACCACCCAGAGGGTAGGACCACACCCTGAACACACCCACCACCCGGAGGGTAGGACCACACCCTGAACACACCCTGACCACACCCTGTACCACACCCTGAACACACCCACCACCCAGAGGGTAGGACCACACCCTGAACACACCCTGAACACACCCTGAACCACACCCTGAACACACCCTGAACCACACCCTGACCACACCCTGAACACACCCTGACCACACCCTGAACACACCCTGAACACACCCTGACCACACCCTGACCACACCCTGACCACACCCTGACCACACCCTGAACACACCCTGAACACACCCTGACCACAACCACCACCCTGAGGCCTCATTCACACCTAGAGGACACCTGTCTTGAGTCTTGTCCGTGTTTAATGGCCGCTCCAATGCATTTCCAATGGAAGTCACATGGTTTGACTTGTCTTGTTTGATGGCTGTGTTCTTCCCCTCTCCCCCCCCCCCCCATCAAACAAGACTGTAAAGCACCTTGTAAACTTGTTTTTGGAAAGGTGCTAAAGTTATTATTATTATTAGGTCATCATTCTGGTTGTGTGTTGCAGATGGAGGGGCCAGTGTGAAGTCCAACCCTGCCGACCAGGAGCAGACATCCAGGAGGAACTCCTCCAGCGCAGCGCCTCCTCCTCCAGGGACCGGCCTGAAGAGGCTGAGGTCCAGCTGTGTGGTCCTCAGGATGGATGACTTGGATATTCACCAGGCAAGATCTCACCACAGTCCACTAGAGCAGTAGCCTGGCGCGGCCGGACTCATACCGAGGGTTCACTGATGTTCATATGCCGGGGAGGAAACATCAGTACAGAACCTTCGCTATGAGTCTGGTCCGGGCCAGGCTACTATAGAGCAGGGCTTCTCCGACTGTCGGCCCCCTGGTTTTGGTGGGGGTTCCCCCCCAAGGGGCCAGCTAGGCACTCCAATGTTGAAGCGCTGGGCCCTAGTGGTAAGAGGAAGGACTGCAGGCGGACCCGTGGATTGATGACGAGGAAACCCTGTGTGGCTGGGCTTTGACGTTGAGCGCTCGGTTGCACTTCCGCATTTGGGCACCAAAATTTGGTGCCCAAATGCTGAATCGGCGGAAATAGGCGGTCCTTCCGGGTGCTTAAAAAACGCCACTGAGCAACTTCCACTGACATGGAATAGCGGAGGGGGCGGAGCTTCGCGCCAGTTCAGTCTCTATCCTTTTAATACTCTATGGCAGGGATATTCAATTGGCCCGCGGAGCGCCTCCTTGTGGCCCCTGGAAGAATTTTGAAAAAAAACAAAAAAAAAAAAAAGAACTTTTTTTTTTTTTTTTTTTCTTTAGAATAATAATAGGGATAATAAAAGTTACAGGTATGGTGTGTGCGATATTAATTGTGAGATTACCATAATGACGGTAATCATTAAAGGACCACTTTTCAACCTATCTTCATATTATAATAGGTCCTCGCTAATAATCATGATAAAATGACACGTTTTTTTCTACTCGGTCTGTGTCACATAGGAGGGCTGTGGGCAGTTCAGAAACCCACCCAACAGTGACATCAATGGAGAATCCAAGCTAATAGAAACTGCAGGCTTTCTAGTCATGAAAAGTTGCGAAAATGGAAGCCATCATTCTCACAATAATAAACCCTGTT
Organism: Protomyctophum bolini; assembly: GCF_963924005.1. NCBI lineage: Eukaryota > Metazoa > Chordata > Actinopteri > Myctophiformes > Myctophidae > Protomyctophum > Protomyctophum bolini. The sequence continues at coordinate 5,867,298 of NC_137866.1, forward strand.
AGGGTCCATTTGGTTCCATTTGTACACTCTCAGAGTTACAGACCCATAAGGGTCCATTTGATTCCAAACCATTTCCCTGGGGACCCCCTGGAACTGCCTCAAGGACCCTGGGGGTCCCCGGACCCCGAACCCCACTTTGGAATCACTGCTCTATGTAATGTTTGTGTGTGTACTGTGTGCGTGTCCGTCCAGCTGATGGTCGTTAATGTCAAAGCAATGCGGTTTATGCACTGTCAAATAGGTCTAGGCCTACATCTATTCTAAGGTGGCATATACCTGTATAGACATATTACCCTGCTCATTACTGTGCGGAAATATACATAAATCTTCGTGTTTGAGCACAAAAAGCATTTTGAGAACCCACAAATTTCCGCGCTTCGCGCGCACAATGTGCGGCCCCCCACACACAATCATTCTACAGTTGTGGCCCCCGGCCTAATCTAATTGAATACCCCTGCTCTATGGGTTCCCAATTAGCTTAATGTGCAACATCGTTCTCTCACTCAACAGTTAGCCTGGAACAGACCTATGCTTTCTACGGCATAGGATCAGAAACTAGACGCACCTGCAGCAGATGAGCCTGATTAACTAGAGAGAGGAGAGTGTGTGTGTCAATTGAATAAGGCTGCAGAACATCAGTAATTAGCAGATAGAAAGAGACATTCACACTACGGTATGCCACAGTTGAATGGGCATGGGAAGTACACAGAGCCAAAGGTCATCCCACACTTAACCCATTTTGATCGGGAACCCGTTTTGGTGTCAGCATCATGTTATGCTTTAGCTATTGAAAAATAGCAGATCTACAAGCTCATAGCGCGCCACCGAGTGGCGCGCTACGAGCTTGTAGGTCTGCTATTTTTTGAAAAATCGAAGAACGACTGACATTTTTTTAGAATCTGATCTCAGGTCAGAATGGGTTAATCAGACCAGTGTGTGTCCAGTGGAAACCTCGTTATGAATCTGATCTCAGGTCAGAATGGGTTAATCAAAGTAAAACACTTCTGGATTATTGAGAACAAACTCGGAGGGTCTAAAATGAATCGGTTCCCTCATTGTTTGTTTACACCTCCTTATTACCACAGTGTTTGCATTTTTTTGTGAAAGTGGGACATTACCCATATTATTGTTTTATAGAAGAGCCTCATACATCTGTATTTATAATACTAGTTCCTGTGTTTGATTGAAGAACAGAAACTGACACGAGGAAGTGGTTTATTCCTCATCTGTTCCATTATGAAACTTCAGTTCAGTGACACCTGTAGAAAGACACGCTCTTTGGCCCCATTTGTATTGTTGTATTTACTCGGGTATCTAGAGGTTATATTTTATATTGTTGTATTTATTCAGGTATCTAGAGGTTATATTTTATATTGTTGTATTTATTCAGGTATCTAGAGGTTATATTTTATATTGTATTTATTCAGGTATCTAGAGGTTATATTTTATATTGTATTTATTCAGGTATCTAGAGGTTATATTTTATATTGTATTTATTCAGGTATCTAGAGGTTATATTTTATATTGTATTTATTCAGGTATCGAGAGGTTATATTTTATATTGTATTTATTCAGGTATCTAGAGGTTATATTTTCTGTTGTATTTATTCAGGTATCTAGAGGTTATATTTGATATTGTATTTATTCAGGTATCGAGAGGTTATATTTTATATTGTATTTATTCAGGTATCTAGAGGTTATATTTTATATTGTATTTATTCAGGTATCGAGAGGTTATATTTTATATTGTATTTATTCAGGTATCTAGAGGTTATATTTTATATTGTATTTATTCAGGTATCTAGAGGTTATATTTTATATTGTATTTATTCAGGTATCTAGAGGTTATATTTTATATTGTATTTATTCAGGTATCTAGAGGTTATATTTTATATTGTATTTATTCAGGTATCTAGAGGTTATATTTTATATTGTATTTATTCAGGTATCTAGAGGTTATATTTTATATTGTATTTATTCAGGTATCTAGAGGTTATATTTGATATTGTATTTATTCAGGTATCTAGAGGTTATATTTTATATTGTATTTATTCAGGTATCTAGAGGTTATATTTGATATTGTATTTATTCAGGTATCGAGAGGTTATATTTTATATTGTATTTATTCAGGTATCTAGAGGTTATATTTTCTGTTGTTGTATTTATTCAGGTATCTAGAGGTTATATTTTCTGTTGTTGTATTTATTCAGGTATCTAGAGGTTATATTTTCTGTTGTATTTATTCAGGTATCTAGAGGTTATATTTTATATTGTATTTATTCAGGTATCTAGAGGTTATATTTTCTGTTGTTGTATTTATTCAGGTATCTAGAGGTTATATTTTCTGTTGTTGTATTTATTCAGGTATCTAGAGGTTATATTTTATATTGTATTTATTCAGGTATCTAGAGGTTATATTTTATATTGTATTTATTCAGGTGTCTAGAGGTTATATTTTCTGTTGTTGTATTTATTCAGGTATCTAGAGGTTATATTTTCTGTTGTTGTATTTATTCAGGTATCTAGAGGTTATATTTTCTGTTGTTGTATTTATTCAGGTATCTAGAGGTTATATTTTCTGTTGTTGTATTTATTCAGGTATCTAGAGGTTATATTTTCTGTTGTTGTATTTATTCAGGTATCTAGAGGTTATATTTTCTGTTGTTGTATTTATTCAGGTATCTAGAGGTTATATTTTCTGTTGTTGTATTTATTCAGGTATCTAGAGGTTATATTTTCTATTGTTGGTTTCTAAAGGTAAAGATGAAATTACCTACCTAGGTTCCATCCTGGAGGCTAATCTTTCCGGTGATAAAATGGCCACCAACGTAATCAAAAAAGTCAACCAAAGAACAAGATTCCTTTACAGGATCTCCTCACTGGTCAACAAAAACACCTTGAAGACCCTAAACAGGAGCCCTCGTACAAGGTTTCTTTGACTAGGCATGTACCTCCTGGTAACACAGCACCTCAAAGGCCCTTAAAACAAGGCTCCAGACTTCCCAAAACAAACTGGTCAGGCTCCTACTGGGCCTCACCCCCCAAACCCACCTCACCCCTGCCCACTTTGAGAGGCTGGAATGGCTTAGGGTCAACGACAGAGTACAGCATCTTGCAATGGGTCTGGTCCACAAGATTCGATACACCACCAAGATACCCATGTACCTGTCTAGATACTTCCTTAATGTCAACGAAGTCCACACCCACAACACCAGAGGGAGTGCAACGAACCATGTACAACCCAGATTCGGCACAAACAAGGGACTAAATTATTTTCACTCCTATGCCACCAAAATGTGGAACGACCTACCAACAGTCATTAAGACATGCAAATCCCTTGACTCCTTCAAAACCGCTCTCAAAGGGCATCTACAGACGGCTGCAATTCGAAACTGGCCCCCGTAAAATCTGAATCCCCCCCGCCGCTACCCCCCCTTTTGCCCCTCACTGTATAAGTTTCTTTTCCCCTTTTACCTCCTTTATGATGAATTCCTGTTCTGTTGTTTGACTATTATAGAAATGTCTATTTGTACGTCTCTAAATGTTTTGATGATTTGAACATGGTGGACCCTCTTGTAAACAAGTGTAATGCTTAATTGGGTCGTCCACTCACAGTGAACAGTTTTTGTATTGTGTTTGTGCTTGAAATGCACTCTAATTCTGCAAACTGTTATATATTGTTAAATATTTCAATCAATCAATAAATCTAGAGAGGGGTTTAATAGTTTCATCATACACATTGTTGTCTTTCTCCAGGTGTCCACCGGGGGGCGTCGCAGTAAGAAGACTCAGTCCTTGATGTCGTGTAACCGTAAGACTCAGCGCTTACCGGACAACGTGCCGGTCATCCACCTGCAGTTCACTGAATACTACTTCCCTGACAACCCTGGCTTTCCTGGTATGTTCACACCTGCAGTTCACTGAATACTACTTCCCTGACAACCCTGGCTTTCCTGGTATGTTCAACATACTGTAACCATCATAGTGACATCGTTTATGAAGCGCCACGCACGCACGCATGCACGCACGCACGCAAGCACACACGCACGCACACACGCACGCACGCATGCATGCACGCACGCAAGCACGCACACACGCACGCACGCACGCACGCACGCAGACAGACAGACGTAATTTTGTCCTATTCTGATTTGTGAAGCGGTGTGAAAGCGCATTTTTCAGATTTTTTTTTGCAGCGTTTCTCCATCGGTTTTCCGAAAAACACATCCAGTGTGCAACCACCTTCAGTCCCAATACTTGATTCTGATTGGCCGGTTTCTGATTAGACCGCGTTATAAATATCACGATAATCTATTCCACACCTTAAATCAGTTTAAATCAATCCCAGGTGTGCTGCAGTGATCCAGCATATCTGTGGCAGAAACTAGGGTTAGGGAAGTGCTTGATTTCCTTTGCAAACCCCTGGGCCGTGCGGCCTTCGTAAAGACATCAAGCGCCTCCTATTCCCCTGGGAATCAGTGATCCCCCTCACAATGTCTCGGTCGCTTAGCTAAGGGCTATGCTCCGTTGTGACGTTAACCCATTTTGACTTGAGATCAGATTCTAAAAATGTCTTCTACATCCTGACAGTTTTCTGAAAAAGCTATGTTTCTACAGTATGTCAGTCGTTCTTTGATTTTTCAAAAATAGCAGACCTATAAGCTTGTAGTGGCACGCTATGAGCTTGTACATCTGCTATTTTTCAATAGCTAACACCGAAAGGGGTTCCCGCCCAAAATGGGTTAACATACCTATCAGCTAAATCTGGATTTAAAAAAAAATATTAATTTCTATCGAATATTAGTTACCATGAGATTGACCTTTTATTTCTCAATGTGTTCGTTTGGCAAAGGTTCACATTATAACTCAACAATGCCTGACTGGACTGGCTAGGTAAACAAGGAAGTGTCTCTGTCTGCTGGCTGCAAAATGTACATTCTACAGTGAATTAGGAATAGTTTTATGATTTTAATTGTGCCATGTTTGTAACCGTTAACCCATTTAGGCCTGATGTCGAAAAAAAAAAAAATCTTTTTCTGAAAAACCTCATGTCTCTAAATCAGTGGTTCTCAATATTTCATGTCAAGGACCCCAAAAATTATATGTAATATGCCGCCAACCCCCATCTTAAAATATGTTGTTCCAGGGACCCTCCAGAAGCAAAGATTTGAGTTAAAAACTGAAACTCTGAAAGAATATATATTCAAAGATTTGAGGCACATTTTCACGATTTTTAAAAAATAGCAGATCTGCTATTTTTCAATAGCTAAAGTATAACGTGATGCTTAAAACACCAAATGGGTTAAAGCAATAGGCCACGCGAGGTCCGAGGTTACCCGTATTTTATAATGTCTGGGAGGGTTGGACGACTCTCGGCCATTATAACATACAAGTTAATCTGGGGGACAAGGGGAGAGCAACGGACTTGAACTCATGCTTCCTTCATGCCTGAGTGTCCAAGTTGCTCCTTTACACCTGACAGGGGGGAGTTTCCCTGGTTGGACGTCGTAGCGCGTGGAAGGAACACGTTATTCCAACCAGTTCCTTTCCCCTCCATCAGGCGCCCCGGCTGGCCAGGGGGAGGCAGTTTAGAGACCAGGATTACTGCATGTTTTTTGTGAGGGTATACCTACCCTATGCTGTCTTTTATGGAATGCAACGTTAACCCTTTGCTTGCTGGCCGTGCAGTGCCCACGTCCAACCTGTACGGCCAGCTGAACGGCCTCCAGGTGGTGGTGGACGTGGCCAGCGTGCTGTGGATCAACGTGTTCGCCAGAGGTCTGCTTCGCACGCTGGACCAGGTCAAAGCCTTCTACCACCTCCAGGACAGCAGCAAGCCTGACGAGCACCTGGACGTCCGGCTGGACGCAGCACAGCTGAAGGTTTGGACGCACGCACGCAACGCACGCACGCACACACACACGCACACACGCACGCACGCATGCACGCAACGCACGCACGCACGCATGCACGCAACGCACGCACACGCACGCATGCACGCAGCCATGCACGCATGCACGCAACGCACGCACACGCACGCACGCAGCCATGCACGCAACGCACGCACGCAACGCACGCACAAAATAGTAAGAATAGCAGCTCTACTACTGTACTACAGTAGCTCACCGTCCGTGGTAACCTGGCATGTTTTGAGCTTGTAGATCAGCATTTTTGAGGGGGCGTAGATGCCAGGGGTGGAATCTCATTATGTTCAAAACGGTTCTTTTTCAGGAAATCCTTTTTTGTCACAAGCTCTTGTTAAAGGTGTAGGGAAACGGAAACGGAAATGGTGGGCATTTTATTTTTGAAGTTTCAGCCGGTTTAAACATGAAACGCTGGCTCTGGAGTTTCTGAACCAATCGGAGCGTTGCATCCCTTCAGGCGATGGGACGGTAGCTATGCTACACGCAGGACGCCTGGAGTGTTTGTTTACGAGTCAGATAGTCGGCCAGCTGTGTCAGTTTACCGTGGCTTATTTCTACCCTACTGTATAATGTTTTCAGATACATATTTTAGCGTGATGATTAAGTTGAAACCGAGTAAAATACACTGTCTGGATGTTATGTTGAATGGGAATAAAAAAGGTAGGATTTCTGTAATCAGTATCAGCTGTGTTGGACAGTGTTGGACGTTTTGGTTTTATTTTACTTGTTTTTCTAATAAAGTTGTCATTTTCTCATGCCCTGCTATGTTATAACGACTAACATAGCTTTTTCAGAAAACTGTCAGGATGTAGAAGACATTTTTAGAATCTGACCCAAAAGGAAAAAAAAGGTTTTCAATGGTTCACTATTTATAAAACCCACACACACATTTTACCACTTTAACTTTGACTTAAAAAAATAAAATAAAGATTTTTTCTGGCCGACAGCAGAGATATCTTATGAACCAAAACCAAAAGGCTTCATGGCCTCCTATATACCAAACATAAAGGCATTGATGTTTGTCTGTCTGTCTCTGCAGGTGGTCTTCCCTCTGGACTCGTCCATTCTGGACCACCCGGAGCGTCCCCAGTCCCTCAGCGTCCTCGTCCCCCAGCTGGCGCTCAGCAACACGCGCCACTGCCCCCACGGCACCCGGGCCGACCTCAGCGGGACCTACGCCGGCTTCTCCGCCCGGCCCTTCTTCCGGCCCGCCGCCCGGCCCCGGCCCTTCCCCCGAGACCACAGTGCCTTGAACCCGCTGCCGTTCGCCTTCCTGCTGCACACGCAGGAAGAGGCGGAGCCTCAGCCCCGGCCCCTCCCCGACGGCCCCAGGCCGCCGCCGCGTTGCCGAGACGTCTGGTCGCTCAGTCTGTCCCGCGTGACGCTGGGCTTCGACGGAGCGCGCCGCGGCCCCCGGGGCAAGACGCAGCCCTTCGTGGAGCCCTTCGCCCTGTCGCTGTGGATGTGCCGCCCGGACGGCTTCACCTGCAGCACGCCCTCCTCCACCGCAGGTACTTATATTTATACCTTTATTGAAAGGATACGCCCAGGTATATATAAACCTTTATTTAACGGATACGCCCAGGTACTTATATTTATACCTTTATTGAAAGGATACGCCCAGGTATATATAAACCTTTATTGAAAGGATACGCCCAGGTATTTATATACCTTTATTGAAAGGATACGCCCAGGTATTTATAAACCTTTATTGAAAGGATACGCCCAGGTATATATAAACCTTTATTGAAAGGATACGCCCAGGTATTTATATACCTTTATTGAAAGGATACGCCCAGGTATTTATACCTTTATTGAAAGGATACGCCCAGGTATTTATAAACCTTTATTGAAAGGATACGCCCAGGTATTTATATACCTTTATTGAAAGGATACGCCCAGGACAGGTATATATAAACCTTTATTGAAAGGATACGCCCAGGTATATATAAACCTTTATTGAAAGGATACGCCCAGGTATATATAAACCTTTATTGAAAGGATACGCCCAGGTATATATAAACCTTTATTGAAAGGATACACCCCTTGAGATGTTTATATACCTTTATTGAAAGGATACACCCCTTGAGATGTTTTATATAATTTATTGAAAGGATAAGCGCCTTGAGATGTTTTATATACCTTTATTGAAAGGATAAGCGCCTTGAGATGTTTTATATACCTTTATTGAAAGGATAAGCGCCTTGAAATGTTTTATATACCTTTATTGAAAGGATAAGCGCCTTGAAATGTCGCATCTCATTTTAGAGGGGGTCCTCAACACAGATCCATTGTACAATACAGTTCACAAAACAATACAACAGTATAACCATACATACAGACAGGACAAAACTAAACTAAACTAAACTTAAAGCTCTCCCAAAGATAGCCGCTCCCACCCCAAATGTTTCAACCCTAAATAGCAGAGTTCATAATGGAGAAAATATACGCATTGCACAATAAAACCATGGTACTAGGCATAAACAACAAGCAATATACCAGCATGCACATGTGATAATAATAAACAGCAGCACCGAACCAGCAGGGAACACATACTGTATGAGGTTACAGTATGTTATGTTTATAGAACGACAAAGACAACTGTACTGTAGGTAGTACTGGTACAGATAACCAGTTATTGGAAAATCTGCCAATACTGCCTAAAATGCTGGTATCGGCAGTATGCCAGTCTAATGGCTATTCCATTTAATTTAATTCACAGTAATATCTTTTGTTTGATATTCTTCTTACTGTACAATTGCTGGATTTGTTATTTATTCCTAGATTAGTGGTTCTCAATCTTTCTTTCTAATTGAGTGTACAATAGGAACCATTTGTACACTTTCAGTGTTACAGACTTGTGAGGGTCCATTTGGAACCCCCTCAAGGGACCCTGAGGGTCCCGCCTGGATCCCATTTTGACCTGAGATCACATTCTAAAAATGTCTTCTACATCCTGACAGTTTTCTGAAAAAGTTATGTTTCTATGTCAGTCGTTCTTCGATTTTTCAAAAATAGCAGACCTACAAGCTCGTAGCGTGCCACTCGACTTTAACCTTTTTTACAGGGGTCAGTTTCATATTGCGGTTTTGAAGGAGTCTAGGGATTCACATTCACAAACAACTTATTACTATTGGTTTTTAACCAATTAAAACCAGGAAAGCATCTGTGTCACTTTAGATTTTAGCAAAAAATATAGCAAAAAATAGCAGATCTACAAGCTCACAGCACGTGACTTCACTTCGTGCCACGCTGCAAGCTTTGTACATGTTTATGAACAAATTATGAAAAAATAACTCTTTAAAGTGTGAGAACTACTGATTTAGAAGGCATTTGGCCTCAGGTTGTAATGGGTTAATAAACCACCAATATTATACCAACAACTATTGCCACTGTCATAATCAATATCAGGTTATTAATGTTAACATTATTACCACTACTGACGTTTAATGTGTAGAAAATAGAAAGCATTTTTGATCAATCCATCATTTATCATCATAATCATCTTTGTTTTCGTCATCGTTATCATCATCGTCATCATACATTGTCCAGAGTTAGACTGATCTAGGTAAGATCTTCAGAGTATCACCAGCAATGTATGTAAAGAGTGTGTCAGTGAACCTGTGTGTGAAGGTGTGTATGTGTGTGTTAGTATCAGGATCACAGAATGACAGCTTTCCTTCATTCCAGTCCAGTTGGACTCTGATCCTATGAGGCTTCTGATTCAATGAGAGATCAGTGAGTGACCCTGAGGAGTCTGCTGCGTATTTACCTTCATCTAACACTATTGACCAGATTGGACCCCCTGTGGCTCCCTTCCTCTGAAAGGACTCTGCTAACACACCTACTTCCCAGAGTGTATTGTCTCCAACCTCAACATCCCAGCTGTGACTCCCTGAGTTAAAGCCCTCAGAACCAAGGACATAGCCCCAGTGGTCAAATCTCTCTGGATTGTCTGTAAGCTTCTGTTTCTCTCCCCATGTCACGCTGGTCAGATCATCAGACAGGGTGTATGCTGGATGGGCAGTGTTGGGGTCCAGAATGACAGGAGTGTAGGAGACAATGTCCTTCATCTTGTCCCAGACTCTGAAGGCCAGGTTGCCCAGGTGTTTGGCCTCGTCCATCAGTGCTCCTGAGACCGGCTGTGGGTCCTGCAGTGTGAGCTGGACTCTCTCCATCGTGGTCTTGTAGTTCTGCAGGAATGAGACGTGTTCGGCTCTCAGCTCCTCCTCGGTGGCTCTGATAATGTGTGAAATGGTTGATATGTCTCTGTTCAGACCCTCCATCTTCTTCTTCATCATCTGACTCTTCTGCTGCTCTTCCTCCCTCAGTTCGGTGATCCTGGCCTCCTCTTCATCATGTAGAAACTGATGCATCTTCTTAAACTGTTCCTTCATCTGCGTCTCTGTGTGCCGAGTCTGGAACGTAATGTGTTCTGCTCTTTGGTCATAGTTTGTTTTAGTTTTATTAAAGACCTCCAGTTTGTCCTGTAAAGGTTTCAGTGATTTCTGGACCTCCTCCTTGTAATCCAGAGCAGCTTCATCGACGGGCCTGATTCTGTGGCCGGTGTGTTTTTTAGAAATTTGACACACAAGACACGCTGGCTGTTGACATTCCAGACAGAACAGTTTGAGTTTCTCAGCATGCAGACTGCAGAGATCCTCAGAGCATGGCGACGTTCTCTGATGTCTCTCCTGTGTGAAGGCCTCACACAGGTTCTTCAGAGCCAGGTTACGAGGTGGACGATACATTGAAGATATTGCCTTACAAACTGGACACTCCTTTATTGTCTTCTCTCGCCACCAGTCCTGCAGACAGGCTTTACAGAAGCTGTGGCTACACAACAGCACAACGGGATCTTTAAAGATGTCACAGCACACAGGACAGGAAAAGTCCTCTTCAGAGAGAGACGACTTGGAAGCTATTTTAACAAACACTCGCTCACGCAGTCAACAAGGAACTCTGCCAGTCACTCGTGGTAACTCTCCCTCTTCTTTGGTTCTGGCAAGATGCCTTCTATAAGGAGGGGATGACGTCACAACTAGGTAGGTGTGACGTCAACCCTGACAGACCTGTGGTAAAGTGCGCCCGCCCACACATGTAGGTGTGTGTGTACACACACACACACACACACACACACACACACACAGACACCCTATACTCCACACATTAAATTGTTTGAATGAGAAAGGACGGTCTTTTTATATTTATTATATTTAGTACAGACAATAAAGGTAGCAGAATGAAAAGGTTGTGTTCTTATGGTGTCAGAGTGAACTTTGACTGTTCAAAGTGCTTTACAACAAACCGTACGCCTCACATTAACCCTTTAACAGCACCCCGACAGAGGCAGCCATGTACTGCCTGCTCTTTAGCAGCAGATAGGTGTTAAAGGACCACTTCACCACTTTTCAACCGATCTTCATATAACAGGTCCTCACTAATGATCATGATAAAAATGGGCAGTTCAGAAACCCGTCCAACAGTGACATCATCGATGAGGAATCCGAGCCAATACAAAGTTCAGGCTTTCTTGTTCTGAAAAGTTGCAATGGGAAAATGAAAGCCTTCGTTCTCACGATAATACAAAATTATGATGTCACTGGTGGACGGGTTTCTGAACTGCCCACAGCCCTCCTATGAGACACAGACTGAGTAGGAAAAAATTGTGCCATTTTGTCATTGATTATTATTAGTGAGGACCTGTTTTATGAAGATAGGTTGAAAAGTGGTGAAGTGGTCCTTTAAGTGTCTCTGCCATGCATCAGGAACTAGCCTGGTTATAACAGTGTATTTACAGTTAGTAGAATGGGTTCAGTTCAAGGAAGGTACAGGTCAGTCAATACAAAATCTGCTAAGAGGATAAAAACAGAAAAAAGCACTAAGACTTGTTTACATAAGGGTCCTCCATTTTAATTAATCAGAACAAGACATGCAAATAAACACTTTTATGCCAAAACAATAATCCATGATGTACACTAGTGTTTCCCCTATGTGCATTACTGTGTGGCCACCACCACACAATCATGACCAGCCTCCACAGTATGATTTATTTTAGTAGGCGCCCACGGATAGGCCAAGAAATCACACCTGTGTGAACTGAGTGGTGCAACTCCCCTCTCCCCCCCCCTCTCTCTCTCTCTGAAATAGCAGATCTACAAGCTCACAGCGCGTGACTTCACTTCGTGCCACGCTGCGAGCTTTGTACATGTTTATGAACATTTAAAAGAATACTCTTTAAAGTGTGAGAACTACTGATTTAGAAGGCATTTGGCCTCGGGTTGTAATGGGTTAATAAACCACCAATATTATACCAACAAATATTGCCACTGTCATAATCAATATCAGGTTATTAATGTTAACATTATTACCACTACTGACATTTAATGTGTAGAAAATGAAAAGCATTTTTGATCAATCCATCATTTATCATCATCTTTGTTTTCGTCATCGTCATCATACATTGTCCAGAGTTAGACTGATCTAGGTAAGATCTTCAGAGTACCACCAGCAATGTATGTAAAGAGTGTGTCAGTGAACCTGTGTGTGAAGGTGTGTATGTGTGTGTTAGTATCAGGATCACAGAATGACAGCTTTCCTTCATTCCAGTCCAGTTTGACTCTGATCCTATGAGGCTTCTGCTTCAATGAGATATCAGTGAGTGACCCTGAGGAGTCTGCTGTGTATTTACCTTCATCTAACACTATTGTCCAGATTGGACCCCCTGTGGCTCCCTTCCTCTGAAAGGACTCTGCTAACACACCTACTACCCAGAATGTATTGTCTCCAACCTCAACATCCCAGCTGCGACTCCCTGAGTTAAAGCCCTCAGAACCAAGGACATAGCCCCAGTGGTCAAATCTCTCTGGATTGTCTGTAAGCTTCTGTTTCTCTCCCCATGTCACACTGGTCAGATCATCAGACAGGGTGTATGCTGGATGGGCAGTGTTGGGGTCCAGAATGACAGGAGTGTAGGAGACAATGTCCTTCATCTTGTCCCACACTCTGAAGGCCAGGTTGCCCAGGTGTTTGGCCTCGTCCATCAGTGCTCCTGAGACCGGCTGTGGGTCCTGCAGTGTGAGCTGGACTCTCTCCATCGTGGTCTTGTAGTTCTGCAGGAATGAGACGTGTTCGGCTCTCAGCTCCTCCTCGGTGGCTCTGATAATGTGTGAAATGGTTGATATGTCTCTGTTCAGACCCTCCATCTTCTTCTTCATCATCTGACTCTTCTGCTGCTCTTCCTCCCTCAGTTCGGTGATCCTGGCCTCCTCTTCATCATGTAGAAACTGATGCATCTTCTTAAACTGTTCCTTCATCTGCGTCTCTGTGTGCCGAGTCTGGAACGTAATGTGTTCTGCTCTTTGGTCATAGTTTGTTTTAGTTTTATTAAAGACCTCCAGTTTGTCCTGTAAAGGTTTCAGTGATTTCTGGACCTCCTCCTTGTGATCCAGAGCAGCTTCATCGACGGGCCTGATTCTGTGGCCGGTGTGTTTTTTAGAAATTTGACACACAAGACACGCTGGCTGTTGACATTCCAGACAGAACAGTTTGAGTTTCTCAGCATGCAGACTGCAGAGATCCTCAGAGCCTGCTGACGTTCTCTGATGTCTCTCCTGTGTGAAGGCCTCACACAGGTTCTTCAGAGCCAGGTTACGAGGTGGACGATCCATCGAAGATATTTCCTTACAAACTGGACACTCCTTTATTGTCTTCTCTCGCCACCAGTCCTGCAGACAGGCTTTACAGAAGCTGTGGCTACACAACAGCACAACGGGATCTTTAAAGATGTCACAGCACACAGGACAGGAAAAGTCCTCTTCAGAGAGAGACGACTTGGAAGCTATTTTAACAAACACTCGCTCACGCAATCAACAAGGAACTCTGCCAGTCACTCGTGGTAACTCTCCCTCTTCTTTGGTTCTGGCAAGATGCCTTCTATAAGGAGGGGATGACGTCACAACTAGGTAGGCGTGACGTCAACCCTGACAGACCTGTGGTAAAGTGCGCCCGCCCACACATGTAGGTGTGTGTGTACACACACACACACACACACACACACACCGTATACTCCACACATTAAATTGTTTGAATGAGAAAGGACGGTCTTTTTATATTTATTATATTTAGTACAGACAATAAAGGTAGCAGAATGAAAAGGTTGTGTTCTTATGGTGTCAGAGTGAACTTTGACTGTTCAAAGTGCTTTACAACAAACCGTACGCCTCACATTAACCCTTTAACAGCACCCCGACAGAGGCAGCCATGCACTGCCTGCTCTTTAGCAGCAGATGGGTCTTAAAGGACCACTTCACCACTTTTCAACCGATCTTCATATAACAGGTCCTCACTAATGATCATGATAAAAATGGGCAGTTCAGAAACCCGTCCAACAGTGACATCATCGATGAGGAATCCGAGCCAATACAAAGTTCAGGCTTTCTTGTTCTGAAAAGTTGCAATGCGAAAATGGAAGCCATCGTTCTCACGATAATACAAAATTACTTGCCTAACGATGATGTCACTGGTGGACGGGTTTCTGAACTGCCCACAGCCCTCCTATGAGACACAGACTGAGTAGAATAAAATTGTGCCATTTTTTCATGATTATTATTAGTGAGGACCTGTTATATGAAGATAGGTTGAAAAGTGGTGAAGTGGTCCTTTAAGTGTCTCTGCCATGCATCAGGAACTAGCCTGGTTATAAAAATGTATTTACAGTTAGTAGAATGGGTGCAGTTCAAGGAAGGTACAGGTCAGGCAATACAAAATCTGCTAAGAGGATAAAACCAGAAAAAAGCACTAAGACTTGTTTCCATAAGGGTCCTCCATTTTAATTAATCAGAACAAGACATGCAAATAAACACTTTTATGCCAAAACAATAATCCATGATGTACACTAGTGTTTCCCCTATGTGCATTACTGTGTGGCCACCACCACACAATCATGACCAGCCTCCACAGTATGATTTATTTTAGTAGGCGCCCACGGATAGGCCAAGAAATCACACCTGTGTGAACTGAGTGGTGCAACTCCCCTCTCCCCCCCTCTCTCTCTCTGAAATAGCAGATCTACAAGCTCACAGCGCGTGACTTCACTTCGTGCCACGCTGCGAGCTTTGTACATGTTTATGAACATTTAAAAGAATACTCTTTAAAGTGTGAGAACTACTGATTTAGAAGGCATTTGGCCTCGGGTTGTAATGGGTTAATAAACCACCAATATTATACCAACAAATATTGCCACTGTCATAATCAATATCAGGTTATTAATGTTAACATTATTACCACTACTGACATTTAATGTGTAGAAAATGAAAAGCATTTTTGATCAATCCATCATTTATCATCATCTTTGTTTTCGTCATCGTCATCATACATTGTCCAGAGTTAGACTGATCTAGGTAAGATCTTCAGAGTACCACCAGCAATGTATGTAAAAAGTGTGTCAGTGAACCTGTGTGTGAAGGTGTGTATGTGTGTGTTAGTATCAGGATCACAGAATGACAGCTTTCCTTCATTCCAGTCCAGTTTGACTCTGATCCTATGAGGCTTCTGCTTCAATGAGAGATCAGTGAGTGACCCTGAGGAGTCTGCTGTGTATTTACCTTCATCTAACACTATTGTCCAGATTGGACCCCCTGTGGCTCCCTTCCTCTGAAAGGACTCTGCTAACACACCTACTACCCAGAATGTATTGTCTCCAACCTCAACATCCCAGCTGCGACTCCCTGAGTTAAAGCCCTCAGAACCAAGGACATAGCCCCAGTGGTCAAATCTCTCTGGATTGTCTGTAAGCTTCTGTTTCTCTCCCCATGTCACACTGGTCAGATCATCAGACAGGGTGTATGCTGGATGGGCAGTGTTGGGGTCCAGAATGACAGGAGTGTAGGAGACAATGTCCTTCATCTTGTCCCAGACTCTGAAGGCCAGGTTGCCCAGGTGTTTGGCCTCGTCCATCAGTGCTCCTGAGACCGGCTGTGGGTCCTGCAGTGTGAGCTGGACTCTCTCCATCGTGGTCTTGTAGTTCTGCAGGAATGAGACGTGTTCGGCTCTCAGCTCCTCCTCGGTGGCTCTGATAATGTGTGAAATGGTTGATATGTCTCTGTTCAGACCCTCCATCTTCTTCTTCATCATCTGACTCTTCTGCTGCTCTTCCTCCCTCAGTTCGGTGATCCTGGCCTCCTCTTCATCATGTAGAAACTGATGCATCTTCTTAAACTGTTCCTTCATCTGCGTCTCTGTGTGCCGAGTCTGGAACGTAATGTGTTCTGCTCTTTGGTCATAGTTTGTTTTAGTTTTATTAAAGACCTCCAGTTTGTCCTGTAAAGGTTTCAGTGATTTCTGGACCTCCTCCTTGTGATCCAGAGCAGCTTCATCGACGGGCCTGATTCTGTGGCCGGTGTGTTTTTTAGAAATTTGACACACAAGACACGCTGGCTGTTGACATTCCAGACAGAACAGTTTGAGTTTCTCAGCATGCAGACTGCAGAGATCCTCAGAGCATGGCGACGTTCTCTGATGTCTCTCCTGTGTGAAGGCCTCACACAGGTTCTTCAGAGCCAGGTTACGAGGTGGACGATACATTGAAGATATTGCCTTACAAACTGGACAGTACACTCCTTTATTGTCTTCTCTCGCCACCAGTCCTGCAGACAGGCTTTACAGAAGCTGTGGCTACACAACAGCACAACGGGATCTTTAAAGATGTCACAGCACACAGGACAGGAAAAGTCCTCTTCAGAGAGAGACGACTTGGAAGCTATTTTAACAAACACTCGCTCACGCAGTCAACAAGGAACTCTGCCAGTCACTCGTGGTAACTCTCCCTCTTCTTTGGTTCTGGCAAGATGCCTTCTATAAGGAGGGGATGACGTCACAACTAGGTAGGCGTGACGTCAACCCTGACAGACCTGTGGTAAAGTGCGCCCGCCCACACATGTAGGTGTGTGTGTACACACACACACACACACACACACACACCGTATACTCCACACATTAAATTGTTTGAATGAGAAAGGACGGTCTTTTTATATTTATTATATTTAGTACAGACAATAAAGGTAGCAGAATGAAAAGGTTGTGTTCTTATGGTGTCAGAGTGAACTTTGACTGTTCAAAGTGCTTTACAACAAACCGTACGCCTCACATTAACCCTTTAACAGCACCCCGACAGAGGCAGCCATGCACTGCCTGCTCTTTAGCAGCAGATGGGTCTTAAAGGACCACTTCACCACTTTTCAACCGATCTTCATATAACAGGTCCTCACTAATGATCATGATAAAAATGGGCAGTTCAGAAACCCGTCCAACAGTGACATCATCGATGAGGAATCCGAGCCAATACAAAGTTCAGGCTTTCTTGTTCTGAAAAGTTGCAATGCGAAAATGGAAGCCATCGTTCTCACGATAATACAAAATTACTTGCCTAACGATGATGTCACTGGTGGACGGGTTTCTGAACTGCCCACAGCCCTCCTATGAGACACAGACTGAGTAGAATAAAATTGTGCCATTTTTTCATGATTATTATTAGTGAGGACCTGTTATATGAAGATAGGTTGAAAAGTGGTGAAGTGGTCCTTTAAGTGTCTCTGCCATGCATCAGGAACTAGCCTGGTTATAAAAATGTATTTACAGTTAGTAGAATGGGTGCAGTTCAAGGAAGGCACAGGTCAGGCAATACAAAATCTGCTAAGAGGATAAAACCAGAAAAAAGCACTAAGACTTGTTTCCATAAGGGTCCTCCATTTAATTAATCAGAACAAGACATGCAAATAAACACTTCTATGCCAAAACAATAATCCATGATGTACACTAGTGTTTCCCCTATGTGCATTACTGTGTGGCCACCACCACACAATCATGACCAGCCTCCACAGTATGATTTATTTTAGTAGGCGCCCACGAATAGGCCAAGAAATCACACCTGTGTGAACTGAGTGGTGCAACTCCCCTCTCCCCCCTCCTCTCCTCTCTCTCTCTGAAATAGCAGATCTACAAGCTCACAGTGCGTGACTTCACTTCGTGCCACGCTGCGAGCTTTGTACATGTTTATGAACATTTAAAAGAATACTCTTTAAAGTGTAAGAACTACTGATTTAGAAGGCATTTGAATCAGGTTGTAATGGGTTAATAAACCACCAATATTATACCAACAAATATTGCCACTGTCATAATCAATATCAGGTTATTAATGTTAACATTATTACCACTACTGACGTTTGATGTTTAGAAAATAAAAAGCATTTTTGATCAATCCATCATTTATCATCATCTTTGTTTTCGTCATCGTCGTCATACATTGTCCAGAGTTAGACTGATCTAGGTAAGATCTTCAGAGGACCACAAAAGGATGGAAAAAGTGTGTCAGTGAACCTGTGTGTGAAGGTGTGTATGTGTGTGTTAGTATCAGGATCACAGAATGACAGCTTTCCTTCATTCCAGTCCAGTTGGACTCTGATCCTCTGAGGCTTCTGCTTCAATGAGAGTTTAGTTAATGACCGTGAGGAGTATGCTCTGTATTTACCTCCATCTAACCATATTGTCCAGATTGGACCCCCTGTGGCTCCCTTCCTCTGGTAGGACTCTGCTAACACACCTACTTCCCAGAATGTATTGTCTCCAACCTCAACATCCCAGCTGTGACTCCCTGAGTTAAAGCCCACAGAACCAAGGACATATTCCACCCAGTCAAATCTCTCTGGATTGTCAGGGAGCTTCTGTCCCTCTCCCTCTGTCACGCTGGTCAGATCATCAGACAGGGTGCATGCTGGATGGGCAGTGTTGGGGTCCAGAATGACAAGAGTGTAGGAGACAATGTCCTTCATCTTGTCCCAGACTCTGAAGGCCAGGTTGCCCAGGTGTTTGGCCTCGTCTATCAGTGCTCCTGAGACCGGCTGTGGGTCCTGCAGTGTGAGCTGGACTCTCTCCATCGTGGTCTTGTAGTTCTGCAGGAATGAGACGTGTTCGGCTCTCAGCTCCTCTATGGCTCTGATCGTGTCTGAAATGGTTGATATGTCTCTGTTCAGACCCTTCATCTTCTCCTTCATCATCTGACTCTTCTGCTGCTCTTCCTCCCTCAGTGCGGTGATCCTGGCCTCCTCTTCATCATGTAGAAACTGATGCATCTTCTTAAACTGTTCCTTCATCTGCGTCTCTGTGTGCCGAGTCTGGAACGTAATGTGTTCTGCTGTTTGGTCATAGTTTGTTTTAGTTTTATTAAAGACCTTCAGTTTGTCCTGTAAATGTTTCAGTGATTTCTGGACCTCCTCCTTGTGATCCAGACCAGCTTCATCGACGGGCCTGATTCTGTGGCCGGTGTGTTTTTTAGAAATTTGACACACAAGACACGCTGGCTGTTGACATTCCAGACAGAACAGTTTGAGATTCTCAGCATGCAGACTGCAGAGCTCCTCGGACCCCGATGAAGATCTCGGAAGTTTTGAAGCTCTCTGATGTCTCTCCTGTGTGAAGGCCTCACACAGGTTCTTCAGAGCCAGGTTACGAGGTGGACGATCCGTCGAAGATATTTCCTTACAAACTGGACACTCCTTTATTGTCTTCTCTCGCCACCAGTCCTGCAGACAGGCTTTACAGAAGCTGTGGCTACACAACAGCACAACGGGATCTTTAAAGATGTCACAGCACACAGGACAGGAAAAGTCCTCTTCAGAGAGAGACGACTTGGAAGCCATTTTAACAAACACTCGCTCACGCAGTCAACAAGGAACTGCCAGTCAGTCGTGGTAACTCTCCCTCTTCCAGAATGTTCCCTGAAGTTTACTTTCACTTTGAGTCCCGTTTCTTGTTGAAGTCCATTCAGTTGACAGACAGAGTCAGCAGCAGGTTCCAGTGGTCTGGGTCAGTATTAACTCAGTATTAGCTTTTGGAAAGGAAAGACAGTCTGTCCTTCCTCACTGGACGATGTTGTGTGTTTGATCTGATTGTGAATCTTATCGTCTGTCTCACTATGAGTCAGGCAAGAGGTGGAGCTGCCTTTGACAGACCTGTGTTAAAGTGCGCCCGCCCACACATGTAGGTGTGTGTGTGTGAAGTGCACACACACACACACACACACACACACACACACACCGTATACTCCACACATTGAATTGTTTGAATGAGAAAGGACGGTCTTTTTATATTTATTATATTCAGTACAGACAATAAAGGTAGCAGAATGAAAAGGTTGTGTTCTTATCGTGTCAGAGTGAACTTTGACTGTTCAAAGTGCTTTACAACAAACCGTACGCCTCACATTAACCCTTTAACAGCACCCCGACAGAGGCAGCCATGCACTGCCTGCTCTTTAGCAGCAGATGGGTCTTAAAGGACCACTTCACCACTTTTCAACCCATCTTCATATAACAGGTCCTCACTAATGATCATGATAAAAATGGGCAGTTCAGAAACCCGTCCACCAGTGACATCATCGATGAGGAATCCGAGACAATAGAAAGTTCAGGCTTTCTTGTTCTGAAAAGTTGCAATGCGAAAATGGAAGCCATCGTTCTCACGATAATACAAAATTATGATGTCACTGGTGGACGGGTTTCTGAACTGCCCACAGCCCTCCTATGAGACACAGACTGAGTAGGAAAAAATTGTGCCATTTTGTCATTGATTATTATTAGTGAGGACCTGTTTTATGAAGATAGGTTGAAAAGTGGTGAAGTGGTCCTTTAAGTGTCTCTGCCATGCATCAGGAACTAGCCTGGTTATAACAGTGTATTTACAGTTAGTAGAATGGGTGCAGTTCAAGGAAGGCACAGGTCAGTCAATACAAAATCTGCTAAGAGGATAAAACCAGAAAAAAGCACTAGGACTTGTTTCCATAAGGGTCCTCCATTTTAATTAATCAGAACAAGACATGCAAATAAACACTTCTATGCCAAAACAATAATCCATGATGTACACTAGTGTTTCCCCTATGTGCATTACTGTGTGGCCACCACCACACAATCATGACCAGCCTCCACAGTATGATTTATTTTAGTAGGCGCCCACGAATAGGCCAAGAAATCACACCTGTGTGAACTGAGTGGTGCAACTCCCCTCTCTCTCCCCCTCCTCTCCTCTCTCTCTCTCTCTCTCTCTCTCTCTGTCTCATTAGCAGGCAACAGTGCAGCACTAATACTATCTCTCTCTCTGTTTCTGGCACAACAGCGCCCCTACTGGTACTCATAGTCATATACTGGTGCTCATGGCCACATAGGTGAACACATAGATAGGTGAACACGGACATTGCTGTTCCTTGGAGTGGTTGCACCACTCAAAAAGGCAAATTACCACAAAAGACTTCAAAACAAAATCATGAATCTTTCACTCGTGTGTGTGTGTGTGTGTGTGTGTGTGTGAATGTTCCCCCCACACTATCAAGAAATAAAAATAGGGAGGGGGGACTTTAACCTTTTTTACAGGAGTCAGTATCGTATTGCAGCCGCCCGTAAGTGCTCTTTGGGAGCTGTTTTGAAGGAGTCTAGGGATTCACATTCACATGTTTTGGATTCATATCCAAAACAACTTTTTACTATTGGGTTTTAACCAATTAAAACCAGGGAAGCATCTGTGTCACTTTAGATTTTAGTGTTGGCTATAAAAAATAGCAGATCTACAAGCTCACAGCGCGTGACTTCACTTCGTGCCACGCTGCGAGCTTTGTACATGTTTATGAACATTTAAAAGAATACTCTTTAAAGTGTGAGAACTACTGATTTAGAAGGCATTTGGGCCTCAGGTTGTAATGGGTTAATAAACTACCAATATTATACCAACAACTATTGCCACTGTCATAATCAATATCAGGTTATTAATGTTAACATTATTACCACTACTGACGTTTAATGTGTACAAAATAAAAAGCATTTTTCATCAATCCATCATTTATCATCATCGTCATCATCATCATCATCATACATTGTCCAGAGTTAGACTGATCTAGGTAAGATCTTCAGAGTACCACCACCACCAGTGTCAAAGGATGGAAAGAGTGTGTCAGTGAACCTGTGTGTGAAGGTGTGTATGTGTGTGTTAGTATCAGGATCACAGAATGACAGCTTTCCTTCTTTCCAGTCCAGTTGGACTCTGATCCTCTGAGGCTTTTGCTTCAATGAGAGATCAGTGAGTGACCCTGAGGAGCGTGCTCTGTATGTACCTTCATATATGTATATTGTCCACCGTTGACCCCATGTGGTTCCCTTCCTCTGGTAGGACTCTGCTAACACACCTACTTCCCAGTATGTATTGTCTCCAACCTCAACATCCCAGCTGTGACTCCCTGAGTTAAAGCCCTCAGAACCAAGGACAAGGCCCAAATGTTCAAATCTCTCTGGATTGTCAGGGAGCTTCTGTATCTCTCCCCATGTCACGCTGGTCAGATCATCAGACAGGGTGTATTCTGGATGGGCAGTGTTGGGGTCCAGAATGACAGCATTGTAGGAGACAATGTCCTTCATCTTGTCCCAGACTCTGAAGGCCAGGTTGCCCAGGTGTTTGGCCTCATCTATCAGTGCTCCCGAGACCGGCTGTGGGTCCTGCAGTGTGAGCTGGACTCTCTCCATCGTGGTCTTGTAGTTCTGCAGGAATGAGACGTGTTCGGCTCTCAGCTCCTCCTCTATGGCTCTGATCGTGTCTGAAATGGTTGATATGTCTCTGTTCAGACCCTCCATCTTCTCCTTCATCATCTGACTCTTCTGCTGCTCTTCCTCCCTCAGTTCGGTGATCCTGGCCTCCTCTTCATCATGTAGAAACTGATGCATCTTCTTAAACTGTTCCTTCATCTGCGTCTCTGTGTGCCGAGTCTGGAACGTAATGTGTTCTGCTGTTTGGTCGTACTTTGTTTTAGTTTTTTTAAATACCTTCAGTTTGACCTGTAAAGGCTTCAGTGATTTCTGGACCTCCTCCTTGTGATCCAGAGCAGCTTCATCGACGGGCCTGATTCTGTGGCCCGTGTGTTTTTTAGAAATTTGACACACAAGACACACTGGCTGTTGACATTCCAGACAGAACAGTTTGAGTTTCTCAGCATGCAGACTGCAGAGATCCTCAGAGCCTGCTGACGTTCTCTGATGTCTCTCCTGTGTGAAGGCCTCACACAGGTTCTTCAGAGCCAGGTTACGAGGTGGACGATCCATCGAAGATATTTCCTTACAAACTGGACACTCCTTTATTGTCTTCTCTCGCCACCAGTCCTGCAGACAGGCTTTACAGAAGCTGTGGCTACACAACAGGAGAACGGGATCTTTAAAGATGACACAGCACACAGGACAGGAAAAGTCCTCTTCAGAGAGAGACGACTTGGAAGCCATTTTAACAAACACTCGCTCACGCAGTCAACAAGGAACTCTGCCAGTCAGTCGTGGTAACTCTCCCTCTTCCAGAATGTTCCCTGAAGTTTACTTTCACTTTGAGTCCTGTTTCTTGTTAAAGTCCATTCCGTTGACAGACAGAGTCAGCAGCAGGTTCCAGTGGTCTGGGTCAGTATTAACTCCTGTAGCTTTTGGAAAGGAAAGACAGTCTGTCCTTCCTCACTGGACGACGTTGTGTGTTTGATCTGAATGTGAATCTCATCGTCTGTCTCACTATGAGTCAGGCAAGAGGTGGAGCTGCCTTTGACAGACCTGTGGTAAAGTGTGCACGCCCACACATGTAGGTGTGTGTGCGTGCGTGCGTGCGCACACACACACACACACACCGTAGACTCCACACATTGAATTGTTTGAATAAGAAAGGACGTTTTTTTATATTTAGTACAGACAATAAAGGTAGCAGAATGAAAAGATTGTGTTCTTATGGTGTCAGAGTGAACTTTGACTGTTCAAAGTGCTTTACAACAAACCGTACGCCTCACATTAACCCTTTAACAGCACCCCGACAGAGGCAGCCATGCACTGCCTGCTCTTTAGCAGCAGATAGGTCTTAAAGGACCAATTCACCACTTTTCAACCCATCTTCATATAACAGGTCCTCACTAATGATCATGATAAAAATGGGCAGTTCAGAAACCCGTCCAACAGTGACATCATCGATGAGGAATCCGAGACAATAGAAAGTTCAGGCAATGCAAGCTCACAGCGCGTGACTTCACTTCGTGCCACGCTGCGAGCTTTGTACATGTTTATGAACATTTAAAAAAAGTGTGAGAACTACTGATTTAGAAGGCATTTGGCCTCAGGTTGTAATGGGTTAATAAACCACCAATATTATACCAACAAATATTGCCACTGTCATAATCAATATCAGGTTATTAATGTTAACATTATTACCACTACTGACGTTTAATGTGTAGAAAATAAAAAGCATTTTTGATCAATCTATCATTTATCATCATATTTTGTGGCCTACCTGTTTCTTGTGTTTGTTTCTTGTGTTTGTAGCTAACATGTTTCTTGTATGTTTGTTTCTTCTGTTTGTAGCTAACATGTTTAATGCTTAATTCCCAAAGATGTAAAATGCAGACTTGTAAAGAAAAAGTCACACTTGTGTGAAGTGAGTGTTGTCAACTCCGTGTTGGGGTTCCCGGGGGGGGGGGGGGAGTTCCAGACCCAGACCCACAGGAACGCACCCAGGGTTCCGGCGTGCCGCCCAGTGTCCGAAACGGTAACTGACAGAGTTACCGTGTGCCGGTCCCTCTACTGTACTGTACTGTCACTGTACTGTACTGGCACACCCGAAATCATCATATATATACAGTTAATATGTGCGTGTGTGTTTGTGTGTTAGGTTGCGCACAGGTGGTGAAAAACAACCATGTTGTTTTCATGCTCATACCCAGCCAGCCAGCGCCAGCTAGCGCGCCACTCGGTGGCTATGAGCTTGTAGATCTGCTATTTTTCAATAGATGGGGGTTCAAGCCCAAAATGGGTTAAGTAAAAAATGTAATAACAGAATACAGTATGTCCTCCACTGCCTGCAGATCCCGGCGCTGTCCTCCAGCCGCCAGGGGGCGAGGTCTCCTCGGAGGCGTCCGTACACGTCCTTGTTCAGAGCATCACGCCGCTCCGGGCGTGGCTCAACCACTACCAGTACGTGGCCCTGTTGAGGATGAAGGACGCCATGGTCCGCCTGGGGGCGGAGCTGGGGGCGGGTCCCACCCAGGAGGAGGAGGAGCAGCAGCAGGGAGGGGGAGGGGCCTCTACCATGTGCGTGGCCCTCCTGGTGGATTCGGTGGAGCTGGGCTTCCTGCTGCCCCCCTCCTCTACGGAGCCAGAGGACGAGGTGCCTCACACCCCAGGTAGCTCCACCTCACCCCCTAGCACTCAGCTCTTCAGACTCCACCTCACCCCCCTAGCACTCACCTCTTCAGACTCCACCTCACCCCCTAGCACTCACCTCTTCAGACTCCACCTCACCCCCCTAGCACTCACCTCTTCAGACTCCACCTCACCCCCTAGCACTCACCTCTTCAGACTCCACCTCACCCCCTAGCACTCACCTCTTCAGACTCCACCTCACCCCCTAGCACTCACCTCTTCAGACTCCACCTCACCCCCTAGCACTCACCTCTTCAGACTCCACCTCACCCCCTAGCACTCACCTCTTCAGACTCCACCTCACCCCCTAGCACTCACCTCTTCAGACTCCACCTCACCCCCCTAGCACTCACCCCTTCAGACTCCACCTCACCCCCTAGCACACACCTCTTCAGACTCCACCTCACCCCCTAGCACTCACCCCTTCAGACTCCACCTCACCCCCTAGCACTCACCTCTTCAGACTCCACCTCACCCCCTAGCACTCACCTCTTCAGACTCCACCTCACCCCCTAGCACTCACCTCTTCAGACTCCACCTCACGCCCTAGCACTCACCTCTTCAGACTCCACCTCACCCCCTAGCACACACCTCTTCAGACTCCACCTCACCCCCCTAGCACTCACCTCTTCAGACTCCACCTCACCCCCTAGCACTCACCTCTTCAGACTCCACCCCCTAGCACTCACCTCTTCAGACTCCACCTCACCCCCCTAGCACTCACCTCTTCAGACTCCACCTCACCCCCTTAGCACTCACCTCTTCAGACTCCACCTCACCCCCTAGCACTCACCTCTTCAGACTCCACCCCCTAGCACTCACCTCTTCAGACTCCACCTCACCCCCTTAGCACTCACCTCTTCAGACTCCACCTCACCCCCCTAGCACTCACCTCTTCAGACTCCACCTCACCCCCTTAGCACTCACCTCTTCAGACTCCACCTCACCCCCTAGCACTCACCTCTTCAGACTCCACCCCCTAGCACTCACCTCTTCAGACTCCACCTCACCCCCTTAGCACTCACCTCTTCAGACTCCACCTCACCCCCTAGCACTCACCTCTTCAGACTCCACCCCCTAGCACTCACCTCTTCAGACTCCACCCCCTAGCACTCACCTCTTCAGACTCCACCCCCTAGCACTCACCTCTTCAGACTCCACCTCACCCCCCTAGCACTCACCACTTCAGACTCCACCTCACCCCCTTAGCACTCACCTCTTTAGACTCCACCTCACCCCCCTAGCACTCACTTCTTCAGACTCCACCTCACCCCCTAGCACTCACTTCTTCAGACTCCACCTCACCCCCTAGCACTCACCTCTTCAGACTCCACCTCTCACCCCCTAGCACTCACCTCTTCAGACTCCACCTCTCACCCCCTAGCACTCACCTCTTCAGACTC
Source organism: Protomyctophum bolini (assembly GCF_963924005.1). NCBI lineage: Eukaryota > Metazoa > Chordata > Actinopteri > Myctophiformes > Myctophidae > Protomyctophum > Protomyctophum bolini. The sequence continues at coordinate 5,893,875 of NC_137866.1, forward strand.
CACCTCTCACCCCCTAGCACTCACCTCGTGAATGTGTGGGCCCAACGGACCCTTGTGGGTCTGTAACTGAGAGTGCGCTGTACACATGGAATCAAATGTGACCTGTGAGGGTGCATTTGGTTGTATATTTGTACACTCTTGGAATCTAAAACAATTTGACAAGCACTGGTATTATAACTGTATATCAGACGTGGAGTCCACATGGCAGCTCCTCTGACAGTGTGATGAAAGGTTTTTTTCCGGGAAACGGTCCTCAATGTTGCTTCCCGCATCCTGCTAAATGTCTCCATGTCCGTTCCCAGAGACGGACAGTCCCAGCATGACGGACTCAGACGTGTCCCCCTCCCATCACTCCCGGCGCCAGTCCGTCCTGGAGGACTGCGCCGTGGTGAACGGTGTCGCCGCCGATGGCGTGGAGCAGGAGGGACCCGACGGGTAAGCCACCGTCTCGCCTGAGCACGGGAATACCATTATCTGTGCGGTCATGAGGTCATTGTTTTTTGCATAATCATTAGAATTGTAAATTCCTCCTCCGCGTCATCAGTGCCCGTACCCGAAGGCGGGGTTGGCGAAAGGGCCTTTCTGTGTGGAGTTTGCATGTTCTCCCCGTGTCCCCTATAGGGTAGGTACCCTCACAAAAAACATGCAGTAATCCTGGTCTCTAAACTGCCTCCCCCTGGCCAGCCGGGGCGCCTGATGGAGGGGAAAGGAACTGGTTGGAATAACGTGTTCCTTCCACGCGCTACGTCCAACCAGGGAAACTCCCCCCTGTCAGGTGTAAAGGAGCAACTTGGACACTCAGGCATGAAGGAAGCATGAGTTCAAGTCCGTTGCTCTCCCCAGGTTGGCGGAGGGTGTGTAGAGCCCAGGATCACATTAGATGATTGACACAGGGGTGAAAAATGGGTTACAAAATCGTGGGATAAAAAATATAGTTAAAAAAAATTAAAAGAAGAAGAAAGAAAAGAAGAAAAATCGATCCGAATTTGACTTTTTTGTATTGACTGGCTGATTGAATAGTCAAACATGTAAGCAGGTACGGAGGACGCATAGTGAAAGAGGGGGGGGGGGGGGGGGGCTTTTTCCATTGTGGACCTATGTATTCAATTCATCAACATGGCATATGAATGAACACATGAATACACGTCATCAACAAATAAAAAGAGAATAGGAAAAATGGCAGCAGTTTATGACACCTCATTTCAATGGGATTTAAAAATGATCTATGATTATTATATGATGTGGCATCTGTTGTCCATTTATTTTAAAGGGGCTTATCCTCCGACAGAACATTCGAACATTTGAAGAAGAAAAAAAAACTTTTAAGTTATTCGTCTGCCCAGTGCAATCTTTGCTGTGGCATTCGTTATAATGGCATTCGTTATAATGTCAAAAACACAATTACCGGTAACCATTTTGAACGGGAACCCCTTTTGGTGGTTACATACATTATGTTATAATTTAGCTATTTTTGAAAAGTCGTTAAAATGTGCCTCAAATCTTTAAGAAAATTGACTTGATTTAGAAAACTTTTTTTTTAATTTCGACGTCAGGCCTGAATGGGTTAACCCATTTTGGGCGAGAACACCTTTTGGTGTTAGCATTATGTTATGCTTTAGCTATTGAAAAATAGCAGATCTACAAGCCGAGTGCCGCGCTAAGAGCTTGTAGGTCTGCTATTTTTGAAAAAACGAAGAACGACTGACATAGAAACATAGCTTTTTCAGAAAACTGTCATTTTCAAACAGACATTTTTAGAATCTGATCTCAGGTCAGAATGGGTTAAGTACCTAATCCCAGTTATCTGTGGTCGACTAACAGGCCCGGTGACGGCGTGGTGGTGGAGGAGGCCTGTGAGGCGGTGGAGGAGCTGGAGGGAGGAGGGGACGGGCTGGGCGCCCTGGTGGTCCTCTCTCCTCCTCTGTCCCCCGGCCTGCTTCCCTCCCCTCCCGACGGCCTGTCCCGGGACCCTTCCACCTTCAGCCTGGAGGGGGAGCTGTCCAGTGCCATCAGCGTCACCAAGGACGCCACCAAGGACGCCTTAAGCGTCTCCCTGGACCTGACCAAGGGGGCGCTGTCCATCACCAAGGACGCCTTCAGCATGTTCAGCCGGGGCTCCGGGATGAGCAAGCTGTTCACCCCGCAGCTAAAGTAAGTCCTCTGTTCACCCCGCAGCTAAAGTAAGTCCTCTGTTCACCCCGCAGCTAAAGTAAGTCCTCTGTTCACCCCGCAGCTAAAGTAAGTCCTCTGTTCACCCCACAGCTAAAGTAAGTCCTCTGTTCACCCCGCAGCTAAAGTAAGTCCTCTGTTCACCCCACAGCTAAAGTAAGTCCTCTGTTCACCCCGCAGCTAAAGTAAGTCCTCTGTTCACCCCACAGCTAAAGTAAGTCCTCTGTTCACCCCACAGCTAAAGTAAGTCCTCTGTTCACCCCGCAGCTAAAGTAAGTCCTCTGTTCACCCCGCAGCTAAAGTAAGTCCTCTGTTCACCCCACAGCTAAAGTAAGTCCTCTGTTCACCCCGCAGCTAAAGTAAGTCCTCTGTTCACCTCTCGGGGTTCAAGGCTGTACTTTATTGTTACGTCTTATGTACAGTAACACTTATTATAGTTTGGCTTCCTTACGACAATAAAATAACAGACAGACAGAGAGCACAGCAAACAAAGGATAGAATAAAGAGTGCAAGAAAGAGCGAACAGCGAGTAAAAAAAGAGTAACATAATGTACATATGCATGTTTTCCCTGTAGTAGCAAAGTTGAATTACTGATTGAAAGACAACATATTAATTTAATTTGAATTAAATAAAACTTACCACTCAGTGGTAAGGTGCCTGCTCACCACTGCAGGGGTTTTGGGTTTGAATCCACTGTGGTGGATCCGGCTCTGTTGGGCATCTACACAAACACCACTGGCTCATGTTTGGAGGAGGGACGCCGAGTGGGGAGGGCACGTGTTCCATACTTTGTCCTACACCGTTTTCTTCCTTGTGTGTGTGTGTGTGTGTGTGTGTGTGTGTGTGTGTGTGTGTGTGTGGCGCATATCATATAGGGACGCCCAGCGCTCAGAGAGCTCCTCCCCCTCCCTGGCTTCACGCCTACAGTCCATGAAAAACTCACCTTCCCAGAGTTCCTTGGACAGCGACATCATGGACGGAAGTCTGCCTGACGACCACATGTCATTGGACAGTGACCTCAGTGACGCCTTCGTTGTTCTCATGGATTCCGGTACAGTACACTAGTAGTAAAAAATTTATATATATATATATATATATATATATATATATATATATATATATATATATATACAGAAACCAAATTCACCCACTACAGTCGTGTTAGTTATCTTGTATTAACATACTCTACCATACTGATTGGTCAAAATAAGGTTTTATTCTCACAGAAAAGGCAGCTTTAATACTGTAACAATGGTCAAAGAAAAATGTGTTATAGGCCTTGGTCTTGACCACTTTATCAGGGAGGATTATTCACACATCTCTCTGCCATGTGGAACGATGGAATGATCTCTGCCATTTGGAACGATGGAATGATTCAGAACAATGTTCTTGTTGTGGTTCCATTTGGAACGATGGAATGATCCAGAACAATGTTCTTGTTGTGGTTCCAGAGTCGGGTATGAATGATGGAATGATCCAGAACAATGTTCTTGTTGTGGTTCCAGAGTCGGGTATCGAGTCCATGCGTCCGAGTAACACATCTGGCCACGGCAGCCCCGCCCCCGGCACAGAGGGGGGCTCATCCAATGACCTCAGCAGCTCCCTGTCCCAAAGCACTGAGGACATGGTGCCTGATATGGTGGGTACAGTTGAGCACTTTCAGCCTGTATTTTGTGCATGTATTGGTCAGAATGTTCAAACATCCATGAACAACAGGTCTATAACATAACAACAACCATGGAAATCTAACTTGTAGTCCTCCTACTGCATTGTGGTAGTTGCAGTCCTCCTATTGTTGTGTATTGCATTGTGGTAGTTAGTTGTAGTACTCGTATTATATTATGGTTCTTGTAGTCCTCATATGGCGGTGTATTATGGTTCTTGTAGTCCTCATATGGCGGTGTATTATGGTTCTTGTAGTCCTCATATGGCGATGTATTATGGTTCTTGTAGTCCTCATATGGCGGTGTATTATGGTTCTTGTAGTCCTCATATGGCGGTGTATTATGGTTCTTGTAGTCCTCATATGGCGGTGTATTATGGTTCTTGTAGTCCTCATATGGCGGTGTATTGTGGTCCTTGTAGTGCTCGGTGGTGGTGGTGGTCTTGGGCGGGGTGTCCTGCGTGCTGGAGATGAAGGGAGAAGACCAGCTGGTGGCTCTGGAGGTCCAGCACGTCAACCTGGTCCAGATGGGCAACGTCAAGCCCTCTGACCTTCAGGACCTTCAGGCTGGCCTCATACAAGGTACGGTACGGCCTTCTCAATCCTCCTGAGAACATAGAAACCCTGTGAGAAATGACCAACACAAACGCCTTTTGTGGCCTATAACGGAACTTACGGAAATAGTTTTATCTGCTGTCCAATCTGGACTAGTGTACACAAACACAGAGTTGATGGTCCCTGCATGTCCTTCTGTCAGCCTGACACCTGACCACACCTGACCTAAATTCCTCCTCCTCCTGCCTAAAAAAAACCAGGCAGAAACCTCTCGCCCTACTGTAGTAGTACTGTACTACAGCATCATGTAAAAGCACGTACAGTAGTAGCATATCGACAAGCTCAAAACTAGTCACTTCACGCCGTGTTTTGTGCTTGTCGATCTGTTATTTTTAAAGTAACAGTTTCCACCCGACGGAGACAATATCAAACCTTTTATTACCTAATATTTAAAGACATGGTATTCTCTATATTCACAGTGGAGTTGTATTGTCTTAAAGACATGGTTTTTCAGCTGGTCTATACATCTATATAGGTGATAAATATACCATACAGTTGCTCCATCTTTAGTAATTCTTCATCTACTATTATGAGTATTAGGATCCTAGTGTACAAATTGAACCAGACAGATCCTTATGGGTCCGTAACTTTGAGAGTGTACAAATGGAACCAAATGGACTGGGTCCATCTGCTTCCATTTGTACACTGTACCAGGTCTTATTCCCTAACTTGAGTAAACTAAAGACCTGGAGGCGTGATCAATGCTCTTTGGCCACTCAGAATAGCCAAATGGCATTGATCACGCCTCCAGGTCTTTAGTTTACTCAAGTTAGGGAATAAGACCTGGTACTTAAGACACGCAAAATACAGCCCTCTGTGTTCAAATTCACTTTTGAGGATTTAACAAAGATAGGGTCCCAGAGATAAAAGAGGGATCCGTGGCATAATGCATGTCAAACTGAGGGTCCTTGAAACGACAAAGGTAGAGAATCACTGACATGGACGTCTCTCTCTCTCCTTCCGTGTCCCAGTCCCAGTCGCAGCGGCTCAGTCTCCTGAGGGCCACGGCCCCGTCAGGGGGGGTCCCCCGGTGGTCTGCATGCGCACAGAGATGGGCCCCTCCACCACCCTCCAGGGCTTCATGGAGGTGGCGGTGCAGGGCTGCCGGCTGGACCTGCTGGGCTCCACCGTCAACAGCCTGGGGCCTTTCCTGGAGGACGAGCTGAGCGCAGAGGAGGGTCCACCCATGAAGGTCCACCTCAGAAACATCACCGTCACCATGAAGGTATAGCCAGGGGTTGTCACCGTCATGACGCTTTACCTGACGATTTATTGTCGCACACACTTTATTTTATTTGGTCCACACTTTAAAAGGAAAATGCATACAAGGACACAAACATTATGGGTGCAGTTATGTTACAATCACAAGCCTATGACACATGTTTGGAATCATGATACAACAAGAGTGTCACTCAGCAGCGTCTCTGACGCACACACACACACACACACACACACACACACACACACACACACACACACAATTGTGTTTTTGGCATTGAACGCAGGAACATAGTAATAATAATACAGTTTACATTTAAAACGAATCACAAAGTGTTGCAGGAATACACGGTGAAAATATATGCAACAAATATTACAAGGTCTAAGGAGAGAAAAAGTATTATAAACATGCAGGCGTGAGAACTAGGAGGTGAAACCCTTTAGCCGAGCGAACGCTTTGTTAAAAAGGAAACTCTTTAGTCCTCTTAAAAACATCAAAGGACTGTGGAGCTCTCGGGTGGTCAGGGAGGGCATTGTATTGTATTGTATTGTATACTTTATTAGTCTCCCGAAGGAAGAAATGTGTCTTAGACAAAGGGCCCGCATAAGCGTAGCCTAGTCCATGTCGCCGCAGTGCAGCGCCAAATTAATCCATGTTATGAGCTACTTTCTGTCAAGAAATTCTGTGCAGGAGATAATTTTTTCTAAGAGTTTGGAAGCACTCGGTCCTGCTGCCTCCTGCAATTATGTGAAATGTAGACGAACTCAGGACTGTTGAGTGATTTCCAACGAGCACGTCCGAACTCTGACGCTCTATGCTGCTCAATGTTTCGCCACTCAGTCTACAGTAGATGAGGGGGCGTGGTGTGATGTGCACACACTCTATTCCGTCGGGGAGGAGATGTCCAAGGCTTTTGAAGGCTCTTGCTAGGGATCCCGATGATGAGAAGTGTGTTACAGTTGTCCAGCCTGGAGGAGACAACAAAATACAATTAAATAAAAGGTTTGCTTTTAGGCTGTGTAAACAAAGAATGCACAGAGCAGACATACAAAATAACTTAAATATACAAAGAAAAAAGTTTCGGTTTGAGCTGCAATTTATAGAATGAATGATTAAACTGCACGTCCATTGTGCTACTACATATTGGCTATTCACAAACGTTACTATATTTTGCTGTACGTTTATTTTGCTGTACTTAAACTCCTTATTTAACTTTTCGCCTATTATGACATGCCCAAAATAGGGAGGCCAGATTGAAAGTGGTTAAACAATCATGGGATTGTCCTTGTTTGATAGGACGACGGTCCCAGGACGTACCCCACGGCCCCCCAGCCCGTCCCCTCTACGTTCGTCCTAGACCAGGTGGTCCTGGAGCGAGGAGATGACGGCATCCTCAGGGTCAAAGGTGAAAACGCACAATCTGGTACTGCCGTATAACACCTGCCGTTTAACTGAACGATATTTATTTATCCATTCAGAATGCATTAATTCCGAACATAAATTCACACAGTGTTTACAGTACACGGAAACTGAATAAAATATTCCTCGTTAGTTTACATGACCAAAGCATTCATTCAGAATGCTACTAATACTAAGGGCAAACATGTGTAAAATAATGCATGTATTCCAAACTCTCAAGGAGGGTTTGCAATAAAGTGTTTATCCCATTTAGACCTGACGTCGAAATTAAAAAAAAGTCTTCTGAAAGAATATATATTCAAAGATTTGTGCCGCATTTTTATGATTTTTCAAAAAATAGCAGACCTACAAGCTCGTAGCGCGCCACTCGGTGGCACGCTACGAGCTTGTAGATCTGCTATTTATCAATAGCTAAAGTATAACATAACGCTTAGTTAAAACACCAAAAGGGATTCCCGTCCCAGAATGGGTTATATGGTAAATATATCCTGTTTCAAACGGCATAAACAGTACCACCTCTCCAAACGCCGGAGGGTCAGGCCGGAATGGAATATTCTATTGGAATTGAGGCGTTTACGACGTGAGCATTTCTATACGGAATGAGCAGTCATTCTGAATACAAGTGGAATATATGATCTGTCCATTCCCCACATCATGTCCACCAGAATCAAAGTTATCGTTTACAGTTGTATAGTTGTGAACAATAACTGGGTGATATTTGTGTGTTTGTGCAAAGCTCCATGTTTAGTTTAGTTTTTTGGGAAAGACAAAAGAAAAGAAGGGAGTGAAGGACAGAACAAACCGAAGAGACATGTCGAGGACAGACAAAAATCTAAGATATTTACTGTGTGTGTGTGTGTGTGTGTGTGTGTGTGTGTGTGTGTGTGTGTGTGTGTGTGTGTGTGTGTGTGTGTGTGTGTGTGTGTGTGTGTGTGTTAGGGGTCCCTAACATGTCAGCAGCGGTCCAGGGGGTCTCAGGCTGCCTTCACCATCCAACCACTTCCTCTGATGATCCTCTTCAACAGGACCAGGTGGGAGGAGCTAACAGACACACTGCGTGTGCATGCAATGAGGTCATAGATCTACTCTGACCATTCCTTGTCATAAATAATGGTTATCAGGCGATTATCTAATAAGTGTGACAGCCCTATGTTGACCTCGTGACAAGCTCACAATTACAATTTACAATGTAGACATTTAGCAGACGCTCTTAACCCATTTAGACCTGAGTTAAAAACATTCACTTTGAAAGAATATATATTCAAAGATTTGCGGCACATTTTTAAGATTTTTCAAAAATAGCAGACCTACAAGCTCGTAGCGCGCCACTCGGTGGCGCGCTATGACCTTGTAGATCTGCTATTTTTTAATAGCTAAATTATAACATAATGTTTAAAACAACAAAAGGGGTTCTCGCCCAAAATGGGTTAAGCAAGGTAAACACACACATCAAATGCATAGAGACAGTGCAGTGCCTCAGTGATCTATAGGATCATGGGTATAAACCAAGAACATGTCTATAAACATTATAATAATCTAAACTAATCTCTACATTGAGACCATAGAAACTCTAGAATGCCAGGTCAACAAATGAACCTGCTGGCATCTGTTTAAATAACTATGCCATTCTGAATGACATTTGAACCTTTGCATAAGACGGCGTCTGAGGTGGAGTCTGAAGAGGTGAGTCAGAACATTGTCTTCAGGCTCAGGGCCACAGTTAAAAGAGGTATGTGTGTGTGAGGCTGTTGCTTACACAGCCGTGAGATCCGCTGTGGGTTAGCGTAGCTAAAGTGCTACATCCAGACAAGCTATTATAAGCATGGTATGGACGGACGCTATGGCCATTGGCTAATTAAAAAGCATGGTAAGGAAGCTACGGTCATTAGTTATAGGCTTTAACGACATTTTTAAACCCGCTGAAGCTGAGCAATTCAACTACTGTTATTGCCAGATATGTGTGTGTTGCACATCGATTAAAGGAATTAGTCTTGTGTGGTTGCCAGGTTGGTGCCTTGCAGTGAACAGTAACGGTTACAAACGGCAACATTGAAGTAGATGATATGAATCAGGGTTGGGTTTGCTGTGGGGTAAGGGGGGCTTTTGATAACCCCCCCCCCCCCCCCCCTCTGGAGTTAAGAGGTTTTGTCACAAGCGCTTTTTAATACTTTTCATTGGTTCAATATTCTGAAACCTCTTACCTCCATATTCTATTTCAAAGTGGTGCAACCACTTCATTAAGGAGCATTGTGTGTCTGTGGCTGGCTGGCTGGGTCTGTCCAAGCACGGAAATAGCGTTTTCACAACCAAGTGTCACTGTTGCGCAGCCTAACACACACACACACACACACATTAACTGTATATATGATGATTTGGGGTGTGACAGTACAGTAGCCTACAGTAACAGACAGTACAGTACAGTACTGTAGAGGGGACCCCCCACGGTAACTCTGTCATTTCTCATACGTTTCGGACGCCGGGCGGCTCGCCGGAACCGGGCCGGCACCCTGGGCGCGTTCCTATGGGCCTGAAAGTTTCGCGGACCCCCCCCCCCCCCCCCCCTCCAAGGACGCCCACACGGAGTTGCGCTACTTAGTTTATTTCTTGATCATACTACAGCGTCACAAAAGGACAGAGACATGAACCCTAGTCTACAAACCACGGGGTAAATGAGAGCAACCAAAACAATGAATTAAACATGAGAGCAACAACAAAACAATTATGTTCTACAAAGTAACCAGGATACCAGGTAAAACGTGACACCTGTAGCGTCTGTGTGTACAACATAATAATTTATAAGCACATCCTCTGTGTCAGTGATACAGTACTTGAGTAAATGTGCACCTAGTTACTTTTCTCCACTGCATGCTAGACTGTGTGTTTGTATCTGTAGTGTGACTGTGTTGTTTCAGAGACAGATGTATTAATTACCACACATCCCGTCTGTGTGCGTTGTTGGCTTGTAATCCAGACATGAACCCGAGTGTCCAGGTGTTCTGTCCAGGATTGTAATTACACCCGGATAACAATCTGATCTCCACACACACCGTTTACCTAAAGCTAAGCACCGTCTTGGGTTTTGATTAAGGACCAGATACCGTATACGTTGCTGCGCACAGAACATTGTCGATCTACAAGCTTTTAGAGCTGTGCTACACGCGTGACCATGTATAAATGTGAATCAGAATCGACTTTATTGTGGAATCACATGATTCATTTGAATATGCAATTTACAATTTAGGCATTTAGCAGACGGTCTTTATCCAGAGTTAATCTAGATATATTATTTTAGATTTAAGGCAGCTACACATGTTAAAAAAGGAGGTGGTCACCTCAGCACATCTAGATGTTTTTATTCTCCACCTTCACTGGCGCGTCTGTGACCAGAGGAGGGCGGGGTCAACCAGAGTGTGATGGCGTCTTATCAATAAGGAACGTTATTGATACGTTGGATTGGATTAATTTCGGAACAGGTAGCTGCTGTCACAAAGAGCGAGGTAAACATGAACATCAGTTCATCAGTCTAAAAAGTAATTTACTATAAAGAATATGAATCTGTACATTGAAACTATAGGATGCCATGTAAACAAATGAACGTACAGTATCATCTGTCTAAATCAGTGGTCCCTAAACTTCTTAGCTCGAGACCCAAAAGATAAATTAGACATTTGCCTGGGACCCCAAACGAGTGTAAATAGCAGATCTACAAGCTCACAACGCGAAATGAATGAAAAACTGTGAAAACTGTTTCAAAAGTGTTTTGAAATACTAATAATTAGAAAACAAAATGTAGGAAATATACAATTGTGTCCGCGGCCCAGTGTTTGGGAACCAGTGGTCTAAATAACGTTCTAAAACTGCATTTTATCCTTTGATACTAAACTAACCCGGCGGGTCGTCTGTCTGGTTCCAGGTCCAGCTGTGTGAAGTCCAGACCGCTCTTTCCCAGGCCCTGGGCGACAGAGAGCGCCTCCTCCAGGAGGTCAGGAAGTATGACCCCACGTTCATTCTCTGAGGGTGCGCTTGTTTTTTGTCTTTGAACGTTAACATGTCTCCTGTTTCCCCGCTGTGCTTCCGTCCGTCCGTCCCGGGTGCCTGAGAGGACAGGACATGGCGGGGCGGAGGAGGAGCAGACCTCTAGTCTGGACATGTCCCGTGTCCCTCTGTCCTTCTGGACCGTGGGAGGAGCACACGTCTGGACATGTCCTGTGTCCCTCTGTCCTTCTGGACCGTGGGAGGAGCACACGTCTGGACATGTCCCGTGTCCCTCTGTCCGTCTGGACCGTGGGACCGCGGCCTGGTTTGAAAAGACCACGAACACAGCTCGTGTTTTGGTAGCCTGGAATACAGACTTTTTTTATTTATTTATTTTTACTCTTGAGACATCGAGGATTCTGATTCGTCTGTGGGCGGGGCCGGAACCGAATGACTTTGGGAAACCAGGCTAAAAGGGAGGACGGATTGAGAAGCAGAGCCAAACAGTCTGGATTCCAGGCTACTGTATGTATATCTGTATGTATGTTGAATCGCACCGTTTTAATTTATTTTTGTAATGTTGTTTCAAGTGTCTTGACGTCAACTAGGAATCCCCTTTAACGTTATAAAAGTGGACTTACAATAACTAACTAATTCATAGATACAGGAGTACACACTGCTGTCCAATCATCCTTACTATACTGTATGTAATAGAGTTGTGAGTGAATTCTCATGTAAGCCAGTGGTTCGCAACCAAATTGTCAAATAATATACGACAGAGGCACACTTTGTGCCAATCTACAGGGATGCACACGCAGATTTAACACACCAACGAACATGCGGTGGAACATGCGCTGCTCCCGTGCTTGCGGTTAGGGTCAGGTTAGGGTTTGAGCGGTAGGTTGTCGGTCTAATGACAGTCGGACCAAAACTATGTCTAAACTAAAGCCTGTAACCCGATCTACAAGCTTACAACGCTTCGCAACACGAGGCGTTGTGACATTGTAGATCTGCTATCCCCAGTTCATATATAATTATTTGGGTGATCTTTTGGGTTATTCCATGATGGTTACATGGTATTATTGAGCCTTATTTCCTCCAGCTGTGTAGATTAGAAACACCATGTCAAAACGTGAACTAAAAGGCTCATTTGTACTTCCTCACAAAACACTTTCGACTTGCATTGATACTTCTCTTCCATGTTTTGTTGAACGAGAAGGTTGGGGGATGAAGTATAAATGTTATAGGGCTGGGTGATCACGAAATATTTGACCAAATACCTCAATGTCGATATTCTGATGATAGTATGCATTTTCTTTTTTACATTTTTCAAATATTTGCCGGTGAAAGATGGTGCCATGGTCACTAGTTGGGCCCCCGGGGAGACCCAAACTAGTCCATACTTATTTTGGGTCTTGACCTTTGACCAATATCTAACTTCTGGAAAGGCATCATTTTCAAGATGGCTCCCAGTTTATAGCCACTGTGGATGCCATGTTGAAAATGATTACATTTTCCAAACATTTTAGTATGTTATTTTGCACACCCAATAGTAACAGTATCCATTGAAAAATATCTTCTATCAATTATTTGGGATTTCAATTGATTCATTCCAAACAGACCACTAGGGGGTGAAGCCCCAACTCGTTTGCGATGTTTTTTTTTAAATCTTATGCCCATCCCTAACACCATGCCAAAAATCTAAAAACAACATTGTGGTGCTCATTGCTCAAACGTCCTGTCACCTGCGTTATTATACTTAGCACAAACCGCTTAATTGAAACGACGTAAACATGAACTTCTCTTCTCATGGTTGTAGTAACGATTCAAACGCCAGGTTGTAATTGACCAGGTTGTCAAATACAATCACGAGGATGACACATGACAGCTTGAAGCGTCCAAGGGCACTGACTGCACCAAAAAATCGCCGGACGTCGTAGGCACTGACCGAGCGTCGGGGGCACTGACTGGGCGTCAGTTGTCGGGGGCACTGACCGGGCGTCAGTTGTCGGGGGCACTGACCGGGCGTCAGTTGTCGGGGGCACTGACCGGGCGTCAGTTGTCGGGGGCACTGACCGGGCGTCAGTTGTCGGGGGGCACTGACCGGGCACTGACTACGCCGGGCGTCGGGGCACTGAAAAGCGATGCTCTGGTGGTGGGAAGAGGATGCAGCAACAGCTCTTTACCACACTGTAACTCTGACACTGCCAGCTCAAAAGGCCTCTCTATACAGACCATGGACCCCTTTAGCCTTTGAGTTTACAAAGACAACAGTGAAGCTTAGATACTTGGATATTATGTACCGTAGAGTGATGTTACATAGGTGTGAAATAATATGTACAGTATTATTCCTTTTAGTCTGAACAAGGTACTTTTCAAAAAGGTACGTTAGAATTATGAGCTGCTGTTTTCACTATATCATCACCTTACTGTATGTGTGTGGAGGACGTGTATTCAGCATGTCTTCTGTAGAGGACAAGACATGTCTTTCTTAGAGGACAAGACATGTCTTTCTTAGAGGACAAGACATGTCTTTCTTAGAGGACAAGACATTTCTTTCTTAGAGGACAAGACATGTCTTTCTTAGAGGACAAGACATGTCTTTCTTAGAGGACAAGACATGTCTTTCTTAGAGGACAAGACATGTCTTTCTTAGAGGACAAGACATGTCTTTCTTAGAGGACAAGACATGTCTTTCTTAGAGGACAAGACATGTCTTTCTTAGAGGACAAGACATTTCTTTCTTAGAGGACAAGACATGTCTTTCTTAGAGGACAAGACATTTCTTCCTTGGAGGACTTACGGTACTCTCTACTTAGGTAGAGGACAATGACATGAATATATGCACAGGAGATGATGTGCTTTTCATCTCTAGTTTATGGAGAAGGGGTTACACAATAGTTACAGTATTTTGAGGTATCTATGGTCTTCCGAGACTGTGATGCCGATGATGATGAAAGGCTGTGTGTGTGTGTGTGTGTGTGTGTGTGTGTGTGTGTGTGTGTGTGTGTGTGTGTGTGTGTGTGTGTGTGTGTGTGTGTGTGTGTGTGTGTGTGTGTGTGTGTGTGTGTGTGTGTGTGTGTGTGTGTGTGTGTGTGTGTGTGTGTGTGTGTGTGTGTGTGTGTGTGTGTGTGTGTGTGTGTGTGTGTGTGTGTGTGTGTGTGTGTGTGTGTGTGTGTGTGTGTGTGTGTGTGTGTGTGTGTGTGTGTGTGTGTGTGTGTGTGTGCGTGCGTGCGTGCGTGCGTGCGTGCGTGCGTGCGTGCCCGCCCTCTGGGTTCGTTGTTCAATCTACTGTATATACTGCCACAGTTGAGGAGAGCCCTTTGAAGTTAAAATGTTTGAGAACCATTGCTCTAAAACACTTCCAGAATGCCCAGAGTTGAAACTATTTTTAAATATAGCTTCAACATATTTCAACAGTGGCCGATCCAAATCCCAGAAGTGAATTAACATCCTGCTCATTTAAGTCCTGCTCGAGCATAGCTCTGAACACGCGGCACTCCCATTGAAAACTATTTAAAAAAACAATGTGACGCTGTGCTCTGGAGAAAACTAATTCCATGGTGGACACACAGACGCTTTAAAGAGGTATTCCAGCTGTCTGTGTTATTACTTGGTATTTTTAACGAAGAGTGAGCATTAAGGACGAGTAAAATGATCCATTTTGTTCAAAATGTAAAAACATTTGAACATGCACAGTACTGTACATCATTATCAGACCTGAATGCATCATTCAACGTCTTGTTCATACCCAAAATGACTGGATATACAGGTTTTGTAGCAATTGTAGATCAAAAAGGAGAAGGAGCCCTGCACTCTTCCTGTTACCCCTTTAAACACTTGAACCCTATATGTGTCACAACATGACGGGTTGTGATATGAGCTTGTAGATCGTTTTTTTCTTTCCGGCGATGGGATTTTGCGTAGAGAACGGTGAAAAGGAGGGGGCCAGGAATAGCCCCCTGGGGGACCCCGGTCAACCAAGGATATAGCGTTCAAGTGGTTAAATGTTCTCATTTCTGTCTCATATTTACTGTATCGTCGGCTGTTGGGAGGTTGAAAAACACTGCGTACATCTATGGTAGTTCATTTTGGATGTATAAGCTTGTTTGCAGGTTATTTTGTATTTGTCAATACTTTTCTGTTACATCATATCATCAAAATTACCAGGAAGTGTATTAAAGTCATATCAAACAAACTTAGAACTTAGATAAAAAAAATATAAATGTATATCTGTGGTACAGGAAATTAGTGTATTAGTGCTCTATACAATTATTATTGTATAGAGCACATTTATCCAGCTAATTCCATGAAGAGGTACATTATTTGTGTTCTTGAGTTACTGTATTTACAAAACCACTTTTTTTTGCCTTGTCATATTTTTTTTTCTTTTCTTTTTATACATTCGTGAAACTCATCGGTCAAACTCCAAATTCCATATGAATGAACGGAGACAATAACGGATGTATTAGTAGTAATAATAATAATAATAATATTATCATTAAAAAATAAGACCATTAACATTAACATAAGAGTTTATATGAGAGATGTCTTTAAAACTAATTATTTCACGGTTAGTTCACAGTACCTCACATTCTGATTGTCTGAGAGGCATTCTAATTGGGTGCCAAATATTACTATAGAAATGTACTATGCTTTGTACCTAGGAAACGGCAGTGTTCCATTTATCTGTGTACATGGGAGCCCTCTGGTGGTTGTTATGTGTCACTGTGTCTCATCACCTCAAATATAATGTTTTACTTGTGTCGCCTTGCGAGAAACAAATGCGACCTTTGCATTCTGATTCTATATCAAAGCAATATCATTAATTTCTTCTCTTTTATTTTCACCCAAATCCCCAGACAGAGCATTTGTAATAGGCTTTTTTATGATGGAATGAATTAATCCAGCGTGAATGAAAAGGAAAATGCTCTACCAAACATCAGCTTTTTTACTGTTGTCTGCTTGTCTCTGCATACCGTATGTACTTAAAAGTTCACAGTCAGTCAGTCAAGGTGACAGTAACTGTAACAGTCAGTCAGTCAAGGTGACAGTAACTGTAACAGTCAGTCAAGGTGACAGTAACTGTAACAAACATCTATTCAAAATGGATTATATTTGTTGTTCGTGCTTCTTGGTGTGGATAGGGAGGTAAGATCATCAATGGCCATATATTGCCTAATTAGTAATTACAGTAAGCTTCATTATCATAGGACAATAATATCCGACCTATAAGCTTACGACGTTCTTGTGAGCTTATAGATCGGCTATTCTTGGTCTGCATTACTATAGTAAATCCGGCTTCACCCTTCTCAAGCTCCATCCATAGTCGGACATCATGATCTGCAGCGACAAATTAGTGCTCTGATAAAAATAAGCTCAATGTACACATCTCTGTCGTGTTTAGCAAAAAGAAAAACCAAACATTTAAGCACTGTATACTCTTGTCATACAGCCTCAATCTACTAGCTTGTAGATCTGCTGTGTTCACTGTTGTATTTCAGAAATTTGCCTAGTAATAATGACTTGCCCCCCAAAAACAAGAGATGCAAAAGGTTTGCAGCGCACAACACAGTCATACCGTACTGAGGCTTGTACAGTTCCTTCCACAACACAGTCATACCGTACTGAGGCTTGTACAGTTCCTTGGCACTCAAAGAGCAGGCCATGGTTGCTATGACAACCATTACCCAGGGTGCCATGTAAATGTAGGGGAAAGGGGGGGGGGGGGGGGGTAGTAGGGTACTCATGTCTAGCCCATTCTGGGCGGGAACCCCTTTTGGCACTATGTTATGCTTTAGCTATTTAAAAAATAGCAGATCTACAAGCTCATAGTGGCGCGCTACGAGCTTGTAGGTCTGCTCTTTTTGAAAAATCGAAGAACGACTGACGCAGAAACATATAGCTTTTTCAGAAAACTGTCAGGATGTAGGAGACATTTTTAGAATCTGATCTCGGGTCAGAATGGTCTAGGGTGGGGGTGTCTTGTTCTCACTATTCATGTGAATGACATTGCAGAATCCTTCTGATTGAGTGGATGCATGTATTGAAATGATTGTTTTTTTTGTGCTGTATGTCTCGTGAGTTTTGTTTTTTTGCACTTGGCGTGACATAATGTGAATCACTTCAAAGGATTTTCTTTTTTTTTTAATCCTTTGTCCTTTTTATTCCGAGATCTTCCTCCTCGATGATGCAAACGCATAACACTGTTTCTTTCTTTAGAATTACTTTTTGCG
The DNA here is from genome assembly GCF_963924005.1 of Protomyctophum bolini. Taxonomy (NCBI): domain Eukaryota; kingdom Metazoa; phylum Chordata; class Actinopteri; order Myctophiformes; family Myctophidae; genus Protomyctophum; species Protomyctophum bolini. Next base: position 5,911,172 of record NC_137866.1, read on the forward strand.
TTTTGTATTTTTTTTTTTGCCATCACGTCATTCAATCTAATTAATATTAAATGGGTTCCGTGAACCATGGTACTAGTATTTTAAATGGTGAAAGAAATAAACTTAAAAGTTGCTGAAAATTGCTGTGGTTTTACTGTGTATATATATATATATATATACTGTATGTATTTCAGTTTATAAAAGACATTTGCTTTATCTGGTAGGAATGATTGTTTTGGGCAGTTTTTGCTTTAATTTACAGTACAATGAGATCTTTACTTTACTGGAGTATTTCCAACTTTCAGTACTTTACTTCTGCGCCACCACACGTCAGAGGCAGATTTTATACTTTCGCTCCACTTATTTAATTACTTTGTAGATTGATTACAAAACATGCATTATCCAATGTAGCCCGGCCTATACAGTCAGTTTCTGTCCAGGTCGTCATGTTGGCTTTTCAAAAAATAGATCTACAAACACCACTTTTCTATACTTTATTTTTCATTGTTTGGATGCCACTGATAGTCATGAGAACTAAAACATTCTGCACACAACTGAACAAGTAAAAGATTCAAATAATTCATTCATGGTACTTGACCGTTCAATTTGTATAAACCTAAACCTATGTATATTCTTTCGGTTAATAGTGTAAACGTGAATTGACAGACATGGTGACTTTTAATAAAGAATAAGACAGGAGGCTAGAAATATGACGAAGCACAACCTGCATGTTGTGAGAAGTCTACATTAATTTATAATAGTTTAGTTCCAATTCAAGCAGTATGCACTTTAGGATACAGCACACAAACGTACAAAAAACATTTAATTCAAAACACAAATCAAGACTTTAAAGTTTAGGCACAATAACAGCATAACAAAATCCAAGCATGTTCTGACATAAAGATACACCAATCTCTTGCTTTAATCAGATTGTAATCTGCTATTAAACAAGTGACCTTAAAACGTACAATTTCTATTTTGACAAAACCTCTATATTTACAGACATGAGAGAACACGATCCCAAGGTGGAGCAGAGAGACACTGCATTTTTAAAACGAACCCAGACATTGTGTCTGTGACCAGTGTACTAGCTGTGTCTGTGACCAGTGTACTAGCTGTGTCTGTGACCAGTGTACTAGCTGTGTCTGTGACCAGTGTACTAGCTGTGTCTGTGACCAGTGTACTAGCTGTGTCTGTGACCAGTGTACTAGCTGTGTCTGTGACCAGTGTACTAGCTGTGTCTGTGACCAGTGTACTAGCTGTGTCTGTGACCAGTGTACTAGCTGTGTCTGTGACCAGTGTACTAGCTGTGTCTGTGACCAGTGTACTAGCTGTGTCTGTGACCAGTGTACTAGCTGTGTCTGTGACCAGTGTACTAGCTGTGTCTGTGACCAGTGTACTAGCTGTGTCTGTGACCAGTGTACTAGCTGTGTCTGTGACCAGTGTACTAGCTGTGTCTGTGACCAGTGAACTAGCTGTGTCTGTGACCAGTGTACTAGCTGTGTCTGTGACCAGTGTACTAGCTGTGTCTGTGACCAGTGTACTAGCTGTGTCTGTGACCAGTGTACTAGCTGTGTCTGTGACCAGTGTACTAGCTGTGTCTGTGACCAGTGTACTAGCTGTGTCTGTGACCAGTGTACTAGCTGTGTCTGTGACCAGTGTACTAGCTGTGTCTGTGACCAGTGTACTAGCTGTGTCTGTGACCAGTGTACTAGCTGTGTCTGTGACCAGTGTACTAGCTGTGTCTGTGACCAGTGTACTAGCTGTGTCTGTGACCAGTGTACTAGCTGTGTCTGTGACCAGTGTACTAGCTGTGTCTGTGACCAGTGTACTAGCTGTGTCTGTGACCAGTGTACTAGCTGTGTCTGTGACCAGTGTACTAGCTGTGTCTGTGACCAGTGTACTAGCTGTGTCTGTGACCAGTGTACTAGCTGTGTCTGTGACCAGTGTACTAGCTGTGTCTGTGACCAGTGTACTAGCTGTGTCTGTGACCAGTGTACTAGCTGTGTCTGTGACCAGTGTACTAGCTGTGTCTGTGACCAGTGTACTAGCTGTGTCTGTGACCAGTGTACTAGCTGTGTCTGTGACCAGTGTACTAGCTGTGTCTGTGACCAGTGTACTAGCTGTGTCTGTGACCAGTGTACTAGCTGTGTCTGTGACCAGTGTACTAGCTGTGTCTGTGACCAGTGTACTAGCTGTGTCTGTGACCAGTGTACTAGCTGTGTCTGTGACCAGTGTACTAGCTGTGTCTGTGACCAGTGTACTAGCTGTGTCTGTGACCAGTGTACTAGCTGTGTCTGTGACCAGTGTACTAGCTGTGTCTGTGACCAGTGTACTAGCTGTGTCTGTGACCAGTGTACTAGCTGTGTCTGTGACCAGTGTACTAGCTGTGTCTGTGACCAGTGTACTAGCTGTGTCTGTGACCAGTGTACTAGCTGTGTCTGTGACCAGTGTACTAGCTGTGTCTGTGACCAGTGTACTAGCTGTGTCTGTGACCAGTGTACTAGCTGTGTCTGTGACCAGTGCACTAGCTGTGTCTGTGACCAGTGTACTAGCTGTGTCTGTGACCAGTGTACTAGCTGTGTCTGTGACCAGTGTACTAGCTGTGTCTGTGACCAGTGCACTAGCTGCACTAGTAGCTACATGGTCTCATCTCAAAATACAGAGGAATCGCACAGAACAGACGCTTAATAATAGTCTAATTTATGCTCTCGTGTGCCACAGTATGAACGGGGCTTTACTGCCGTTAAGGAGTTGAGAAAAAAAAGCTTCACCTTAACGTCTGAACTCTAGGTGGGGAATTCACACAGGAGAGACGATCAGAGAATTCACACAGACAGCAGAGAAACAGAATTTACTTGAGAGAAGCTTTAATTACTGCTGTGACCAGTGTAGAAGTTGAACCACATTAAGCTTTTCGATGGAGAAGCTTTAATTACTGCTGTGACCAGTGTAGAAGTTGAACCACATTAAGCTTTTTGAGAGAAGCTTTAATTACTGCTGTGACCAGTGTAGAAGTTGAACCACATTAAGCTGTTCGATGGAGAAGCTTTAATTACTGCTGTGACCAGTGTAGAAGTTGAACCACATTATGCTTTTCGATGGAGAAGCTTTAATTACTGCTGTGACCAGTGTAGAAGTTGAACCACATTAAGCTGTTCGATGGAGAAGCTTTAATTACTGCTGTGACCAGTGTAGAAGTTGAACCACATTATGCTTTTCGATGGAGAAGCTTTAATTACTGCTGTGACCAGTGTAGAAGTTGAACCACATTAAGCTTTTCGATGGCCTTGTCCTAGCGGGCACAGTACGTGACCATGGACCTTCTTGGCTCCGGCCACTGTTCCTCCTTCTCTTCTGTGTAGAAGAGGTTGAACTTGCTCACTGTGACAAAGTATAGGAGAGGTTGGTGTCCTTTTTTAGCACAGAGAAATCAGGCCTTTTTAACACAATATGTGACCACAGAAGTCCTGGGAATGATCCCATGCAGTGCCCAAGGAAGCTCTGAGAAAGGAAGAGAAGTGGTCACGTGACTGGGCTGCGCCATGACACTTTCATGGGAGCCACCGGGAAGTTTGGCAGAATGCACTGGAGTCAATGAGAGCTCAGTGACCAGCTCATGAACAAACATTATTTATGAATGACGGAGACCTTTTGTAAAGTAATCACTTCTGGAAAAGAACAGAAGACATGTAACACATTATTGTCTGCTGTGTTGCTTTTCGATGTGTACACTGTAATTTTTTATAGAGATATGGTATCTATTATAGAGGTATGGTATCTAAAGAGAACAAAGTACCTTTCTGAATGTACCAAGTATCGCGAGACTTGTTTGTCAGCCAAATATCGCGATACTTCGGAGCCAGAAACAATACCTGTGCACATGGAAAGGTAAATGATTAGAACAACCTGTGATATGTCTTCTGTTATTTTCCAGAAGTGATTACTTTACAAAAGGTCTCAATTGTACATAAATAATGTTTGTTATGAGCTGTTCATGTGAGCTGTGTTTCTGACGGTCTCCGGAGGTTGTCCACATCGTGTGTCACTGGCACCAACTGTTCCAACAATTCAAGTGTGATTTATGCATAGTTGCACGTGCACCAGAAATGGCCAATTAACCAAGCAGCTTATTAATTGGTCATTTTGGGTGCGTGGCACAGCAAGCCAACCTAGGATAAATCAGGTGTTAGGATCCAAACCCCTGGGAGTTCTTCTCAGTGGAAGATAATGTTCTTGAACTTGGTGTTGGGGATCTGTTCCCGGCTCTTTAGTCTCCTCACCGCCTCTCTCATGTGTTTGGGCTGAAGAGGAGGGGTCTCTCCCCACTTCTCACACACATCCAGCGCTGCAGAGGAGAGAGAGAGAGAGAGAGAGAGAAAGGAACTTTGTCAGTACTTAAATCTAACAGACACTACTTTTGTACTAAGAACTGTTTGTTACAGCGCTCACCTTCCTCCACGATTTCCCCGGCAAAGACTTTGGAAATACCCGACATGGCGATCACCACGTTCTGGGACACTGATGATCCCGTTATGGACTGGATCAGCTAGAAAACAAAAAGGTATTTTTTTTTATGCATCATGTGATAGCAATTGTAAAATACCCCATTAAAATAATGTACGGTACTGGAGCACCCGCTGGCCAAGTGGTCCAGGCACATCATGCTACATATAGGCTTTGGCCTGACAGCGTGTCGCGTCCCGTTCATGATGACCTTTGCTGCATGTCTATCTCCCTCTTTCCTGTCTATCTTCATTCTTCACTTGATACTATCAATAAAGGAGTGAGTACCATTTATTTGTGTGTGTACTAATCCTCCTTTAATCTGTAAATTCTCAATCCTGATTTAATATAATTGGTATCTTGACCTGGAAATGCATTTTCTGTTTGATAAAGAGCTGGATAGACATTGAGACTCCTGTTACTGAACAAACACACTATAGCGATGAGTTTAAATCAATAATCTTTTGATAACAGGTCAACAGTCTTACCCTCTTAATAGCTGCCTTGGGGAACGCAGAACGTCTGTACATCTCATAGCGATTGAGTTGCTCTTCAGAGAAGGACGACACCAGAACTCTAGATGAGAACAGAACACATGATGGTGTTTAATAGGGAACAGTTCAGTCGTTGTGGGTCTTATGGGGTGTGGGGAGGCTCATTTATCCTATGTGCATATAGATGCACAGCAGGTGTGTGTGTGTGGGCCGGGGTCACTCCCAGCTCAAGAGTCTAGAGCCAAATCCCAATACCCAGTTTGAGAACCAGTTAGGTAGGTGGTTAGGGTTTTTAAAATGTCTTCCTATAATAACATGACCAACATAGGGATGTCAGGATGTTGTGTGTGCACTGTGCAGGTTTAAACAATATTGAACCAAGGAAAAGTATTAAGATCTTGTGAGTGAATAATAACTAAATTGTAACAGTTTGACATACAAGGTTTCCACCCAACAGTGATTATATATCTGATGTCAGACTCACTGCATCCTCTGGATTTCATCCTCGTCGACCTTGTTGCGTTTCTCCTTCTTCTTCTCTGGTTCCCCTACTTTGAGTTTCTTGGCGGAGTTGGGGCCTGAAGACGATCCCTCCTCGTCGTCCTCTCCAGTCTGGGACGCCTGCAAACCACGACAGGCACCGAGACGCTCACATGAAGGGTTAACCAACCACGACAAGCACTGACACTCACATGAAGGGTTAACCAAGCACAGAGACGCTCACATGAAGGGTTAACCAACCACGACAAGCACTGACACTCACATGAAGGGTTAACCAAGCACAGAGACGCTCACATGAAGGGTTAACCAACCACGACAAGCACTGACACTCACATGAAGGGTTAACCAAGCACAGAGACGCTCACATGAAGGGTTAACCAACCACGACAAGCACTGACACTCACATGAAGGGTTAACCAAGCACGACAAGCACTGACACTCACATGAAGGGTTAACCAAGCACGACAAGCACTGACACTCACATGAAGGGTTAACCAACCACGACAAGCACTGACACTCACATGAAGGGTTAACCAACCACGACAAGCACTGACACTCACATGAAGGGTTAACCAAGCACAGAGACGCTCACATGAAGGCAGCACCATTTTAGTCAATAGGCTGTAGGAGCCTCTTCCTTTACAGGTCTTACCAATGATACTAATGAAGGCTCTGATCCATTTAGTTAGTGTAGCACAGTGGTTCTCAAACTCAAGAACCCCCATAACTCCGAGAGCATGAATGGAACACAACTTTAATTAGTAATATTATTAGTAAGACCTAGCGATTCTGTTAATCATCATGCATGTGCATTTCGGCTGACAATATGTTAACCACTTAAAACCTTCGACTTGAGTCACAACTGTACTGCTTTTTTTCTACATCAAATCTCTACTCACAAGAAATTTGTTCCTTGTGAGCTTGAATATCTGCCATTTCTGGCACAGGGACAACATTGTAGAAATCGCGGCCGAATATTTGTCTTTTTGATCTGTCACACTACAAGACGCACGTTCACAATCGCAACCGACACAGGAATTTTGTTGGGGGTCACAAATCGGGCTAAAATCGGGCTTAAAATATTGCAGTGTGTACCGCCCTTTTTAACTCACATTTTTATCATCCTGTTTGGGAGGAGTTGAAGTACAAGAAGAATCTTTGGCATCGTCGGTGGCGCTTGCTGCCCCTTCCTGTGCGTCTTCAGCAGCCTCCTTTTTGACCGCGTCCTCTGATGTCTCCGATGCCGAGTTGTCCGGTTTGATGCGTGCGGGGTCTGCCATTATCAATCAATCACCACAGCCCTCTGGCTCCCCCTGCCTCCTGCAACGCAGAGATGTCATAGTGTTTGTTCAGCGCAAATACAAGTCCTCAAAAAAAAGTTTGGAAACGTTATTTCGGTCCATTATTTCTCCCCTTCAATAATACTTTGAAGGGGAATAATATCGTTGGAAGTCTAGTGACCTTTACAAAGAGGTACAACTTGTAAGGATCGTGCATTTGTGGAATGAGCAACACAGGTAACACAATTACTGTGGGAGAGTGCATGAAATACAATCCACCAAGCAACTCAACACAGGAATGAAATACCAACAGAAGAATGTTGCAGAGGATTTGGGCTTTGTGTGATGGGGTGATAGGGGGATTTCCCACAATATCAAACACAATAGAAATTAGTATTATTGAAGGGGAGAAATATTCAACATAAGTTTAAACATGTTTTAGGAGTTTATTCATGATTAAACATTGATAGACGGTCACATGTCACATGTCACATATTCACATGAGCAGAAAAATATGTGTGAGACAGTCTTCTGTCCACTGTGCTGCAAGTATTTGCAGTGAAGTGACATGAAGTGTTTTAACACCGAACACATAATATTCTACACCCATTTGGAAGCCAAATGTACCCCAGACACTCCTTCACACACACATTTATTTAGGCTGCTGCTCAGTTAATTAAATTCATGAGTAACTAACTGGTGTGTGAAAACCAACCTGCAGTGCATAATATGCATGTGTTCTGCTGCTAAAGTGACGTTATATATAATATAACGTCATTTTAGCAGCAGAACAAATACGGGTGTGTACAGAGTAATGTGGAGTTGCAGCATTTTTAGCAAATGTTTTTCGTTGACTTTATTATGGCATTAAAGAGGATATAAACAAACACGAATGTAAACAAAACAATCAACAAGCTAACAGCTAGCCACACACAACCCCAGAGGACTTCATAAAATATTATGAGTTTACAGTGTAAATACCAGTAATGTCTTGGGTCCGCTTCAGTTGTCAGGCAGTCATTTAATTTTAAAGATATTTATTTTTGAACTAACTTTAAACGTTGATGCTACTTAACTTAACATAAAGTTAAAAAGGAGCAACCGTTGGCAGCCAAGCTTAGCTTCATTCACTGCGAAGGAAGGGAACTTCCTGTGTGCCTAAACATATTTCCGGTTTTGGAAAAAATAAAACTTTATTTCTAACACCGGAGAGACAACAGCAACAATGTTTATATTATCATTCAGTATTATCCAACTACTACATAATTAACAGCATGTTAGCACTACAAACAAGAAACACAATGTATATATATATATATGTCTACATATTTTAACTAAATAATTAATATTAAATAGGCAATTTGCTTGTAATACAAAGCTCTGTTTAGTGTTTACACATTTCTTCATTCTAGAAGCTAATGTAGATGTAAAAAAGAAGGAAATGTACATAAATTTTTATTTTATACAGTATATGTTTCTCATACCACTAGAACTAGTGGTAACTATATAAATTAATTGTTCATAAAGACAAAATTTCCACTTTTCCAGTGGGCTCCGCCGCGATGTTGCTTCATATTATGCCCATCCACACTGCTTGTAGATCAGCCAGTGTGTGCTGGTTGGTCGGTGGAGCTCCACCACTGGGCTGACTGGGGCTTTGGATAGGACAGGAGCCCATAGAGGCCTCCCCTCGCCCGAAACGCGACGCGGTGTGAGCTTGTAGATCTGCTCTTTTCGAGCAGGGGGGGTTGTTGAAGGAAGTGACGGACGGTACGGGAGGCTCCAGCGTCCAGCCCCAGAGGAAGTTACTTGCTTGGCGGACAGAAGCCAAACTTTTCCCCGGAGCGGAGCGCCGCCGTCCACCACCATCCGATCCATCAATCCATCCAGAGCAAGACAGCGGAATCCTGCCGCACAACGCATCTGGCGAGCCGGGGTCCAAACCCCAAGTAGGACCGGGGGACTCGGGGAGGAGGACCGGGAGGATCTTTTGTTTTGCTTCCCCACCTTCCTCCGCCTCCAACACGGGATCGTAAAGGAATCTTTCACCGCCTCCTCCACCACCGTACGCTTCAAACCCCTACCCCTCTCCCCCTCTTCCTCCCCTTCTCTGGATCCCATTCCGTGATGGGGAAGGAGCAGGAGCTCCTGGAGGCGGCGCGCACGGGGAACCTGGCCGCCGTGGAGAAGCTCTTGTCCGGGAAGCGACAGTCGACGGGCTCCGGCGGCAGCGGCGGGAGCTCCGGAGGAGCCGGCGGGGGAGCGAACACCCACAGCGGCCACGGAGCCCCCGCTTCTCACGCTCTGTCCAGCCTGCTCAGGTAAACCACACTGCCGGGTCTGGGATGAATGGGAACCGCTGACTGCTGCACCCACACTGACCTAGTCATTAATTAATTCATACCACTATTAATTCTGACACCATTGTGGTGTAGCGACCGAACAGTATGCAGCGCCCCCGAACCGGGATCGAACCCAAGACCCACGGGCTCACCGGTCCCGGCCAACAACCCCATATCTCTATAATCGGTGGAGCGAGTTACGGCCAGATAGGGTGACGTTGTTGATATTATGTTGTGTGTTTATAGTGGTGCCACTGAGTAAACACGTTCTTTCTCCAGCTACTCTAGTAGCAAACAAACAATAACCAGTCTAACCAGTAGCAGCCAGCCAGCAGCCACACTACTGGGAGAAGCTTTCTTTGTTATGGTTGCCTTTACTGCGTAGTAGCAGGACCTTCACCTTGTGGCTTGGCTTGGTGAGAAGACCTGCTCTTCAAGCTGTGTTAAGAACGTAAAAAGAGAACGTGTTGCCTCTCTGTTATGTTCAGAACAATAACATATAAAGCTATACCATAGAGGTGTATATATACTAGCTGAGATAAACACTTGACTACCCCCTCTAGTAGCAGTCTGTCCCATACAGCTGGGCTGTACTAGGGCAGTGGATCCCCCCAGTTTTGATATACACCAGCAGGCCACAGACAGACCCCATGTGACCCAACTTACACTGTGAAATCCTCGAATGCTAATGTGACTCTGAGAGTGAAGTGTACAAATGTCCATTTTGGTTCCATTTGTACACTCTCAGTCTTCAGAGTTACACACCCTGTCTGTAGGGTTCCATCTTGGACCGCTGGGTGGTCCCCCGACCCAATGTTGAGAACCACTGGCGTACAGGCTATACCTGCTAATCACAATTGATTGATTGAATACTTTATTAGTCCGAAATGTAAACAGCACGTGGTACAGTCAGAACATTATATGGCTAAAAGAATAACACAAAAAAGTCCTGGGTGGGACTTGTTGTGGTCCTATATGTATTCAATTCATCAACATGGCATATAGAATCGTAAGTAACAACCACACAGTCTTGTTATCTTAGTTTAGATTATGTATTTATTTTAGCGAAAGGTCAAGATATTTCAGACTGCTCTCATGTATATTAGTTTGGGACCTTGGGGGAGTCGACCCCCAGGACTCTTTGAGAGGGGGCTCATTGTTTACCTGGTATCCTATACATGACATGTACATATTAATAATAATAATGACTTAGTTATTATCAGTATTGCAGAATCCTGATTTATTTGACTGATGCTAGGTCCTTGGTTGACCTGTGATCCTATAGTTTACTGAGGCGCTACACTACAGACTACACTGTCTCTCTGCATTTCATGTAGGTGTTACCCTGCTTGTAAATTGCTCTGGATAAGAACTAAATGCCTAAATATAAGGAAGACTATTTCAGAAAATTGCTTTCACTCTCCACTGTTTTCTCCCCACCGTACGTACAGTATGACAGTTGTAGAACTCTATGCTAAATGGGGGTTTGCGTCTTGGGGCCGGCGGTCCCCGATAGACTAATTCAGACCTGATCAATGATCAATCATCTGACCATGAGTGACTGAAGATGTCTATCTCAGTTTTGAACTAGACATTAAGCCGTCACACTTGGTAATACTTAGCCACTTTCAACAGGGTATTATGTCTTCATTATTATTACGCAAAATCCTAAAACATGAAAAAATTAAATGACAGATCTACTTTTGCATAAGACGTGACAACGTGGTATGGTATTTTTGTCCTTTTTGGAACAGGGCTTAAGTGTTTGGTTTAGAATAATATACTGTAAGCCATGCCTCTTAACCATTCAATGAGACTTTGGCTCGGGGGTGTAATTTAGTATAACTCGACTGCGTCTCAGGTCCTTAAATTAAACCCTGCATCCTGTGCCCTAGCGTCGCTCCCTTTCCTTATGTCCTTAAATTAAACCCTGCATCCTGTGCCCTAGCGTCGCTCCCTTTCCTTATGTCCTTAAATTAAACCCTGCATCCTGTGCCCTAGCATCGCTCCCTTTCCTTATGTAAAGAAAGGACAGCAGTAGTTCTCAATGTGTGGACCGGGGACGCCCGGGGGTCCCTGAGGGGGTTCCAGGAGATCCCTGATTTAATAGGAACCAAATGGAAATGGACCCTTATGGGACTGTAACTCTGAGAGTGTACAAAATGGACAGGTCCATCCATAATCTGGTTCCATGTATACACTCTCTGAGTTATCGTGGTCTAATCACATAACCTTGTATAAAGCAATAGAGGAGCTAGCCTATAGGACAGAGCAGAATAAGGCCCTCAGATGCAGCATCCAATGGCTTTTTCATATTCTGTGCAGGAGATGATGAAGCGTTGGTGGTACATAAGGCCTACAGTCAGTGGGCCTACAGTAGGCCTACCGTACAGCCGTAGCATTGTGATTGAACATCACTGCAGCCACTGTGAGTGTGAGCAGAGCAGGAGAGTGTACTTCTTGTCTTGGGTGCTATAAGTCTCTTGAGGAAAGGGAGTGTTTGTTCGGTGCAGTTTATTTAACCCACAAATAAAATGCCAGGCAACAACGCTTCGAATGTATTATGGATGACTTGGAGGCATTTTAGCATCCACTGATGTCTCCGTTCATGTGTGAGGATGTTCCAGTTCGTTTCTAGGACACCTTCTGCGCCGTATTCATTCTTAAGATTCGTTGTATTTGGGTTAAACTGCACAGGCGGGGTTCTGCCTGGCGGAGCTCACATCCATGTCAGCTAATCGCTATTGGCAGATATTGAACTTGGAACACGATTGGCCGGCTCTGTTTTCTTCTATCTTATCTCTTAAAGTGGAAAATAACTATATTGTTTCACTATGATTAGATTCTGATGACTCACGTCATGGACTCGAAGAAAGTGACTTGTCATCTTTGTTTATTTACAAACACAAACACATCTTTTTATCCCATCTTTAGTTAAAACCCATTTTGGGGCGGGAACCCCTTTTAGTGTTCGCATTTATGTTATGCTTTAGCTATTGAAAAATAGCAGATCTACAAGCTCATAGCGCGCCACTGAGTGGCGCGCTACGAGCTTGTAGGTCTGCTATTTTTGAAAAGGTCGAAGAACGACTGACATAGAAACATAGCTTTTCCAGAAAACTGTCAGGATGTAGAAGACATTTTTAGAATCTGATCTCAGGTGAAAATGGGTTAAAATCTTTGTCCTTAATAATAATACAAAATATATAATAATAATAATATTTTGCCCTAAAAAACTGTTGGATGATAAAAGTCTTTTGGAATCCCCCTTGAACAATTTGTAGTGATCACAGTGTTTCTGACTACAGATAATTATTCACTGTTTGTAGACAAGCACCTGCTTTTAGTTAGACCTTTCCCTTGCATAGTGTCTGCGTAGCATTCTAGATGCTAGAACTGCTGCATCTTATGGAAAGCGGTTGCAGCATAATCTCAAATCTGCAGCGTTAATGTAACTGTTTGCAACTCTGAGCTAAATGTTATGACGGAATATCAAGTGACACATCATGGAGGAAACGCTTCAATGACTTCTTTCAGCCTTTTCCAGAAAAAAGTGGTGTGAGGCCAAACTTGTGTTTGTGCTTGACCTTTAACTCACATCGACTACACTGGACCCAAAGTTCTGGCGCCGGGCCCTGGTAGAGCATCTACAACCATCTCTCTCTCCCCTTTAACTCACATCGACTACACTGGACCCAAAGTTCTGGCGCCGGGCCCTGCTAGAGCATCTACAACCATCTCTCTCTCCCCCCGTAAGAAATGTTTAGTTAACCACATGAACCTATAGTGTCCATGTTCTCTGCAAAACAATAGGCAAACATTGTCAGTGGCGGCCTTATATATGTTTCAATCGTTTTCAATTGAAACAGGCCTTGAGCCTCCTTGTAAAAAATAAATAGTAGTAGCAGTATAGTGTGTTGTTTGGTTGTAACTGTTCCCATTTCCCAGTGTGTGCACTCACTGCACTAGCAGCGCTGACAGTTGCGATTGCATCATTTCTATAGCCTATGCTGCCTTCCAGTTATACCTTTAAGTAAAAAAAAAAAGTTTAATCAAGCAAGCTGCTTTTGTGTATTTTCTACTTGGCTGTGTACGCTGTTCATGCTTTGAAGTCCGATAATACACACTGACAAAAAAAATAAGATTTTATTTTTTTAATAATTATCCCTCCCGATCCTTAAGGCCGCCCCTGAGAGCCTGTATACCAGGACCCGGGGTAACGCTGTACGGCTGTAGGATAATTGATCATAATGAAAGAAGAAGTCATGTTGCCTAACAAAGGGCTCTAGTCTAGGCTTCATACAAGTTATTATTATTTTCTTATTGTTTTATTTTCTCCTCGTGTGGCACATTTGATTGATCCTGTTGCTTTGTTGTACAACACATGCACATGGACTCTGCTGTTTTTGATTAGAGCTTTATGATTTAATCTTGACCATTTTAAAAATAGCATGTCTACAGGCACAAAACACGTCACAGAAATTCAGTTACAGTGAGACGCCCGAAATAGGTCTGCCAGGTTCAAAGTGGTTCAATGGGACCTTGCTTTAGAGGACAATGAACCGTCTGTTGTTGTTATTATGGGCCTTCTACACTCAGGGTGTGTAGTTTGGACCATTGGTTCTAAAAGTGGGGTTCAAGGACCGCTAGGGGTCCTTGAGGGGGGGTGGGGAGGGTTCCAGGGAGTCCCTAACAAAATTAGTTACATAGCGTCACAACCATTTTAACCACCACTTTATCCATTTACACAAATAGCAGATCTACAAGCTTCAGCGTGTCACTTTGTGCTGCGCTGTGAGCTTGTATAGCTTGATTTTGTGACACTTCTGCTGCCGCCAGAATCTTTCAGAATAAAGGCGCTAGAGTGCCAAGCAGATGAGGTAGATTTTACTCTGAAAAACCCCTGCCTTTCATTTCCACCCAAAGGTCGTTGCCACTGGCGTAGACACTGGTTCATGTGTGTCCAGGAAGATGGGCGGGAACCCATATTGGTATCTTACCCCCTCAGGCCGGGAACCCATATTTGGGTTCTGTACAGTATGTACAGTATTCAAAAATGTAAATTTTTTGATGCTGCTATATAAATATTTGAAGTTTTTCAGAAACCTTAGGTCAGGATTTAGAGGCGTTTTTAGAATCGGCCTTAGGCCTAAATGGGTTAACACTGCTGTGCCTGTCTCTCTCATCCTCCTCACTGCTGTCTGCTCTGTTACACTTGGTAATGCCCCGCACAGTTCAGTGGCCAGCTAGTCTCATCCTCCTTACTGCTGTCTGCTCTGTTACACTTGGTAATGCCCCATACAGTTCAGTGGCCAGCTAGTCATCATCCTCCTTACTGCTGTCTGCTCTGTTACACTTGGTAATGCCCCGTACAGACGCTTGTTGGTGATGTGCTCGTCCCTGTTGGTGTTAAGTACCACACGCCTGTAGGAAGGATACAAAGTGGGAGCGGGGACAGACCCCTATAGGCATGTGTTAACCCATTCTGACCGGGAACACGTTTTGGTGTTAGCATCATGTTATGCTTTATCTATTGAAAAATAGCAGATCTACAAGCTCGTAGCGTGCCACCGAGTGGCGCGCTACGAGCTTGTAGGTCTGCTATTTTAGAAAAATCGAAGAACGACTGACATTTTTTAGAATCTGATCTCGGGTCAGAATGGGTTAATCAGACCAGTGTGTGTCCAGTGGAAACCTCGTATGAATCTGATCTCAGGTCAGAATGGGTTAACAGAGTGTCATAAGCCACGAGTCGCTGTTCCTTCCTACACTGTCCCTACGATGCCGGCTGGCTGGCTGGTGGCCACATTTAGTGAAATGGATCTGGATGTCAGTCCTATATTACTCCCTGTGGGAGGCCTAGCACCAGCCAGCTTTGTTTTATCTTGAGAAGACAAGTCATTGCTGCTGGGTAGAAACCTCTTATCTCCATATTTCAACTTTTGCATGTTATTGTTTTCATAAACCTAGTATGCCCCTAAAATGCTGGCCTACTCTGTTATCCCATTTTGGGCGGGAACCCCTTTTGGTGTTAGCATTATGTTATGCTTTAGCTATTGAAAAATAGCAGATCTACAAGCTCGTAGCGCGCCACTCGGTGGCGCGCTATGAGCTTGTAGGTCTGCTATTTTTGAAAAATCGAAGAACGATTTTTAGAATCTGATCTCAGGTCAGAATGGGTTATAAGAGTGTCGCACAGAAGGAGGGTAGGGGGTTAGGGGGGCAGTGAGTGTCTCAGGAGGTAGAGAGGCAGCTTGGGAAACGGAAGGTTCCCTTCCCGGTTCCATCCATGGCTGCTCCCCCAGAGCTGCTGTGTGAAGTGTCCTTGAGCAAGGCACTGACTGAAACACTCATTTCTCCCGATGGGCAGGTTGGTGGTGTCAGTCTTGCATGGTTTTCTCTGATAGATAGATAGATAGATAGATAGATAGATAGATGCACTAACTAATATAAATACTCTATGTACCATTTTGTCTCTGTTGTCACCCGACACTCCGACAGTCCAAAAACCAAAACTGTTACTTTTCACTAATTCCAAAGCATGATGATAAGTTGATCTACAAGCTCAAAGCGCGCCACGTTTTGAGCTGCATTTCTGCTATACTTTTGATGCTTTTGTGTTATGCAAAAAAAGTAAAAAGATGGAGATAGCGATGATTTAAAAGTTGTGAAAAAAGCGCCTCACAAATACTAATAAGAAATCACACCCGTGTGAACCGAGTGGTGCAACTCCCCTCTCCCCCCTCCTCTCTCTCTCTCTCTCTCTCTCTCTCTCTCTCTCTCATTAGCAGGCAACAGTGCAGCACTGTCTCTCTCTCGCTCTGTTTCTGGCACAACAGCGCCCCTACTGGTACTCATACTGGTGCTCATTAACCAACACATAGGTGAACAACACATAGGCGGACAGACACAGACATTGCTGTTCCTTGGAGTGGTTTAGCACCACTCAAAAAAGGAAGGGTTTTGTTTTGGACATACAAGGTGTCTTAAACCAGCAAGCGACAAGTGTTGCTGCAGGTGATCTGATGCATGCGTGTGTGTGTGTGTGTGTGTGCGTGCATAACTCACTCACAGCCCCAGACTGTATACCAGTCGGTGTACTCAAGCTAATTGCATTAAAAGCCTCCTAATCGCAAATCCAATTGTGTGGATGTCAGTCAGTCAGTCATCCCTGGCTCCGTCTACTCTCACTCACACAGATCTGTGTGTCATCCACCCTGACTGGGCTGATCAATGTCTGGCTAACGGTGGCACGGGGAAATTATACTGGCTAGCTTTCTGCTGGCATAAATTAATTAACTGTGTGTGTGTGTGTGTGTGTGTGTGTGTGTGTGTGTGTGCGTGTGCGATAGACTTTAGTTTGAACAGCTTGATTGTCATACGCTGTCTTTAGACACCTGAACCACATGAGTAATAGTAGGGCCTATACTACTCATGTGGTTCAATGTAAGGCCTACTAAGTTAACATTCTGTTAATTGAATGAATCAAGACACACTTTATATATTTTGTTACTTATTTTTATATCGATGAATCAATCAATGCAAAACAGTTCTAATGGATTATTTTATAATAGTTTAATTCAGTCTGATTTAAAACCACTGATACTTTGTTCTACAGTGGTATCACGCAAAAACAAACAAACTTACAAACAAACAAAATGATAATAATGCCAGAACTGCATGCAAACTCACAATGTGTTGTGTGATGTGGCATACTTGGTTTGAGTTTGTAGATCTGCTGTTTTCTGCATTTTTGCTACTTTACCCATTCTGGGCGGGAACCCCTTTTGGTGTTTTAACCAAGCATTATGTTATACTTTAGCTATTGAAAAATAGCAGATCTACAAGCTTGTAGGTCTGCTATTCTTTGAAAAATCGTGAGAATGCGGCACAAATCTTTGAATATATATTCTTTCAGAAGACTTTTTTATTTCGACGTCAGGCCTAAATGGGTTAAAAAAAAGGAAAAACGATTTCCTTTTTATATAATCAATGAAATGGGTTAGTTTAGTTTGATTGAATTGTTGCAGCGCTACACAGCGTTATTGACCACAGAGGAGCCCAGGGCGTGTTGTTGTTATAGGATGTGACATTTACTTTAGCATGTATAATTAAAATGTCAATAAGTGTAAAAGGCCTCCATCACTTTGAATCAGCACAGCAGCTAAAGCATGACGCTACTGCATTGATGTGGTGTGTGTATTCTTTTTTTTTACACAGTGTGGCTAGCTTGTTAGCATAATGGAACAGCTCACACAGCTGCACATAACAATCTACACATGTCTAGACCTTTTCAACTTTGCCAAATTGTCAAATATTACCTAAGAATAAGATTAAGAAAGAGGCAAACAAAATGTAATGTCTCAACTCCTACAATACCACGTGCTTGTCAGGGTAGAGGTTCCCCAGGTCAAACAGTTTTGGCCGGGGGTCGCGGAGAACCCCTGGCCTAGACTAACATATAAACACACTCTGTCTGTCTGTCTGTCTGAGCTAATCTCACAAACCCATCAGTGCCAAATGTCGGATGTACTCACTGTACACAGTACACTACACACTGTCTGTCTGTCTGTCTGTCTGTTTTTCTTCTTTGTTAGTCCGCTCAAACAAAGACGAAAAAAACATGCCGTTTTATGTCTACTTTCTAATTCTTTGTTTGGCCCCAAAACACTGTGTTTATTGTCATGATTTGTCACGACAAGAGTTGGCTTTGTCCGCGGCGTAAACGTCTTTAATTAAATAAATACTTTCTGAAAAGTTTATGAGGAAAATGAACGGAGATTTATTTTCCGGGTCTCTCGAGGGGGCGGGACTGCGACGCTCTATAATTCTATCAGAGGGGACTATTGATTATTATTTCCACAAGCTAAAATCTTTTCATTGCCCTTTGATGTTTTTTTTTGGAATTTGTTCGTGAGGACTCCTGCAGTGATTATTGCAGGTTAATATTACTACATATCTGTTACTTTACCCTCTTGTAATAAAGTGTCCATGCACTCCCAAGTTTAGCCTATAGCATTTGTTCTCCACCTTTTGCATTTCAGACGTCCATTTGGTTCCATTTGTACACTCTCAGAGTTACAGACCTGTAAGGGTCCATTTGGTTCCATTTGTTCACTCAGAGTTACAGACCTGTAAGGGTCCATTTGGTTCCATTTGTTCACTCAGAGTTACAGACCTGTAAGGGTCCACATTTGGTTCCATTTGTACACTCAGAGTTACAGACCTGTAAGGGTCCATTTTGGACCCCTGGTGGTCCCCATATACTCACCGTCACAGTGTCCTAAACATACACACTGTACACGACATAAAATATGTCTGTAGGATATTATCTTTGTCGGTATTACAGTAGTAATTAGCACTTAGGCTAGTATAGTGAGTATAAAGCCTATATCTGCAGTCTGCTGAAAAGGCTTGTTTACATTCCAGGCCAAACGGCAGACTATAATACAGCTGTGGAGATTAGTCATCTAACTCTAATCACTGCCATTATGGCGTGCACGTGCGCGCGCATGATATAATAGGAAGATGTGTGTGTGTGTGTGTGTGTGTGTGTGTGTGTGTGTGTGTGTGTACACGCACATGATATAATAGGAAGGTGTGTGTGTGCAATAGGAAGGTGTGTGTTTGTGCATTGGATTGTTGCTGTTCCTCCAGTGGAATGGAGAGCATGTCTGAACTCGCGGTGTTGTTCTAAGCAGGCTGTATGTAGCACACGGCAGGGTTAGAGGCTGCTGCTGGTATGTTGAGAGGAATGTCTGCGTTCCCTGCAGTCTCTCTGGTTACCATGGGACACTGACCCCCCCATGGGGCCATGGGTCCACTGTTACTGACCCCCCATGGGGCCATGGGTCCACTGTCACTGACCCCCCCATGGGGCCATGGGTCCACTGTTACTGACCCCCATGGGCCATGGGTCCACTGTTACTGACCCCCCATGGGGCAGGGGTCCACTGTTACTGACCCCCCCATGGGGCCATGGGTCCACTGTCACTGACCCCCCACAGGGCACCGGCCCACTGTCACTGACCCCCCACGGGGCACCGGGCGACTGTCACTGACCCCCATGGGCCATGGGCCCACTGACACTGACCCCCACGGGGCACCGGTCCACTGTCACTGACCCCCACGGGGCACCGGCCCACTGTCACTGACCCCCCCACAGGGCACCGGCCCACTGTCACTGACCCCCCCACAGGGCACCGGCCCACTGTCACTGACCCCCCCACGGGGCACCGGCCCACTGTCACTGACCCCCACGGGGCACCGGCCCACTGTCACTGACCCCCACGGGGCACCGGCCCACTGTCACTGACCCCCACGGGGCACCGGCCCACTGTCACTGACCCCCACAGGGCACCGGCCCACTGTCACTGACCCCCTCGTGTTTTACTAACACTGACGCCCAGGGCTCCAGAATTTAGACCTGATTTCCTGATCCTTTTAATTTCTGAAAAACCACCCATGTTTCTAATGTCAGTGATTCTCAAACTATTTAATGTCAAGGACCTCGGAAATGTACGTGACTGGGGAGTGGACCCCAATCTGAAAATATGTTGTTCCAGGCAGGGACCCCACAGAAGCAAAGATTTGAGTTGATGTTTGCTCTGGAAGCCTATATACATTCAAAGATTTGAGTTAATGTTTGCTCTGTCTGGAAGCCTATACATTCAAAGATTTGAGCCACATTTTTACGATTTTTCAAAAATAGCAGACACACAAGCTCGTAGCGCGGCACTCGGTGCCGCGCTACGAGCTTGTAGATCTGCTATTTTTCAATAGCTAAAGTATAACACAAAATGGGGTTCCCGCCCTGAATGGGTTAAACTCATTTAATTATATTATATATATGAACATTGTCTGATTATTTACATCTATTGACCACTTTTAGCCATTATTTAATACTTTGGCTGTCAGAGCAGAGTGGGAAGAGAACAGCAGAATTATACCTCAAATGTTTCAAATTGCTCGTCATTCATATTTATCCCCTGAAGGAAATACGGAACAACGTGCGTCCTATATCACTTCATTAGGGACACGATTAGCTTCTTTTGGAGACTGCTCTACAGTCTACACTGCTAAGAGTTTCTGTTTTTAGCCACGATTGCGTCGGTTCCGTGTCATTAGTCAGAAGTTTCATTGTTCCGAAATGACTATCCCTAGGCTATCTCTAGTAACCCTAACCTAAACATAACATTTAATGTGAACATTTTTTACTCAAATGTTTTGGAGGTCCCTGGAACAAAATATTTTGAGATGGCGGGTCCACCATGGCCAATATACAGTATATATAAACATATAATTGTGTATGTATAGTTTAGGATTTGGAAGAATAATCAATGGTTGTTTATGTTTACTGCCTTTTCTTCTTCATGATATCTTTTCCCCATGACATCTTTTCTGGAGGTCTACATGGGAAGTGCTTCTCGCTTGCACTTCCGGTCCCAGGTTGTCCAAACACAGCCGGCAGCTGTGTGTGTGTGACTGTGTGTGACTGTGTGACTGTGTGTGTGTGTGTGTGTGTGTGTGTGTGTGCGGCCATGTGTGTGTGCGCGCGAGCGTGTCCATCCGGGGCCAGGGTTAAGACCAGTCCACATGGCGCGCAACCATCACATCCACTGAGGGGGAAATTAAGTCAGGAATGCGTAGCTTTCTGGGAAGACTCCGTCCGTACGACGAGGCTTAAGCCTCCCGTTCACTCATACTAAATTGGCAGATCTACAAGCTCAAAGTGTGTCATATCATCTGCGACCCACTTTGAGCTTGTAGATCTGCTATTTTTTACCCGCGTAACACCATTGTGTGTGTGTGTGTGTGTGTGTGTGGGGGGGGGGGGGGGGGGGGTATACATCAGAGTTTTTTAGCCAGATGAGAGGTCGTCTGGTCTGGTCTCTCTCAGTCCTTTTGTCCGTGCTTCACAAAGCATAGAATGGATGATGGCTTTTCATCAAGGCCCCCAAGCTGCATTCTGGATGCTTTTAGAATGCTTTTTTTTCCCCCTAAAAAAAAGGGGAAAAAAAGAGAAATTGAGTTGTCAGTAGTTGTATGAAAGAGGACCTCCTATTTGGAAGAACCAGCTGATTTTAACATACTACTGTCCCCTCGTCCGTCCCTCCCTCCACATAGTTTAGGAGGACGACTTTTAGTTCCTGGTCAACGTTTGTCAGGCCAAAGACCCCTTAGCTGAGAGAGAGATGATGCAGAGACCCCCACTATGGACCCCTTAGCTGAGAGAGAGATGAAGCAGATACCGCCATTACATATTGCATACAATTGTGAAAACGTTTTCCATAGATAGCTTCGTAGACGTGTGTGTGACAACACTATCATCATTGGTGTTGTGTGAGCTTATAGATGTGCTTTATTTGGAATAGAGATGCGAGAAGTGGTTAATGTAAAAACATGTAACTCTGCGGACCCCCTAGAGGGCTTGGACGTTACGCTACATGGTCCTGTAGTTCAGATCGATGATTTAAACATAATTAGTCCAGATGTCAAAAATCTAAGTCTGCTATTTTATTTTAGTTTGTATGTGTTTGCTCTGTGTTTTCTAAGTGGTGCAAAACACTTCCTTAAGTGACTGTGTGTGGGTAGCTGGCTGGCTGGCTGGGTATGTGTGAGCATGAAACAGCATGGTTGTTTTTCACCACCTGTGCACAACCTAACGCACACACAAACAGTAACACACACAGTACAGTAGAGGGTACAGTAGAGGGACCCCCACACGGTAACTCTGTCATTTCTCAACCGTTTCGGACACAGGGCGGCTCGCCGGAATCGGGCCGGCACCCTGGGTGCACCACTTACTTCACACAGGTGTGATTTGATGTTATTAGGTTAGTTCATAGGTTCATTGAAATACAAATACAATTAACAGAAGAGCTTAGTTATGAAACATGTGCTGATGGAGATCCTAAAAACACCTTTTAATTGTATTGACAGCAATAACATGTGCTCGCTATTAATTTACACTTATCTCAAGTATCATTTGTGATTGCTCAATGAGCACCGTTCCTCTGAAGTGAAGCAAAGCAAAGCAAAGGTACTATGTTTACCCAGGGTAACTAGGCTAAGCTCAAGAACTTGTTTACAGCCACACTTGTTTACACCGCTGCCCCTTCCCTCTTTCAAGACACATGCAGTGCTTCCTCCTTCCAGCGTGGCCGGTTTGTCCAGACGGTGAAACGTTGAGTGCCAACTAAGGTGTGACGTGTTACTAATCACCCTGAGTCACTGACGGAGAGGGAAGGAACGATGAGGCGCCTCTCAGCTGGGAGTCTGTCACTCTGACACGCCTCTCAGCTGGGAGTCTGTCACTCTGACACGCCTCTCAGCTGGGAGTCTGTCACTCTGACACGCCTCTCAGCTGGGAGTCTGTCACTCTGCGTCCCTAAGATGTGTCACTGTCATTACGGTCCCCTCAGCTGGGAGTCTGTCACTCTGCGTCCTTAAGACGTGTCACTGTCATTACGGTCCTCTCAGCTGGGAGTCTGTCACTCTGCATCCCTAAGATGTGTCACTGTCATTAGGGTCCTCTCAGCTGGGAGTCTGTCACTCTGCCTTCCTAAGATGTGTCACTGTCATTAGGGTCCTCTCAGCTGGGAGTCTGTCACTCTGCCTTCCTAAGACGTGTCACTGTCATTACGGTCCTCTCAGCTGGGAGTCTGTCACTCTGCGTCCCTAAGATGTGTCACTGTCATTAAGGTCCTCTCAGCTGGGAGTCTGTCACTCTGCATCCCTAAGATGTGTCACTGTCATTAAGGTCCTCTCAGCTGGGAGTCTGTCACTCTGCGTTCCTAAGATGTGTCACTGTCATTAGGGTCCTCTCAGCTGGGAGTCTGTCACTCTGCGTTCCTAAGACGTGTCACTGTCATTACGGTCCTCTCAGCTGGGAGTCTGTCACTCTGCCTTCCTAAGAGGTGTCACTGTCATTAAGGTCCTCTCAGCTGGGAGTCTGTCACTCTGCGTTCCTAAGATGTGTCACTGTCATTACGGTCCTCTGAGCTGGGAGTCTGTCACTCTGCATCCCTAAGATGTGTCACTGTCATTACGGTCCTCTCAGCTGGGAGTCTTTGAATATATATTTCAGAGCGAACATTTTTACATAAATATTGGCTTCTGGGGGGTCCCTGGAACAACATATTTTGAGATGGGGGTCCTTGGCCCAATAGAGATCATTCTGGGGGTCCTTGACATGGAAAAGGTTGAACACCACTCACATAGAAACATACGTTTTTCAGAAGAATGTTAGGATTTAGAAGCATTGTTTTTTATCGACCTCAGTCCAAAATGTGTTTTAAGGAAGATGTCGTGGTTCTTTTCCTCCTGAGCTTTCAGAGACGTTGTCTGTTGTTCCAGCTGAGGGTCTTGCTGCTGCAGGGGCTGATGGGAAATGTAACACCCCTGCGTTTGCATTCCCGGAGTGGTTTTCATCGGAGACGTGATGCGCTGAACGACGTGTATAAGCCAGGCGACACATTTACAACCCTGTTTACTTTGTATAGACGGAGAGAAAGAAGACAACATGCCTCTCTTCACTCTCCTCCTCCCCCTTTGACCTGTGATGGATTCCACAGATGTGTGTGTGTGTGTGTGTGTGTGTGTGTGTGTGTGTGTGTGTGTGTGTGTGTGTGTGTGTGTGTGTGTGTGTGTGTGTGCGTGTGCGCGCGTGTGTGTGTGTGTGTGTGTGTGTGTGTGCGCGCGTGTGCACTTGCGCGCGCCCCCCACAGATGTGGTAGAATGCGAGAAATGGACGTTACTAATTTCCCTGGTCCTCGCAAGAGAATTTGTTGTTTTATGGTTAACATGATTGGTCGAGTTTATTGTTTACAATTGAGAATAAATTGAGGCTTAGAGGTTTGGTTTGGGGGTGGTTGAGGTTTAGAGGTTTGGTTTGGGGGTGGTTGAGGTTTAGAGGGGTTTTTTTTCTCCCTTCCTCATTATTTTTATAACAGAATGACAGACGCTGTGAGAAACGGTGTCGTCCTAAACAATCACCCTGACCTGAGATGCCTTCATTCATCCATCATTATGTAGTTGTTGAAATGTTTTGCTTTCATGCTGTGGTGCTTTATTTAGTCCCAATTGTAAACCGCAAGGTGGTACAGTAAAACACCAGAGCTAAAAGGATAACACAAATAAAGTCATGAGGACTTGTCTCTTGTGGTCCTATGTATTCAATTCATCAACAAAGCATATGGACTATTAGTACATTAATGCATGGAATCAAATTGGATATATTTACAGAGAAAAATGAATAGCGGCGGCCGTGTATGTGTCTAGCACATCGCTTTGTGCTGTGCTATGAGCTTGTAGATCTGCATTATTTTTCTTAATTTTGAAAAGTTGTGCAAATACTTTGAATATACATGTGTTTCACAGCGATCATTTTTAACTCAAATCTTTGCTGCTGCATGGGGGTCCCTAGAACAACATATTGTTTAGATGGAGATGGGCTTGACATGGAGACGTTTGAGTCAGTTAGGTCAGGAGGATACTGGAGATTGTTGGTATTTTGAACGAAGGGAATAAAACGTATAAAAAGCCGTGCTGTGCTCATTAGACATGTCGGTATACTGTATGTAATTGAATGAAACAGTGAGTTAGTTTGCGTCTTATTGCTCCAGAAGAAGGATAGAACAGCAAACTGATGTTGACAGCACGGCTAGCAGCCATTAGTTCCACTTAACACTGTGGCTGGTTGTTGCTGTGGTGGTTGAACTGGGTTTAAACCAACAGACACACAGACAGACACACAGACAGACACACAGACATACAGACATACAGACAGACAAACACCCCCAATTAATCTTGGGGGGGTTGTTTGCTTGACCTCTGTTTCACCCCATGAGGTCGGAAGTAGGGCGTAGGAAATTAGGAATGGCATCCAGTGGTGTAAACTAACCGACTAAGTACACTTTTACTCAAGTACTTTACACTTTTGAGGACTTTCTTTATGTTTCCAATTATTAATACGTATTTACTTCTAATCCACAACATCTGAAATGCTTTCTTTTTTTTTACTTTTGAAAACTTTAGTTACTTTGTAGATTTGGATTTCTTTTTTAATGTTTTTTTTTGGCTTTCACATACATTAACCAATGCAATAACCACTTATTAAGCCCATCGTCTTCAGCTATTTGAAAATAGCCGATCTACAGCTTGTAGATCTGCTATTTTCAAAATATTTTTATAGTGTTCAATGTTCACCGAAACACCATTAAATTGTTCATCACAATCATTTGAGTAACAATGAATGGTTAAAATCGGGAACCCCTTTTGGTTTTAGCATTATGTTATGCTTTAGCTATTGAAAAAATAGCAGATCTACAAGCTCATAGCGCGCCACCGAGTGTCGCGCTACGAATTTGGGGAAGATGATGAGTCTGATGATGGGAAATTTTCTGCTTTTCTGTGAGTCATCATATTGTGTGTTTTATTTTACGAGGCAGCAGTAAAGCCCAGAGACGCCACTCTCTGTGTGTGTGTGTGTGTGTGTGTGTGTGTGCGTCTGTGTGTGACTGTGTGTGTGTGTGTCCACTCTGCAAGCCAGACCCCATGGTCTCTTTAATGAGCTGGACAGGCGTTTGTCTTCCAGGGGCCCCAGGGGCTGGCGTCTCCTATGTCTCACACACGCACGCACGCACGCGCACACACACACACACACATCAAACGTGTACTTGGAGACAGAGTAAAGAACTTGTCTCATTATCTTGCGAACACATACTCTCTGACTCTCTCCCCATGCCTTCGGCCTGGCGGAGACAACAATCATGCATCTCATTGATTGGACATACAGTCAGTCCCTCCGATACAGTAGTAGTGGAGGATCATCATGTCATATAGTTGTCAATATGCTCAAGCTGATAAATGTTTTGAGTCAGGCAGCTGTGGCCATATTTTCATAACAGTCCCCTTGCTGTCATCATGGCCTGACAAGTTTGGGAACCTGTCTCAGAGTTGACCAGCTTTTAGAATGACTATTTTAAGCTGCTTTTTAAAATATAAAAATGTTAAAAAAAATGTGCTGAGAACAGGAAATCCAGTGTTATCAAATAGTGCTGAATGTTACTTTGGTTAAGTTTAGTGCCGGTTTCCTTCTGCTGACTAACTTGTTGTGGTGAGAATTGACATTGTCTTGCATTTTATACCGTTTGGTGATTCGCTGACAACACTTTGACGGAACATGTTTTCTAGTGTCCAAACTGACCCCAAGTGGACGCTCAGCAATAAGACTGACTGGAAATAATCTGTTTCTTTGTTATCACATGATGATGGCATGAAACGTGATTTAACCACTCTGACCTGAGATCAGATTCTAAAAATGTCTTTTACATCCTGACAGTTTTCTGAAAAAGCTATGTTTCTATGTCAGTCGTTCTTTGATTTTTCAAAAATAGCAGACCTACAAGCTCGTAGCTTGTAGATCTGCTAGTTTTCAATAGCTAAAGCATAACATAATGCTAACACCAAAAGAGGTTCCCGCCCAGAATGGGTTAAATATATTCACAACATACATCAAACTGTCTGACTATACTACTAGCGCTTAGTTTTTCCAAACTAAGCACAAATGTGGTTAATTCCATGGGAATTCCAATGCGCTACATTGCATACACGTGACTTCCACATTTACTGTAGACTTTGCATTTACATGAAGCATTGTAGCATTGCAATATGATTTCATGACCAATGCTCCACTTTTATGTTTGTTTCACGACTCGCACCCTGCGTATAGTTTGTAAATCCATACATGTTTCACAATGTCTCAAAGGAAAGTCTCTGTTCCACAGCAATGTACATCCGGTTAAAGCGTGGTTTATGCACTTTGTTGTAACGATGGTGTCATGCGGCAGGTAAAGCCGACGTACAAGACCACAAGCGGCACGTATGTGGCGCATTGTGAGCTTGTAGATCGGCTCTGTTAGCCACAATACACAGCAGTACAAGTTGCATGTCCCCACTCCCCATGTCTCCTCATGTACATAGTACAATACACAGCAGTACAAGTTGCATGTCCCCACTCCCCATGTCTCCTCATGTACATAGTACAATACACAGCAGTACAAGTTGCATGTCCCCACTCCCCATGTCTACTCATGTACATAGTACAATACACAGCAGTACAAGTTGCATGTCCCCACTCCCCATGTCTCCTCTACATAGTACAATACACAGCAGTACAAGTTGCATGTCTCCACTCCCCATGTCTACTCATGTACATAGTACAATACACAGCAGTACAAGTTGCATGTCCCCACTCCCCATGTCTACTCATGTACATACAGTAGTACATAGTACAATACACAGCAGTACAAGTACTCCCCATGTCTCCTCATGTACATAGTAGCAGTAGTATGAGTGTCAACGGGCAGAAATGTCCATATTTGGAACCTTTTGTGTTTTTATCCATAAATCAACGCCCTACTTGATGAACACACTACAGTCAGTGAGTCATGAGCATCGAAAGCAGCAGATCAGAGCAGATCAGAGCAGATATGTTACTTTTGAATTTGAATCCTGAAAAGTGACAGATTTGGTCGTATGAGGTGTCTAGTCTACACCTGGCAGAGATGATATGCACTCCTGTGTGAGTCTGTGGTCAGTGGCACCCTGTCACTGTCACTGAAATGATTTAAGTCACATTTAAGTGTCCCCTCCGCTCGGCCACAGGGGACATCATGTGTATTAGGGTGTCCCTTTGTCACACTCTCACACAGGCTGCAGGGACACTAAGCATGTATTTAGCTGATCCAGAGTTAAGCTGTGTCCAGGAAATGCAGTGGTGACCACAGTACTGGTGACAGTGCAGTGCTGGTGACCACAGGACTGGTGACAGTGCACTACTGGTGACAGTGCACTACTGGTGACAGTGCAGTGCTACTGTCTGTCAGAACTGGAGGAATGGAGGCTTTCATCACCAGTGTTCTGATGCTGTACAACACAGAGCAAGGTGTAGGTCTGCTATTTTTGAAAAATCGTGAAAATGTGGCACAAATCGTTGAATATATATTCTTTCAGAGCCAACACTTTTAACTCAAATCTTTGCTTCTAGGGGGTCCCTGGAACAACATATTTTCAGATGGGGGTCGGCGGCCAATTACATATAATCGTGGGGGTCCTTGACACAGAAACTGACACAGAAACATGGGGTTTTTCAGAAAACTATCAGGATTTAAAAGACATTTGTAGAATCATTAACATTGGAATGTTACAGTTTGTATTTCTGTTAACTTTTAGGCTTCATATTCACAAATTGCACAAGGCAGATATGACGAATGGATATACAAAGAAATCACTGTCTGACACCTTTCATATTTATTTTTTTTACAAAATAGCAGAAATAGTTGAAGTGAAGTGTTGTAAGCTTGTAGATCTGCTATTTTTTTTTTAAATGTTTGGAATATATTTATTACATTATGATTATGAATTCATGAAGATTGGTGATTATGGTAAAATAATTGTGGTTATCTCAAATAATTGTGATTATCTCAAATACTTGCGATCATGTAATAATGGTGACAGGCCTACCCCCCCCTCCTCCTCCCTATAGAATCTCCTCCAAACTGCAGCTTCATCCTGCCTTCCTCCCTCTGGGAAATTAAGGATTAATGCAGCATCCTTTTACAAACACTCATTCTTCAGTCGGGCCAGCCCAAACGGGCCCATTGCGTACTGGTCTCTAAGCTGTGTCTCTGGGCTGTCTGGTTCTGGTGCTGAACCCTATAAGACCATGAAATGGATGGTCACGAAGCACAGCACAAGGCCCTAAGAAAAAATCTACAACTATTCACACATTTTCATGAGTTGAAAATTAATTTAAAGATTTAAAAAAAAGAAATGTCATCAAAGAAATTCCCTAAATCTGAAAAGAAATGTTTAACCCATTTTGGGTGGGAACCCCTTTTGGTGTTCTTAGCATTATGTTATACTTTAGCTATTGAAAAATAGCAGATCTACAAGCTCATAGCGCGGCACCGAGTGCCGCGCTATGAACTTGTAGGTCAGCTATTTTTGAAAAATCGTGAAAATGTGCCTCAAATCTTTGAATACATATTCTTTCAGAGTTTCAGTTTTTAACTCAAATCTTTTTTCTGGAGGGTCCCTCCCCCTGGAACAACATATTTTCAGATGGGGGGGGAGGTCGGCGGCCAATTACATATAATATTTGGGGTCCTTGACATATATAATATTGAGAACCACTCATACAGAAACATAAGGTTTTTCAGAAAAATAAGTAGTGAAAATAGCAAATATACAAGAGCCACGTTGTGAGCTTGTAGAGCTGCTATTTACACTAGTTTGGGTCTCAGGCAAACATCAGATCTGTAAAACGTTTTGGAACCACTGTACAAGAAGTCAGCTACGACACACTGCTGATCAGACCCATATGTCTGAGTCATAGTGTACAGTAACATGTATGTATGCACAATACAGTAGCACAACGCCAATGTGAAAGCAGAGTTAAGTTTATAAATATTTTTGGCACGAAACTCGATGAACGATTGTGTGATAATAATTTTGGCCATATTACGACTACCAGTAAGACGCGCAAACGCGGGAAGCGAACGCAGCTGAGACCCTGCAGATCATGTCTGTCTGTCTGTCTGTGTGTCTGTCCCGCTGTTACTGTATATGTGGACCTGGCCCCTTTTGTGCCCATATATGGAGCTGAGTGATTGCTGATGCAACACACTCCATATTTGGACGTATAGCGGGACAGACACACAGACAGACATGATCTGCTAGGTCTCATAGTAAGTGCTCATTGCATTCGCAATCACTGCGTTCGCAATAACTATAAATCATCTGTAGCTGTTTTCTGTTCATGCTGAGGCTATGCTTTGGTATGTAGACCATAGATTTGCAACGTTGTTGAATTCTATGATCCTGGGAGACGGGGGTCTGTTTGTTCCTCTGTTGATTTGGTCTCTTGTGTATTTGCTGTAAGCCCTTTACATAACTGTGTTTTCCTCTATTTAGGACAGGAAGTTGTGGCTTGACCTATTTTAGTTTTCTTTTATTTATTTGTGTTTGTATTTTTTTATATATATATTAGGGGAGTTCCTGTTCTCTTCATTAGACTGCTTAGATAGACTGCATGCTGGAACATTGGATTAGTAGCAGAATCATTGGAGCTGTTCCAAGCCTGGCCCCTCCCCCTCCAAAACGCTTCTATTTACAAGCTCACAACGTGTCCATGTAGATTGGCTAGTCTAACTATTTTAAAATGTTTTTCAAAATAATCGCAAATACGTTTATGGATAAGGGCTAAGGGGTGGCAAGATAGGGCCAGATATCTCTGAAAAGACATTGTGTCTTCATGGCTGTGTGATCCAGCAGTTCTCCTGATGTGTTTAATACGTCTTCATGGCTGTGTGATCCAGCAGTTCTCCTGATGTGTTTAATACGTCTTCATGGCTGTGTGATCCAGCAGTTCACTGGTGCTATATATATATATATATATATATATGTTTTTTTTTTTTTTTTAATGCGTGTGTACTGTATATGAATATCTTTGCTGTCATTTCCATCTATCAGTCACTATAGTACAGTGCTGTTGCAGTGTTGCCAGCCTGCCAGGTTTCCCTGCAGAAGGACGTCCCCCTTCTGGTCGTATCGTGTGGTTTCGTTATTCCACTGTTTATGTTTTCGTCCATCAGCATAAAGGGAGGCGGCATGTTTAACGACAGGCACACCTTCTCTGTGTGTACACACAGACACCAGGACTCTGTTCTCTGTTTGTACACACAGACACCAGGACTCTGTTCTCTGTTTGTACACACAGACACCAGGACTCTGTTCTCTGTTTGTACACACAGACACCAGGACTCTGTTCTCTGTGTGTACACACAGACACCAGGACTCTGTTCTCTGTGTGTACACACAGACACCTGGGGCCTATTTCACGAATCTTGGATTAACTAATCCAGGATATAGGCCAAAGCCAGGCTTTTTAAATCCTGATCTTTACAGCCTGGTTTATTCCGTTCCACTAAAGCCAAGCGAGGCTCAGAATTGGCGGATTTGGCGAGCCGGGATCAGCAAGCCTGGCTTAATAGACAGTCTGGCTTGTTGTCTCTAGACCCCTTCTGTGGATCAAAGATTTACTGATCCTTCTTCTTCATGGGGTATTAAGGCAGTTTGCATCCTTAATAGTTGCATTACAGCCCCCTTCTGTATATCTCATTGTCTTTACTAATCTATTCAAGACCAACTGATACAAGGACTTAAGCTTCTAAAATAAATACTGCTGCTGTAATTAAAGAGAGAACATACTCTCAATAGTGGATAGACTGAATGATTAACTACCCCAAAAATATAGTTTACATTTTACCACTACTATTAACTTAAAACAGAATTCTTAATATTGTAAGCATAATGATATTGTCGCATTGTGATATTTGACCATAACTCCCTCCTCTGAGGGAGCTACCTTTGGGGAAGGGGGTTGTTTTCCAGACAGGGGCCAGACTGGTGAGGGTCATAGGTTCATGGGTTAGCATGCCAAAGTTTGTGCTATTGCCATTGAGAATGCATTGGGCGTTTAAGTTACATAACTCCGAAACTACAAAACATTTCAAAGTAAAAAGTTCCAGCATGTGTTTCCACAGTAAGCTGAATTTTACAAAGTGTGAATGGAGTTTCTAGGTGAAAGTGATTTTTTGAAGTGCCACTATCTGCCTATAAATGTCTCAAATT
>NC_137866.1:5947971-6002971 GCF_963924005.1 Protomyctophum bolini
TATGAACATTTTTCAACATGGCAATGTTGCACCATGTGAATCAATAAATGACAATAGTGCTAATAGTGACTGATACTAGTGCTAATAGTGAAAATAGTGATAATAGTGATAATAGTTAGTTATAATGGTGATAGTAGTGATGATGACAGCTGTGTGTTGTTCCTCCACAGCATCTGGAGAGGTCCTAATGTCAACTGTGTGGACAGCACAGGATACACACCTTTACACCATGCTGCCCTGAATGGACACAGGTACACACACACACACAAACACACACACACACACACACACACACACCTGCTACCTAGCCGTTAGCTCTAGAACTCCACGATAAAGACCACCATATCGTTGCTGTCAGGCAGAAACCCATTTTGGGTGGGAACCCCTTTTGGTGTTAGCATCATGTTATGCTTTAGCTATTGAAAAATAGCAGATCTACAAGCTCGTAGCGCGCCACTCGGTGGCGCGCTACGAGCTTGTAGATCTGCTATTTTTGAAAAATCGAAGAACGACTGACGTAGAAACATAGCTTTTTCAGAAAACTGTCAGGATGTAGAAGACATTTTTAGAATCTGATCTCAGGTCAGAATGGGTTATTCACACTACAGTGTCACACAAAAACATCAAACGTATCAGATCCACAAGCCTGTTCGACCTTGTGGATCTGATACTTTTGCTACTTTTGCTACTTTTGAATTGGAATCCTGAAAAGTAACACCTTTAGGACATACTGTAATGAGGTTCCCATCCAACAGAGACGACATACGTATACCAGTGGTTGTAACAGTTTATAACTTGTGTCCCAAAAGAGGAATTACCGGAATTTCCGGACTATAAACCGCTACTTTTTTTCCCATGCTTTGAACCCTGCGGCCTATACAACGGTGCGACCCAAACTAGCGAAAATAGCAGATCTACAAGCTCGCAACGCGTCTCTTCGCTCTTGTTGTGAGCTTGTAGTTTGTCTATTTTCATTACTTTACTCTGTAAAGTGAAAATGATGTATTTGGCTGCGTCCCATCTCAAAATATGTTGTTCCAGGAACCCCCCCCCCCCAGAAGCAAAGATTTTAAATGACGGAATATTTGAATATAATATTCAAAGAATCCGTCATTTCAAGTTTTTGTTCTAAATATAGCAGCTTTATACGTTTTTCTTTTTACTTTTAGGTCTGCTATTTTTGAATAGCATATATCAGGGGTGGGCAACTTTGACGACGGAGAGGGCCACTATATTTCCACACTCACTCCCTAGAGCCATATATTACTGTTGTTGCAAAAATAGCCGATCTACAATCTTGTAGATTGGCTATTTTTGCTATATTCAAATTTAAATCTTGAATACGTTTTTGCTATTTTTGAATTGGAATCCTGAAAATTTACATTTGTAATAATTACTTGTGTTGAGCAATGAGCTACTAATTTAGACTGAAGTAATTAAAGCGGGTCATGTTGCATGTTGTGGAATTGTAACAGCCTGAAACTAATAATATATCAGTATTCTGACATTAACCTGAGGGTTACATTAAGTATAGGTAGGTAGGTAAGGTAGGGGCTGCATGTATATTGTTAACCCCCCTGATGTGTCATGGTGGTGTGTGTGTGTGTGTGTCCGTCTGCAGTGAGGTGGTGGAGGCTCTGCTCCGGAACGAGGCCTTGACCAACATAGCGGACAATAAGGGCTGCTACCCCCTTCACCTAGCGGCCTGGAAGGGAGACCAGCACATCGTCAGGCTGCTCATCCACCAGGGGCCCTCGCACCCCCGCCTCAACGAACAGGTTAGGACCCCCTCCCTACCCCCCATCCACCAGGGGCCCTCGCACCCCCGCCTCAACGAACAGGTTAGGATCGTTAAGTCCGTTGCTCTCCCCAGGTTGGCAGAGGGAGTGTAGTGCCCATGATTACAGATTAGACAATTGACACTGGGTGAAAATTATGGGTTAAAAAATAGTTTGAGGAAAACGAGAGGGTTCTTCCTAGAAACAACAGAGTTAAAGTTATGAGCTAAATAAAACAATGGCCTTTTCATTTACTTTAAAAACGGCACTCAAGTACATATACTTAGTTTAGTGACTGTCCACCACTGACCCAGTTTGATAAAGGAGTTCTAGTGTAGCATGATGGCACACCTGCAATTCTGCTCTATATTTAAAGTGAATGAAACATTACAAAAAAAGAAGTACAGAATGATACTCGGTGCATCTTGAGTTTGGCTTCACACAGTGCACTTTAGTGACTTTAACAATGAATGTGAGAAATGCTCATTTTTCTGTTTATTTTTATTTTTTTAACAGTAATATAGGTTTGATGTATTGTTTGATTTGCTTTAATTGCACTGCCAGTCACTGTATGACCGGATGGCGTCTTTGAACTCTGACCTCTCTTTGCTTGAGTTGGAGAGAAATGACCCACGATGAGGTTCACACAGAACTAGGTCTTCTAAAGTCAACCACATTAAAGGACCATACCGCAGTGTTTAGTCCTAGTCCAAGTCTTATATCGTCTTATAGGTATGCCTTGACATGTAGTCAAGACATACCTTGACTACATGTTTCAGAGCCGAACCTTAAAAGAGACAGACTTGGTGGTAGCGTCTTATGATGGCCAACATTAGTTTGTACATCCATAGTAGCTCATGTCCAACTGTGCGTGTGCTTCATCATCGTGTGTCATTTCTCCAAAACCTGTTCATGACATCAGTTTGTTTTATTAACGCATCATAATCATAATCATAATAGCTCATGTTCATGTTGTTGTTGTTCTCATGTTCATTTAGCTAATTCATGACTTATTATTTAAAGGTGCAGTAAGTGATATTTCCTTTGTAATTGTGACATAATGTGATGATGGTGTAATCACTGCTGTAGAGTGTTTGCTCTCTGTGGAGTGCAAACATTATAACTGATGATTACATTATCATTCATAATGTCAAGGTTTAACCTTAAAGGACCACTTCACCACTTTTCAACCTATCTTCATATAATAGGTCCTCACTAATAATCATGGAAAAATGGTGCGATTCTTTTCTACTCAGTCTGTGTCTCATAGGAGGGCTGTGGGCAGTTCAGAAACCGTCTTCCAGTGACATCATCGATGGGGAATATAAGCTAATAGAAACTGCAGGCTTTCTAGTCCTGAAAAGTTGCAATGAGAAAATGGAAGCCATCGTTCTCACGATAATGAAAATCAAAATATTTTGGTAAAAAAAACTTGTTTAAAAAAAATCTGCCTAATGATGATGTCACTGGAGGACGGTTTCTAAACTGCCCACAGCCCTCCTATGAGACACATGCTGAGTAGAAGAATCGTGCCATTTTTTCATGATTATTAGTGAGGACCTATTATATGAAGATAGGTTGAGAAGTGGTCCTTTAACCCTAAAAGATGTGTTTTTGTTTTAACGCTGACACAATATCACTTACCCTACCTTTGTATCCCATGCCATCCTGTCCCCCCCCCCCTCCCTCCCTCCCTCTCCAGAGCTGTGTAGAGCAGCTCAAACGCTGTGGGCCTTT
This sequence comes from Protomyctophum bolini, assembly GCF_963924005.1. NCBI lineage: Eukaryota > Metazoa > Chordata > Actinopteri > Myctophiformes > Myctophidae > Protomyctophum > Protomyctophum bolini. The sequence continues at coordinate 5,951,487 of NC_137866.1, forward strand.
TGACCCCTATATTAATGCCAAGGTGTGTACCACGGAAACCGCTGCTCTCTCCAGAGACTCCTCCTCCTCTTTCTGCTTCTGGTGTTGGCTTGTCCTCAGTGCTATAGTGCTCCCGTTGGCTTGTCCTCAGTGCTAGTGCTGCCGTTGGCTTGTGCTCATATCAGTTCTAGTGCTCCCTCCCGTTGGCTTCTGTTGCTGCCGCTAGCTGCTTGCATTCTGAATCGCTGCTTCTGTGACCTGCACAGATGTTTTCATTTTCAGACATTAAATATTTGGCCTGTTGCATCTTCATCTGCGACATATGATGCTACTATACTAATATGCATTCCTGGTGAAATGTTGTAGTGCAGTGGTTTATCAACCAGTAGTTAGGTTAGGGGACCACCGAACAGTGGTTCATTCATGAGGAGGTTCCAGGGGGTCCCCAGCAGTCTTTTTCCGTCAGCTTTCCTCTGTTTATAGTCGCTCCTGTATAGTCGAGCTTGAACAAAGGACGAAGAAAGACAGTTTTCCCTAGTGCTTCAGGACTTCGTTCAGCCAATTGTATTCCGGTGTAGTGTTGATGCAGGTGTGTAGCTGATCTATAAGCTCACACAACGTTGCATCACGCTGCACTGTGAGCTTATGGGTCTGGGCTTAGTATTATATAGAGCTTAACCCATTCTGACCGGGAACCCATTTTGGTGTTGGCATCAAGTTATGCTTTAGCTGTTGAAAAATAGCAGATCTACAAGCTCTTAGCGCGCCACCGAGTGGCGCGCTAAGAGCTTGTAGGTCTGCTATTTTTGAAAAATCGAAGAACGACTGACATTTTTTAGAATCTGATCTCAGGTCAGAATGGGTTCATCAGACCAGTGTGTGTCCAGTGGAAACCTCGTATGAATCTGATCTCAGGTCAGAATGGGTTAAGTGGATAAAGTGCTGTCGTTGGGGACTCTTCTGTTATCTGAGCTCATGATGCTACCGTCGATCCTCTTCTGACACAATTAATTATTCTGTCTCGTGTACAGTTAACAGTACAGTAGACCCTCATTAGAAGAACATGACATATTATGTGTGAGAGAAGAACGCTGAATCCCGCTTGGGACAGTGTAGGTCAGGACAATCACTTGGTTCTACACGTGGTTATCGTTTCCGTTTGAGTACGTGTGTGTGTGTGTGTGTGCTGTGTGTGTGTGTGTTTGTGTGTGTGTGTTTAACATCAGCCAACATGTTTCCATCAGGCTACATTTCAAGCTGGGAACGTCGTTTAACACCTTTAGTTAATCCTGCCAAGCGTCCCGGCGCTCCAATCACTATACCTGCCGCCCCCTCGCCCCCCCGCCTGGGGAGTGTATCACACAGACAGCCGTGTCAGCAGGCTGTTATCGCCTCCTTCCAGCCTCCCCCTCCTCCTTCCAGCCCCCCCCCTCCTCCACTGTCACGGCGCCACGGCTAATGTGTTCCTAGGGCTGTAGTCGCGATCTAAGTCAGGAGTTAGTTCTCAATCATGATTTTTTTATTTGCCTTCAAAATAATAGTATTCACTGAAAAGAGTGTGACAATCGCACATAATGAAACCCTATATACGTCGTTGACTGGGGTCCCCCTGGGCTCTGTACTAGGTTCATAAGAATTTTCCTCTTCGTCAAATATTTTTATCCCACGATTTTGTAACCCATTTTTTCCACCCCAGTGTCAATTATCTAATGTAATCCTGGGCGCTTACACCCCCTCTGCCAACCTGGGGAGAGCAACGGACTTGATCTCATGCTTCCTTCTATGCATGAGGAGTCCAAGCCGCTTCTTTTCACCTGACGGTGGAGTTAACCTGGTTGAACGGAAGGAATGCGTTATTCCAACCAGTTCCTTTCCCCTCCATCAGGCGCCCCGGCTGGCCAGGGGGAGGCAGTTTAGAGATAGGAGTTTTTTTAAGATGAGAATACTATCCACCTGTTGGTTGTCTGTCAGATGACCTATTCTTACATGAGACCCGTGTTTGACCATGCCTAGTCTTGTCCTAACAGAGATGCCACACTGAATGTCCATATACGGATCTGCGCTAAACATAAGGGGCGACACACAAATAAGTATACCTTTGCTGACAGCGTGGAGGAGTCAAGTCAGCTGTTGGATTGACAGCTGCGTGAATTAGACTGAGCACATTGGTGAGAAAAGAGACTTAATGGAAGGAAGATTATATACACAATAATGCATATATCTGGCACTGTAGTTGGCATTCTAAAATTCCCATTACAGGGTACCTACCCTAGGGGACACGGGGAGAACATGCAAACTCCACACAGAAAGGCCCTTTCGCCAACCCCGCCTTCGGGTATGGGCACTGATGGCGTGGAGTAGAGAACGCGCTGTGAGCTCGTAGGTCGGTTATCTTCGTCAAAATGTTACGTGGGATAAAAAATACTTTGGAATGATCTAGGAGCTTTGTACCGAGGGCTCAATAATGGATGAGTTGTTATGAATAAATCAGAAGTGTGTGTGTGTGTGTGTGTGTGTGTGTGTGTGTGTGTTTACTATAGTCTGTAGGACCACATGTCCCTAGACGACTCCCTACAAGTATAGTAGAATGGAGAATCTGTCGTTCTCGTGCAGACTATTTTCCTGGTCGACACAATTTATTAGTGCATCCCGTCGTTCGCCCGTCTCCGGAGGGGAGCGAGTGCTTGTGTGTAGCGGTCCCCCCACATCAGTGTCAGGAAGTGCACTTCATGTCACGCACACGCCATACGTGTGTGTGTGACTGTGTGTGTGTGTGTGTGTGACTGTGTGTGTGTGTCCGTGTGCATGCATGTTTGAGAGTAAGTGTGTGTGTGTGTGTGTGTGTGTGAGTCTCCATCGCTGAGAGGAAGAGGAGGGCAGGTTGTCATAGTAACGGTGTCACAGCTGATTGGTGGTGAGTGAGTCAGATGTGAAAGGTGGGGTGGAGGGAGAGAGGGGAGGGAGCTGGTGGGATTCCCCTACACACTGTTACTGCATCTGAAGTGGAAGGGATTCCCATATATATATCTATATAGTTCTATACATATACACACACACACACACACACACACACACACACACACACACACACACATACATCAGTGATCTTAGTTTTAGGCTGAGAGTAGGGCTGACCTTCGATTTGTATTTTTTATTTTTTCAATAATGAGTCAGTGATTCATTCATGAATCGTGGAGGCTTTGAAGGGCAACAGATCTACAAGCCCTCAACATGTCATGCTGCAATGCATTGTGGCCTTGTAGATCGGCTACTACTGTGTGTGTGTGTGTGTGTGTGTGTGTGTGTGTGTGTGTGTGTGTCAGAGCTGTGTGCAGATGTAGGTCAGCTGTCTAATAGAATGTAGCTCTGGATCAGTGGTTTAGAGGCAGGCAGACGGACGCAGGTGTGTGTGTGTGTGTGTGAGCACTGGACGCACACACACACACACACACACACACACACACACACTGTGGACATGCTTCCATGGCTGGTTGAATAACACAGACACATTGTGCAACCAGGGCTGCAACTACAGCATTTTTATTAAAAGGACCACTATCAGCAACCCGCCTACCAGTGACATCATCAGTACTGGTAGGCAGCTTAGGCCATTTCAAAATAGATTAAAAACAATATATGTACTGTACTGTACTGTAGTGTACTGTACTGTAAGCTACTGTACTGTTGAAGCCTGTTGTTTCTATCAGTTTGAGTTCCCCAGTGATGGAACAAGGCCTACGTTATCAGCCAGAGGCCTGATGCCAACCATGACATCACACTCCTCAGCCTGCATGTGATGCCAGGCCTGGCAGGCAGCGTGGCCATTGGCTGCCTCCTCGTCACTGGGACTGGCACCATTACACATTTAATAGGCCTGACGTCGACATGTATAAAATGTCTTCTAAATCCTGAGAGTTTTCTGTCAGGATTCGCGCCACATTTTCACGATATTTAAAAAAATAGCAGACCGATATTTATCACAATAGATTCAAGCTCTTCCTCAGACCTGGAGGAAGGGCTTGAGCCCCAAAACGTTATACCACTTTCAATTAAAGATACAACCTGGGAGCAGTAAATTGGTGTGCAGACTTTTTAAATGTTGATATAGGTCCTACTCATCACCTCGTTGTCTGTGGAGCTCCTACAGGCTCAACGCCCGCAGACTGCTAGCCAGGCGGCAAGCATCCCAAATTAGTTTTTGGGATGCTGACCCCCTTTTCCACAGTGTTGGGAGTTCACAGTGGACGCTGTCACAGGGAGTCACAGTGTTGGGAGTTCACAGTGGATGCTGACCCCCTTTTCCACAGTGTTGGGAGTTCACAGTGGACGCTGTCACAGGGAGTCACAGTGTTGGGAGTTCACAGTGGATGCTGACCCCCTTTTCCACAGTGTTGGGAGTTCACAGTGGATGCTGACACAGGGGAGTCACAGGTGCAGGTTTCAGGCCACTGTGTTCTGGGTCGAATGAATGAATAACTCCCACAGCTGTTGCTGTGGAGGTCAGTGGAGAGGAAAGAATCGGAAGATGCTATCTGAGGTCTTAAAATGACCTCAGAGTGTGTGTGTGTGTGTGTGTGTGTGTGTGTGTGTGTGTGTGTGTGTGTGAATATGTACTTCACTGAGAGAGATGCCAGTTCCCTCTGGCGTGGTTTCTTATGCAAATATAGTTATTGTACAAATTACAGTACTCAAGTAAATGTGCTGTGCTACTGTCCACACTGTGTGTGTGTGTGTGTGTGGGGGGGGGGGAGCCCCCTGGCACACACCCTGGCACACACACGCTGCAACAGCTGTACGGACGCCCCTCCCCCTCCCCCCTACTGCCAGCGGTGGCGACCGTGGCAACCCTCGTTCTCACGTGATGGAGGTCACTGTGTGTGTGTGTGTGTGTGTTTGCGTGTGTGTGTGTGTGTGTGTGTTTGCGTGTGTGCATGTTTGCGTGTGTGCACATTACGTGCCTGTCTGTAATAGTTTGTATGACATAATTATATTTAGGCTTTCAAAGGAAGCAAGGTATTTGTGAAGAAAAATGTAGACCCGTCTGAAGTGAGTGGTACTGTACTGTACTGTACTGTACTGTACTGTACTGTACTGTACTGTACTGTACTGTACTGTACTGTACTGTACTGTACTGTACTGTACTGTACTGTACTGTACGAGTGGCGCGCTACGAGCTTGTAGAGCGACTGACGTAGAAGACATTTTTAGAATCTGATCTTGGGTCAGAATGAAAACTGTCAGGATGTATAGAAGACATTTTTAGAATCTGATCTCAGGTCAGAATGGGTTAATTAAACAACATTTCTAACATCCGTGGCCCCGGGGTGAGCACTTTTATATTTGAAATGTGAACGTTTATGTCCACATTTGCTCTGTAAATGTAACGGTCCCAAAACAAGCTGTGAATCATGGCTAGTATGATGTGAACATGGCACGGTACATCATTTTAAGATCTGCATTTACTTCAACGTCTTCCTCAGATGATGGATAGATAAATTAAAATATGAAATGTATAAATATATTAAAAAAGGTCAGTGCCCCACTGCCCAGTGTTCCCACTGTTCCAGTTTCCCATAATGTAAAAACGTCTGGGTTTCCGAGGCTACCCATAACGGCGTAGACAGGAGAAACTAGTGTTTTGCGTTTGTTTGACTAAGAGTCAAGTTCAGTTCATTTGGATCATGCAGAGTTGTTGTTATTTTGTCTCCTCCTCTCTCCTCGCTCAAGCTGTGACCTGCTCCACTAGTCTATTCCCTCTCTGTCTGTCTGTCTCTCTCACACACACACACACACACACACACACACACAGTTATCAAATTATTGGCTCAGGAACGGCCCAAAATCAAACGTCTCCGTGAATGCAAGGCTTCATGGGGTTTGTAAATTGTAATTGATAGAAGATGATTATCGCTATTTTGTTATAATACGTAAACTTTCAGCGGGGGTGGGAGGGTGGTCAGGCTGATCTACTACAAGTAATGAGGTGTGTGTGTGTTGGTTCTGGTCTGTAACTCTGAGAGTGTACAAACTGTGTGTGTGTGTGTGTGTGTGTGTGTGTGTGTGTGTGTGTGGTGTGCCCTGCCTGTATTAGCAGATTAAACAATGTGCTGTGATTCCAGCGTGTTTGCTCTGCTCTCTCATATCCAACAACATAACAAACATTCTCCAGCTGCCCCTATGAGCTCTGATTGACTCCACAACGCTCTCATGTACACATTACTGTATGACTGAGTCCACTACGCTGTCATGTACACATTACTGTATGACTGAGTCCACTACGCTGTCATGTACACATTACTGTATGACTGAGTCCACAACGCTGTCATGTACACATTACTGTATGACTGAGTCCACAACGCTGTCATGTACACATTACTGTATGACTGAGTCCACTACGCTGTCATGTACACATTACTGTATGACTGAGTCCACTACGCTGTCATGTACACATTACTGTATGACTGAGTCCACTACGCTGTCATGTACACATTACTGTATGACTGAGTCCACTACGCTGTCATGTACACATTACTGTATGACTGAGTCCACTACGCTGTCATGTACACATTACTGTATGACTGAGTCCACAACGCTGTCATGTACACATTACTGTATGACTGAGTCCACAACGCTGTCATGTACACATTACTGTATGACTGAGTCCACAACGCTGTCATGTACACATTACTGTAAGACTGAGTCCACTACACTGTCATGTACACATTACTGTATGACTGAGTCCACAACACTGTCATGTACACATTACTGTATGACTGAGTCCACAACGCTGTCATGTACACATTACTGTATGACTCCACAACACTGTCATGTACACATTACTGTATGACTGAGTCCACTACGCTGTCATGTACACATTACTGTATGACTGAGTCCACTACGCTGTCATGTACACATTACTGTATGACTGAGTCCACTACGCTGTCATGTACACATTACTGTATGACTGAGTCCACTACGCTGTCATGTACACATTACTGTATGACTGAGTCCACTACGCTGTCATGTACACATTACTGTATGACTGAGTCCACTACGCTGTCATGTACACATTACTGTATGACTGAGTCCACTACGCTGTCATGTACACATTACTGTATGACTGAGTCCACTACACTGTCATGTACACATTACTGTATGACTGAGTCCACAACGCTGTCATGTACACATTACTGTATGACTGAGTCCACTACGCTGTCATGTACACATTACTGTATGACTGAGTCCACTACGCTGTCATGTACACATTACTGTATGACTGAGTCCACAACGCTGTCATGTACACATTACTGTATGACTGAGTCCACTACGCTGTCATGTACACATTACTGTATGACTGAGTCCACTACGCTGTCATGTACACATTACTGTATGACTGAGTCCACTACGCTGTCATGTACACATTACTGTATGACTGAGTCCACTACGCTGTCATGTACACATTACTGTATGACTGAGTCCACTACGCTGTCATGTACACATTACTGTATGACTGAGTCCACTACGCTGTCATGTACACATTACTGTATGACTGAGTCCACTACGCTGTCATGTACACATTACTGTATGACTGAGTCCACTACGCTGTCATGTACAGTACACACTACTACTGTAACTGTAGCAGTGAGTGAACAGGGTGGCGGGGTCTACTGTACTCTTTATTGGCCACTTCAATGGCTAATATGTACCAGAGTAGTTCAGCCCCAAAGCTTTAGAGCAGTAAGTTCACCCCAAGCAATGACTTGTATTTCTATCGTTTACTACACCCTGTATTGTCTTTCCATAAAGGACGAGTGTTGTTTGTGTAGGTTTAGAAAGAAAGAAAGAACACTCCGCTCGTATGCTTCTGGTGGGAGGAAAGAAATAACGAAACCGGTTCAACCGTAGTGGAAAAGGGGCCTCAGAGTTACAGACCTGTAAGGGTCCATTTGGTTCCATCTGTACACTCTCAGAGTTACAGACCTGTAAGGGTCCATTTGGTTCCATTTGTACACTCTCAGAGTTACAGACCTGTAACCGTTCCATTTGTACACTCAGAGTTACAGACCTGTAAGGATCCATTTGGTTCCATCTGTACACTCTCAGAGTTACAGACCTGTAAGGATCCATTTGGTTCCATTTGTACACTCAGAGTTACAGACCTGTAAGGGTCCATTTTGGTTCCATTTGTACACTCTCAGAGTTACAGACCCCATAAGGGTCCATTTGGTTCCATTTGTACACTCTCAGAGTTACAGACCTGTAAGGGTCCATTTGGTTCCATTTGTACACTCTCAGAGTTACAGACCTGTAAGGGTCCATTTGGTTCCAATGTACACTCTCAGTCAGAGACAGTGATGCAAAGCAAGCATGATCTACGTATGCTTTGCCATAACTTGTCTATTGATAATGATTGTGCTTTAATATTATTCTGTCACTGACATGTTGTTGTGAGTGAACTATCAGCTCAATGCAGACTGTTTTCATGCTGCCCAGTCTGCCCTCTGCTGGCTAATTGTTGTAGTGATCAATGACCTGGAGATTGTCAGGTTTATCGTTTTAATTGGCATCATAATGGTCAGTATTATTAGTCCATGGCACAAACAGTCCACAAACAGTCCATGGCACACAAACAGTATTTGTAAACAAAGCACTAATCTGTCCTATAGCTTAATCGTTTAGGTCCTGAAGTTATGCTCCACCAAAAAATAGCCAAGAAGTTCCAGGGACCTCTCAGTCAAGCTAATATTTGAGTTCAAAACGTTCGCTCTGAAAGAATATATATTCAAAGATTTGCGCCACGTGTTCACGATTTTTCAAAAATAGCAGACCTACAAGCTCGTATCGCGGCACTCGGTGCCGCGCTACGAGCTTGTAAAAGTACTTATCTAGTTTACAGCACACACAATGCAGAGCTGTGGTCTCCATTGATGTCAGCAGTAGTAGCCTACCCTACAGTGTAGCATTGCTGAGGTCAGCTGTACTGGTAGTGGCTCCTTCACACATCACCACACATACTATAATCTGGGGGCATTCAACAGTTTCACACTGCTGAATTCACCTCTAAAGAGGTGGTGCTATTTATTTTCTCCCTGTTTTAAAGCTTTATTGATGCTCCCTTTGCATTGGCATTTTATTCACCAAAATAAATGCTGTCTGGAGAAGAACCACTCCAAGGAACAGCAATGTCCGTGTTCACCTATGTGACGTTAATGAGCACCAGTATGACTATGAGTACCAGTAGGGGCGCTGTTGTGCCAGAAACACAGAGAGAGAGAGAGAGAGAGAGAGAGAGACAGTGCTGCACTGTTGCCTGCTAATGAGAGAGAGAGAGAGAGGAGTTGCACCACTCAGTTCACACGGGTGTGATTTTTACAGATGGGTAAAAGGGGCAGATGTCTACAGTATGTGTATCGTGTGCACGTGCCTGGTTGTTGCCTGCCAAAAATTACAAATCTATTTTTCCTCCCGCATATGAAGGGCTGTTCATACCGCACACTATAATAACTTCAACTAAAGATGTTCCATTGTCTGTGTTTAGTATAGCTGTAGTGTGAACTCTGTCATCCACTTGAACCATTTTAAAAACTACTCATTGTAGCTAAAATAACATAGTAACAATAGTTATATTTTGAGCTATAGGCTTTAGTGGTACAGTACATATTGTACAACCGATAGGCCAGGAAGAACCGATGAACCACGTATCTCTGCCAGACAGTGTCCCCATCTGTCTGTCTCTCTGTCAGACTGTGTCCCCATCTGTCTGTCTCTCTGTCAGACTGTGTCCCCATCTGTCTGTCTCTCTGTCAGACTGTGTCCCCATCTGTCTGTCTCTCTGTCAGACAGACAGTGTCCCCATCTGTCTGTCTCTCTGTCAGACAGTGTCCCCATCTGTCTGTCTCTCTGCTAGACAGTGTCCCCATCTGTCTGTCTCTCTGTCAGACAGACAGTGTCCCCATCTGTCTGTCTCTCTGTCAGACAGACAGTGTCCCCATCTGTCTGTCTCTCTGCCAGACTGTGTCCCCATCTGTCTGTCTCTCTGCTAGACAGTGTCCCCATCTGTCTGTCTCTCTGTCAGACAGTGTCCCCATCTGTCTGTCTCTCTGTCAGACAGACAGTGTCCCCATCTGTCTGTCTCTCTGTCAGACAGACAGTGTCCCCATCTGTCTGTCTCTCTGTCGGACAGTGTCCCCATCTGTCTGTCTCTCTGTCAGACAGACAGTGTCCCTATCTGTCTGTCTCTCTGCCAGACTGTGTCCCCATCTGTCTGTCTCTCTACCAGACAGTGTCCCCATCTGTCTGTCTCTCTGTCAGACAGACAGTGTCCCCATCTGTCTGTCTCTCTGCCAGACAGACAGTGTCCCCATCTGTCTGTCTCTCTGTCAGACAGTGTCCCCATCTGTCTGTCTCTCTGTCAGACAGACAGTGTCCCCATCTGTCTGTCTCTCTGTCAGACAGTGTCCCCATCTGTCTGTCTCTCTGTCAGACAGACAGTGTCCCCATCTGTCTGTCTCTCTACCAGACAGTGTCCCCATCTGTCTGTCTCTCTGTCAGACAGACAGTGTCCCCATCTGTCTGTCTCTCTACCAGACAGTGTCCCCATCTGTCTGTCTCTCTGTCAGACAGACAGACAGTGTCCCCATCTGTCTGTCTCTCTCTGCTAGACAGTCTGTCTCTCTGCCAGTGTCCTGTCCCCATCAGTGTGTCTCTCAAGCAGTTCATCTGGTGTCATTATGCCAGTGGTACCATGATGCCAGTCTGCCAGTCTGCCACCCTAACCTCCCCTAGGACTCATTATGCGCCTCACACTGAACCAGGGTCTTTTCTCCCACTCCTCCTCTCACTCTGCTAACGTGGTGGTGGGCTCTTCTCTTCTCTTGACACAGGCTTTACTTCATGCACCGAGGCCTGATTTACACCGCAGGTAATGGCGCAACCGAAAAAAAGCAGATCTACAAGCTCACATCGCTAGATCTCAGATCTTGCTTTTTTTTTGTTTGGGTCAGCCACGGTGTAAATCAAGCCTCAGACTCCCAAGATGCATCTGTTCTGCAGGGCTGGGCAATACGGACACACTCGCATATCATGAATATTGATATTGTGGGGACGATATGTAATCAAATATATATTTTTATTGATACTAAATAATTAAAAGCAAATAATAGAACATCTAAGAGTCGGGCAAGTTCAGAAGATTTCATAACTTTGCTGTAATACAACATTTAAAACACAGTTAAACACACACTAAAAAAACGTAATTTTCTATTTAGCCTTGTATCACAATATTGATATCATGTCCACTGTATTGCCCAGCCCAGACCTGCCCCTTCTCGTTAAACCGTATATATGCCTAGTTGACGGGAGGAGTGCCTCAAAGCTAGACCCACTCCTTCTGACTGGAGGAGTGCTTCGAGGCTAAGACCCACTCCTTCATTTCCTTCTACACCAAACCTCTTTGGCTGGAAATAGGCGATCCACATGAAGCTCACGGTGTGTTGCTTTTGCGACGCATCTTGAGTGTGTTAAATTGTGCTCTTTTCGCCAAATGTGATGTAACCCCTTTGGAATTGGGATGCGAGGGTTTTCAAGTGGTTGATGCTTAATGCCTTATGTCTGTAATAGCTTATGATTATTGCCTTATGTCTGTTTTCACTTCTTCTCTTGTACTCTGATGATAACGTTTTGCTTTCTTATATCCGTCCATCCATCCATCCACCCATCCATCCATCCATCCATCCACCCACCCATCCACCCATCCATCCATCCATCCACCCACCCATCCACCCACCCATCCACCCACCCACCCACCCACCCATCCAACCACCCATCCATCCATCCACCCACCCCTCCCCATCCATCCATCCACCCACCCATCCATCCATCCATCCATCCATCCACCCACCCACCCACCCCTCCCCATCCATCCACCCACCCATCCATCCATCCACCCACCCACCCACCCCTCCCCATCCATCCACCCACCCATCCACCCACCCACCCACCCATCCAACCACCCATCCATCCATCCATCCATCCACCCACCCACCCACCCCTCCCCATCCATCCACCCACCCATCCATCCATCCACCCACCCATCCATCCATCCATCCATCCATCCATCCATCCACCCACCCACCTACCCCTCTCCACCCACCAGAACAACGACAACGAGACGCCCCTCCACTGTGCAGCCCAGTACGGCCACACGTCGGTGGTGAAGCTGCTCCTGGAGGAGCTGACGGACCCCACCATGAGGAACAACAAGTTCGAGACCCCCTTGGACCTAGCGGCGCTTTACGGGCGCCTGGAGGTAAGGGACGGACGGGGCCCGTCGACCCGCCTCACCGACATTTTAACCCATTTAGGCCTGACGTCGACATTTAACAAATGTCTTTTTAAAATGTATATACCTTTCTATATCAGTGGTTCTCAATATTTCATGTCAAGGACCCCCAGAAATTATATTTAATATGCTGCTGACCCCCATCTGAAAATATGTAGTTCCAGGGACCCCCCCAGAAGCAAAGATTTGAGTTAAAAACTGAAACTCTGAAAGAATATATATTCAAAGATTTGAGGCACATTTTCACGATTTTTCAAAAAATAGCAGAACTACAAGTTTACAAGCTTGTAGATCTGCTATTTTTCAATAGCTAAAGCATAACATAAGTTAAAACACCAAAAAGGGGTTCCCGCTGAAAATGGGTTAAACGTTCTGGTGGTGAACATTTCCCCAAAATAGCATTAGCTGAAATATAGCATTGGGATTAAGCATTTGAACTAGTGATGCACCCAATATTCGAAAATATTCGGCAGAAAATGGCTAAAAATGCATTTTCGGAAAATATATCACCGAATAGTGTATGCAATTAATGCATTAAAAAGAGCTGAATACATGTTTTATGGACCCATAACAAACAGTGATTATTATTTAAATTAAATGTTGCCATAACCATTTATTTTGCCATAAATCGGGTAGCTTTAAGGTACATGGCCGTACCTTAAAGCTACCCGATTTATGACAGCAATGGTAGGAAAAAAGATAATTAATCATATTCGGCTATTCGGTATTCCGCCAAATATTTCCTATATTCGGTATTCGGTTTCGGGCCAAGAATTTCCCTTTCGGTGCATCCCTAATTTGAACCCCTGCTGAAGTCTGGAGAACTGGACTTCAAAAATAAATAAATAGCCAATATTCAAGCTCACAACGCATACTACTAAGACTATTTTTGGCTAACTTGGGTGAAGTGCTAAAACTCTTTCAGCGCCACCTGGTGGTCACCAGTTTAGGCTTTGGTTGCCAATTCGGCCATTATAAAAAAATAAAGAAAATGTAATTATATTATGCATGTAATGTGCATGTCATCACCTGCACACCAGATTAGAGGAATTTTCAAAATATGGATAAAAAAAAAAGAGAATATATTTTCAAAAGAACACGTCTTAACGACGGTGGCATCCGGTCCATAATTGGCAATAAAACGTCTTGTCGTTTATGGCTCTTAAACTGTTTTTAATGTATGTTTTGTACTAGTGATGTAATACAATAATCCTCCTGTAGGTGGTCAAACTGCTGCTGACCGCCCACCCCAACCTACTGATGTACTAGTGATGTAATACAATAATCCTCCTGTAGGTGGTCAAACTGCTGCTGACCGCCCACCCCAACCTGCTGATGTACTAGTGATGTAATACAATAATCCTCCTGTAGGTGGTCAAACTGCTGCTGACCGCCCACCCCAACCTGCTGAGCTGCAACACCAAGAAACACACCCCGCTCCACCTGGCCTCTCGCAACGGACACCTCAACGTGGTGGAGGTGCTTCTGGACGCCGGCATGGACATCAACTATGAGGTGTGTGTGTGTGTGTGTGTGTGTGTGCAGCTGAGCACAGCATTCGATCGTCTCAAAATCGCTTGAAAGCTACAAACTCCGCAACATGCCGTGAGTGATAAAATCACCCTTGGAATGTTGTGTCTGTGAGCTCAGTGTGTCTGTGAGCTCAGTGTGTCTGTGAGCTCAATGTGTCTGTGAGCTCAGTGTGTCTGTGAGCTCAGTGTGTCTGTGAGCTCAATGTGTCTGTGAGCTCGGCCACTTCTGTGTGTCGAAGCCAAATATATCCTCCGCTTTTTAATCATGTCGTTGGAATGGTGACTAGCTTAATCTCCTCTTGCACGACTTCCTTCCTCTGGTATAAAGCCACAGTATGCACACCTAAATGCCACACACTCTTAAGCCCATCCTCGCTTATGTGGAGCTACTTACTTACTGTACAGTACGGTGGTCACACAAAGAAATATATATATATTCAATGCTATTAGAATGATTGGATGCTTAAATTGCACCTGAGTAATGGTGCCAGTATTCCTTCAGGAACGCTGCCAGGCAGAGAGTGCCGGGGTCTGGCTCTTCGTCATGCTTGCGGGCAGGTCATGACAGCAGAAGGCTGGTTCTATTAAGTACTAAAGGTGCTTGTCACGAAGGGGCTGACTCATTCTCAGAGTACTGCAGCAGTCTCTGGTTATTATGCCTGAAGAATGTACAGTATACAGTATATGACCGACCGAAACCTGGAGGCTCCCTTCACTGTTCATCTGGTATTCTCTTGACTCTGTTACCGCACCCACGCGTTGCTTTTTTCACTAGTATTTTGTACTGTATAGTCACTGAAAGTGACATTTTGTTGTTGGATTTGGAGAAACCACTTAACCCATTTAGGCCGTCGAAATAAACCAAAAAGTTCGCTCTGAAAGAATATATATTCAAAGATTTGTGCCGCATTTGTATGATTTTTCAAGAATAGCAGACCTACAAGCTCCACCGAGTGGCGCGCTACGAGCTTGTAGATCTGCTATTTTTCAATAGCTAAAGTATAACATAATGCTTAGTTAAAACACCAAAAGAGGTTCCCGTACCGAATGGGTTAATATTGGTTCTCTGTCCTGATGAAGGTCTAACGAACAAAATGTCGTAGATGAGCAACATTTTTGGCAAGTTTTCCGACAGTGCCAACGGTCCTTTTCTTTGTTTTTCAAAGATTCCCTTTTTAACTGTACTGTACAGTATGTAAAGTCACATTTCATTCATTCATTCAACCTTTATTTAAATTCTCGCAGAGACCATTGTGGGAACTCCTCATTTACAATGATACCGAGATTACATACTAAAAAAACAGTAATACAACAACAATTAGTTACAACAAACCGTTAATACAATTATATATTCAGCAATCAGTTAAAACAGCAACATTCCGTACATGGACGGTTATTGAGTAAATTCCTAAAATGACCAATTGATGCCAGGGTATTACGTTTAAGTTCTTGTTGCAAGAGATTCCAAGGATGCTGAAAACAGCCTTTCAGAGTTCAGAGTTGGCAAAAAGGGACCAGAAGGCATAGCCAATCACTGGAGCCAGTTACAATGAGACTCGGTTTCTGATGTAACATGGATGAAATATAATGATGGTATAATTTCCCGACCAGGGCTTTATATATATGAAGAGGTGCCAGTGATTATTGCGACTTTCAGTCAGAGAAGACATTATCATACAGGGACCAGGGTACAGTGATTATGAGTATCGTAGCTGTCACCAGTAATAAACCTCAGAGCTGAGTTCATTTCTTTTTAAATAAGTCTTTCCTTTTTATGCTATGGACATTACCCCGGGAAGACTGTTCCATTATGTAACTGCCCTGTAGAATACAGACGTCTTCCTTGAGTTGGAATATGAGTGGAATATGTATGATTCAATTATAAGGAATATGAGTGGAATATGTATGATTCAATTATAAGGAATATGAGTTAACCCATTTTGGGAGGGAGCCCCTTTTGGTGTTAGCATTATGTTATGCTTTAGCTATTGAAAAATAGCAGATCTACAAGCTCATAGCGGCCCACCAAGTGGCTTGAATCTGATCTCAGGTCAGAAATAGGAGTTAAGCGTTATGCAGAGCTTGCCTTGCCCTTTACTCCCCTCTAGTGGTGGACTAGGGCGCCAGTAGCTGCTGCTACTTTGTACCAAACGGTGCTGTCCATCTGTCAAAAGCTAAATGTCCCTGTCCTGCCGTCCCCTGTCCTGTTGTCCTTGATGCTGCAGTGTGTCCTGTGTCCTCCGGGCCCTCCTACGTCCCGTGGCGTTCCATTAGCACGGCTCTGTGAGCTGGAAAACCATCTCGTCCACGTTGGGTTTCTGAACCGAATAAATGTCCTCTTAGGAAAGTGGAGCGAGGTCGACAGACAGGGGGGTTCATATGAAACTAACCTGCAGTCTGTTTCACTACAGGCTGTGATTCATGAGGATTTAACTTCATTTCAAAACAATTCTTTGCAATTTCGATAAGATGGTTAACCCATTTTGACCTGGGAACGATTCTATGTCTTCTAAATCCTGACAGTTTTCTATGTCATTGCTGCTCAACCTTTTTCATGTCAAGGACCCCCAAAACATTATATGAATTTGGCCGCCGACCCCCGTCTGAAAATATGTTTCCCCCAGTAGCAAAGATTTGAGTTAAAAACGTTTGCTCTGAAAGAATATATATTCAAAGATTTGCACCACATTTTCAAGATTTTTCAAAAAATAGCAGACCTACGAGCTCGTAGCACGGCACTCTGTGGTGCGCTATGAGCTTGTAGATCTGCTATTTTTCAATAGCTAAATGATAACATAATGTTTAAAACACCAAAAGGGGTTCCCGCCCAAAATGGGTTAAAACGGGTAATATAACAACGTATATACAGTAACAGGTATTTTATACTAGGGTGGGGTATGGTATGCATTACCGATTTTCATAAATTGTTCCCAAGTAGGCCGGTGCCCGACAGTCACAGGTTTAGTGATAATAGTAGACTAGTATTTCATCATTCACTAGAGGTAGCGCCCTTTAACTATTTAGTCGACTAGCTGTGCACACAGAAATGTTATTTATTGATTGATTGAAATTGTGATTTAATTTGACAATGTTTTTAATTAAAACGACTACGGCTAAAGAGATGATGGCAAATGGATGAGATACAAAAAACAAGAGCCAAGGGCGTTGTTAGTTAGTTAGTTTTAAGTGGTTTGTGTGATGCTCAGCAGATGTCATCCATGGTAGACTTATGTCCTCACGTAAGTGCTTTTGTCTCTGTTTTCTACCCTGTGTGTGTGTGTGTGTGTGCGCGTGTGCGTGTGTGTGTGTGTGTGTGTGTGTGTGTGTGTGTGTGTGTGTGTGTGTGTGTGTGTGTGTGTGTGTGCGCGTGTGCGTGTGCGTGTGTGTGTACGTGCAGACGGAGAAGGGCAGTGCCCTCCATGAAGCAGCCCTGTACGGGAAGACGGATGTGGTGCAGAAACTTCTGAGTGCAGGTCAGACGCCCGTGATGTCACCATGACATAATTTACAACACGTACAGTACAGCAGTGATTCTTCAACCTCTTTTATCTTAAGGACCCCTGGCTGGTTCCATGATGTATTAGGCCCAGGCCCGGCACCACAGATGTGCATTTCTCACTTAACCTGACCTACTTACACCCCCATGTGAAAAGTGTATTTTTCCTCCTTTTTGGCATTCAGTTTATTGGTAACTGTATTCATTATTGTAATGTGAGTGAGCTTGACTTTACAAAACATCTATTGTTTTATGAAGTACCAGGAATGTGCTACACCTCCACGGATAGACCAACGTATAGCTATTTGTTCTGTCTTGAGTACCTGCAATCTACTGTATACAGGCAGACTCTTTTGTATGCTAAATGCAATAAGTGATGTCGTCTGAAAATTGCCATGACAATCCAACGTAGTGGCTGCTCGCAGGAAGTCTGACAACCGAACCGTGCCCAAATTTGGAGTCACTTGTCGTTTCTAGATTCTGTCAGAGACGACTGACGACATCGATGACGTCGGACGTTTTCATTCGTCGAGACCCAGATCTCGATACGTTTTGAGCTGATTACTATTCCTACAGAGTCTAGTGGTTCTGTGACGGAACGCCATGTGACGGACGGCCTATCGTCCGATAACGTTTTCATTCGGTTGAACACGGTGTCAATATCACATCAACGTGTACTCCAAAACGATAACACGACGCGTGTGACGTGTTCATTTGGTCAATCTGATTGGCCAATTAACAATAACATCATCAATGACATCATGGAAGCTGCGGCCTCTTGTGTGATTCTTAAAGCCACAGCGGTGTGATAACCAAATATTTATTTATTACTGAAACAAATGATTTATTCGGTGTCACTTGATACAGCAGGTGATAATATATTTCACATCCGCCCACACCATTCCAATTAAGAAATAAGACGCAATTTATTTCCCTTAAGAATGTATTGTCCTTTCACAGAATACTAGAAAACAATATGATATTGATAAGCGGTAGAAGTAACGGCATCCGTATCAATAAAGATTAACGTTCCTCTCTCCTACGTATGACTCCAAATTTGGGCAACATTTCAGAGCTCCATTGACTTCTATTATACAAAATAGTTTTAGTGAATATTATATGACAATATATAAGGAAGGTTCTTCTTGGTTTTCCTGAACGTGCAAATAAAGACGTTTGTGTCGCGACACAGAGCCGTTGCAGAGCCACAGCGTAACAAAGGTAGTTGACAGAGTGACAGATCGTAAACCAGTCCAACCACAATATGGAACAAAAGGTAGATTTCCCTAAGCTGATCTTTGAGAAGGAGGGCGTTTACCTCCACACCGACCCCAAGAGGAACACCCAGCAGGACGCCAACATCCCCGGTTCCATCCGCATCGTGGAGCGGGAGGACGGGGCGCCGGCGTTAGAGTGGAGCCCCCTAGAGGAGGACGCGGGTCCAGGCGCCCATGCTGTCTTCTACGCCACGGAGAAGTACAGAGAAGGAGGAGGGGGGGAGGACGACGACGACGACGTCTTCGACCCCGGGTACGAACCGGACTGGGCGGTCATCAGCAGCACGGTGAGGTCAGATCCAGAGTCGTCTCTGCGGGTCAGAACCACCCCGGGGGAGTGGTCGTTCTCGCTGCCCGTCTCCCAGCTGTACTCCCTGCGGCGGTCGCGCTTCACCTTGGGGAGGAACTGCCTGGTGTTGACCAGCAGGGGGCAGGGTCAGCCGCCGCTCCCCGCGCTGCACTTCCACAGAGGCGGAACCCGGGAGCTGCTCCGAGCGCTGCAGCGCTACGTGGTCCTGTCTCCCTCGCCGCTCGACGGGAGGGTCTTCCTGGCGTATCCCCTCCACTCGGACGCGCTCTCTCGCTCGTTCGACGACCTGCGGCTCTTTGACGACGACTGCGACGGCGGAAGCTCCGATCTGGTGTCGAGGTTCATCCAGGACCCGTACACCACCACCTTCGGCGGGTTCTCCAAAGTCACCCATTTCTTCCGGGGGGCCCTCCGTCCTCCCGAGTCCTCTGGTCGTAGTTGGGCCCCCGACGCCGCACGCTCCTCAGCCGCCGACGATGACGACGACCCTCGTTTCGAACTCGTGGACCTCGGGGCGGCGCTCGGTCCCCGACCGGAGGTGACCCGGGGGAAACCCGTGGCTCAGTGGGAGGAGCTCCTGGACGCGGACGGTCGCGTGCAGAACCCGGAGCGGCTTCGAGAGCGGGTGTTCCAGGGGGGCGTGGTGCCGGACCTGAGGAAGGAGGTGTGGCCGTTCCTCCTGGGCTTCTATCCGTGGGACAGCACCGCCAGGCAGAGGAAGGACGTCCTGCGGGCCAAGACGGACCGGTACTTCCGGATGAAGGCCCAGTGGACGTCGGTCAGCGAGGAGCAGGAGGCGAGGAACTCCGTCCTCCGAGGGTACCGGAGCCTCGTGGAGAGAGACGTCAACCGGACCGACAGGCACACGGCCTTCTTCTCCGGGAACAACAACCCGGCGCTGACCCTCCTCCACGACGTCCTGATGACCTACTGCATGTACGACTTCGACCTGGGCTACGTGCAGGGCATGAGCGACCTCCTGGCGCCCATCCTGTCCGTGGCTCAGAACGAGGTGGAGTCCTTCTGGTGCCTGGTGGGCTTCGTGGAGCTGGTGCGGGACAACTTCCAGGAGTCCCAGGAGGCCATGAAGCGGCAGCTCCTGCAGCTCGGCGCCCTGCTGCGGACCCTGGACCCGGAGCTGTGCGACTACCTGGACTCCCGGGACAGCGGACACCTGTGCTTCTGCTTCCGCTGGCTGCTCATCTGGTTCAAGAGGGAGTTCTCCTTCGAGGACGTGCTGACCCTGTGGGAGGTCCTGTGGACCCGGCTGCCCTGCGAGAACTTCCACCTGCTGGTGGCCTGCTCCGTCCTGGAGTCCCAGCGGGGCGAGCTGATCGGGTCGGAGCACGACGTCAACGGCATCCTGAAGCACGTCAACGAGCTGACCATGAGGCTGGACCTGCAGGCCGTGCTGTGTGGAGCCGAGGCCATCTACCTGCAGCTGCTCACCTGCAAGGAGCTGCCCGCCACGGTGCTGGAGGTCCTGGGACTGTCTGTCCCCTCCAGCTCCGAGGAGGAGAGCCCAGAGGAGGAGGAACATCACCAGCTCTGAAGGGGAATTCCCCACTTGATCTCTATAACTTCTGTTTTACTTCCCCTTCTGTGACGCATGGTGGACAAAAACTTTGTGACGCGTATTAGAAGATGGATTAACCGTGCGATGACGAGTGTGTGTTTGTGTGTGTGTTTTTTATTTTATTATTATTGCTAAAACAATGGTTTGTGAAATTAACATCAAAGATGCTTTGCTACTTTAAAAAGTAAAAAAAACCGACTTCAAATCCTTCCTGCTTGATGGCAGGATAGTCTGAGCATCAGCTGGGGTCATCCTTTACTGTTTGGCCAGGCGTATATCTATTCTACGTCTGAGCATAGACATGGTAACACACCGCCTGCCTCTGATTGGCCTATACCGACACTGCACGTCTTGCCTGTCCTCCGAGATGCAAGGGTACTCCGTGGTGGGAAATAATACGTACAAGAGAATGGCAACACGCGACAGTAACTTGTAACTTTAATTTTTGTAGACGAGGCAAACTAATGTAGTTTGGGCCTTTTGTTTTGATTGAATAAAGTGTTAGTGTTGATTATCATGTATTAATATAATTATAGTAAACTAATACTAAAATATAAAAAAAAGATAAAGATCAAGGTAATAATCTAATTATAGTAAACTAATACTGTTATAGTAAAAATGATGAAGATCAAGGGAAAAGAGACCTTTACATACAAATAAACAGGCCAACGGCATACAGATTGTTTGCCTCTTCTACAACAATAAAAGTTACTGATCGCGCGTGCCAAGCTGTCATTCTCTTGTATTATATTATCGTACTTGTATTATGTACGGTATTTATTTCCCACCACGGACGGAGTAACCTCACGGCTAGCCTGAGCTAACGTGTTAGGTTTCTGGTCTAGAGGGGCGGGTCGCGGCTGAGATTTGCACACGCCCTGATTGGATCTCATCGATCTGTCCGTCACCCCCGGCCCCTCCTCTCCCCCCTAGTGCAGCGCTACGTCACATCATTTGGAGCGACGCCCACCCGGAAGGGTTGACTCCCACTTTTAGACCAGAGCGGCCAATGCGTTCCTCCAGGCTTTCAATTTTTTGCACCAACAAAAATGAAAGCCTGGTACCGAGGCTACCTCAAAATGAAAGCCTGGTACCGAGGCTACCTCAAAATGAAAGCCTGGTACCGAGGCTACCTCAAAATGAAAGCCTGGTACCGAGGCTACCTCAAAATGAAAGCCTGGTACCGAGGCTACCTCAAAATGAAAGCCTGGTACCGAGGCTACCTCAAAATGAAAGCCTGGTACCGAGGCTACCTCAAAATGAAAGCCTGGTACCGAGGCTACCTCAAAATGAAAGCCTGGTACCGAGGCTACCTCAAAATGAAAGCCTGGTACCGAGGCTACCTCAAAATGAAAGCCTGGTACCGAGGCTACCTCAAAATGAAAGCCTGGTACCGAGGCTACCTCACGGCAGACTATCCAGCATGTAACTTCCACCTCGGAGGAAACTCTGGTAAGGCCAATCAGAGGCAGGCGGGGCGTTACCATGTCTATGCTCGGACGTAGAAAAGATGTACGCTTTGGCCAGTGGTCAGGGACCTCTCCCCACAGCTGGACTCGTGCCCGCCCACAAAGATTTAAATTCTGGCTTCGCCACTGGTCTGGGGACCACCAGGTGTCCAAATGGACATTTAATTAAGGGCCTGTTACTCTCAGAGTTCAATGAACTCTGAGGACTGGGGGGGTCCCAGAGATTAAAATGTGTCAAACTGGGGACCCCCATGGGGTAATGCATAGCAGACTGGGGACCCCCGTGGTCTAATGCAGAGCGAACTGGGGACCCCCGTGGTCTAATGCAGAGCGAACTGGAGGTCATTGAAATGAGATAAAGGTTGTGTCGTCATGCTGTTCTCTCCTCCTCCTCTACCAGGTGTGGAAGTGAAGATGTTGGATTACAAAGGGCTGACAGCGCTGGACACTGTCAAAGACATGCCGTCCCAAAAGAGCAGGCAGATAGCTGGTCTGATCCAAGGTACCCCCACACACACACACACGACACACAGTGAGCTTGTAGTTGTGCTATTTCCAGTGTGCATCACCGACTATCGGCTATAACTAAACCTGACCTCTAGGTGTCTAATACTGTTAACCCCTAACTAAACCTGACCTCTAGGTGTCTAATACTGTTAACCCCTAACTAAACCTGACCTCTAGGTGTCTAATACTGTTAACCCCTAACTAAACCTGACCTCTAGGTGTCTGAATACTGAACCTGAATCTAAGACTAGTTGTAAGTCCTTTAAAAAAAGAATCTCTTGTGAGGACTAAACTTGTACTCATAAAGTCCATTTGTCAAATGTCACTATACTGGTGGCCTGCACAAGTAGGCTACAGTGTGCACACTCTTGCACAATCTTTCGCTTGCGCGTGCACACGCACGCGCACACACACACACACACACACACACACACACACACACACTTGAGAGTAGCGATAACTGTTATCTGCACTTCTTGAATTGAGATATGATCTGGTGTTTGGCTTACTGTGTGTGTGTGTGTGTGTGTGTGTGTGTGTGTGTGTGTGTGTGTGTGTGTGTGTGTGCGCGACAGGAAAGCCTCTCGACATGGACCTGCCCCCTCCACCCCTCCCCCCACCCCAGGAGAGTCCCAGCCCACGTAAAAAAGGTAAACACATGACCATGTGACCACATGACCATGTGACCACAGACTGTGATAACCATAAAAGGTCATCGATGTACCACATGACCACAGGTGGTGGGCTGTAACTAACAGTCCAGCAGTCATTCAGGGCAGAGCATATTGTACATATAATGCAGTGCATCGATACAGTTGTGCTGTTATATTATATACTGTATCTGTATAGTTGTGATAATAAGTGTCTCACAGCCATTCCATGCCCCCTTTCCAGACCTAGTGGTTAATTACATGTTAAAAGACCTACATTCAGAAGCCATAAACAACGCCTTTTCTGAAGGTAAACTTTATTCTATTTGGTTTAGCGGTCTTAACGTCTTGTTTTCTTCATAATAATATTGGTCTTTTACATTTTAACATTTGGAAACGGCCTGAAATGGTGTAGAGAAAGCAGGTAGGGATGTAGCTCTGGTCCATGGGTAAAGGCTATGGACCAATATTATTATGAAGAAAACAAGATGTTAAGACCGCTAAAACAAATAGAATAAAGTTTACCTTCAGAAAAAGGTCTTTTAACGTGTAATGTCTGTGAGTGATCACCACTAGGTCTGGAAAGGGGGGGGGGAATGGCTGTGAGACAGGCCTATTATGAAATGTCTCAATAGAAGGACATGGAGACCACCTCCACCTCAGGGTCCAATGTTTTAGTTTTTTTATGGATTCGGTCCAATCTACTTACCCTATTTACATTTCTACTTACCATGCTTAGGGCAAATGGTGGGAAAAAATAATAATAATAAAGTATCAATACTGCAATTTAGAAATATTCTGGGTCCCCCAGTTCACATTTGATTCTTTGTGGTGATCTCTACGCCCTAAGAAGGTTGTGAACAGACTGTCTGAATGTGTGTGTGTGTGTAGGTGACATGGAGAGGGTGAGTGAGCTTAAGAAGGTTGTGAACAGACTGTCTGAATGTGTGTGTAGGGGACATGGAGAGGGTGAGTGAGCTTAAGAAGGTTGTGAACAGACTGTCTGAATGTGTGTGTAGGTGACATGGAGAGGGTGAGTGAGCTTAAGAAGGTTGTGAACAGACCGTCTCAATGTGTGTGTAGGTGACATGGAGAGGGTGAGTGAGCTGATCTCCGGCCTGGCCCCGGGCCCCCTGGGGCCCGAGGAGGAGAGCCCCTACGAGGCCCTGTTTGAAGCCACGTCCTGCCAGTCTCTGGACAGTCTGGCCAGCGGGAAGTCTTCTGACCGAGACAGTGGACGGCCGGACAGTGAAGCTGGGAAGGTCAGTTGCTTAATATGTAACCCGTTAAGTCCAGGAAAGCACCCATGACATTTTAGATTGTAACCACTTTTAACCATTATTTTATACTTTGACTGTTCAAAAAATTGTGCAAATCTTAGATTGTTAAAGTGAACATTTGACAGTAACTAAAATATTTGCTTCTGGTGATCCCTGGAATATAATATTTTGAGTTGGGGGTCGACGGCCAAATACATATAATGTTGGGGGTCCTTGCCATGATATAGCGGCATACATTTTCCAGAAATTGGACATTTATAGAATCGTTCTCTGGTCTTAATGCGTTTAAGTCGACATAACCCCCAAGGGAACTCAGCAGTAATAAACCTTAGGCAATAAGTGCAAACTTGACCTAGCTACGGTTAAAAGGGCCGGTAAAACTTGTGCCACCCACCGTCATACAAGTGTTAGCCCAAGTGAACAGTTACGGCGTAAAGTGTGGTTAGGGGAGTCGAGGGGCACTTCGTGCTGTGTAAGTTAATATAATGAATAAGACCTATTTGCTCCCTAGTGAAATGAAGCTTCAGCCAGCTGTTCGGATGGGGGGGGGGGGTCTTGCTCAGGGCCACGCCCAATAAATATACAGTATGTTTTCAGAAATGTGTTTGGTTTGACTTGGCAATGTATGTATTAAAACCGACCTGTAACCTACTCATAATGGGCTACTAATTATAATCCAAATATTAAGTTATAACCGTGCCAAATCGTCTACCACTCTACCTCAAAACCTATACAGCAAGTGTTTCCGTCCCCATTATATCGGTAGCAAGATTTGTTTTCTTTTATTTTTCATTCAACTTGTTGATGGAAACCCAGTGACACACTGCTTGGGAGGGAGCCTTTAGAATGGTTGCATTCCCGTCGGCACCCACTCGAGGGCGATGTTGGCCTCTGTGTCACAGTCCTCCTCATCTGCTCCTCTGTGACTGAGCAGGATTTCACCCTGTTCTCCCTGTTTTGTTTTGTGGAAACATGGAATCACAGGCAAAATAATTCCACATCCCAATAAAATTGGCCAAACATTGCAATGCTTGGTTAGTGCAGAGTAGTAGAAAGTTCAGCCCACAGCCGCAGAGTCGAGGGGTTTGAATCCACCGCTGTGCACATATCTGTCTTGCAGAACACTGAATTCAAACCACTTTTAAGTTAGTTTTAACCACTTAAGCGCTACATATTTCCTCGTATATTTCCAATAGCGGAAAGGCTCCAGTGTCCGTTAACAGTCACTAATTGTGTAATATTGCGTAAAATGAAATAAACATGATATTAATGTTTATGTCCTGATTTCACAGAGAGAGCGCCTGGGTCACCCCTCCCATCCTGGTACAGGTCACGATGAAGAGGTCAGCTCAGAGGTGAGAGGTCACATGATGCCACTTCATGAATATTCATATTTATGGGTATGGTGTGGAGTAGGGGGAGAGAGAGAGAGAGAGAGAGAGAGCGAGGCTGTGAAAGACACAACACTGACGTGTAAAGAGAGAGTCATGTTACAGTACAGTCATATCCCTGCTTTGCAGGCGCCAGTTTAGGCTCACAGCAGCCATTCCTCTCCCTATAGTCCATGGTTATCAGGTTATGTCTCCATTGCTCTACGATCGCATGCTGTCTTCCCCTTTTGCTGAATGTGAGATCATATTTTGTACAACTACTATACACTTGACGCACTACCGGATCCCTACCATTAGAGGGTGTAGTGGAGTTGTGACATACAGCCAAGATGACTCATTCAAGCGTGATTATGAATCCCACCAACGTTCTAGGGTAGACCCGCCTCACCTTGTGTCTGATTGGCTCCCGGGAAGGCATAGTTTTACTGAGGTTAGGCCGTTCAGGTTAGGTTTAGGGGGGTTCATACTTAGTTTAGACATGGGTTAAGGTTAGGTTTAGGTGTGCTGCCCCGTGGGAGGTTAGGTTTAGGGTGAGGGTTTGAGATAGGTTGTAGTAATGACTGGTCGAAAATAACGAGAACTGTCAATCACAACGACTACTGGCCAATCACAGCAGGGCTTTCCTAGAACGTTGGTGGGATACGTAATAACGCCTCATTCAACCCTTTTCCTCTTTCTACTCCCTCATGTATCCCTCTCTCCCCCCCTCCCCCTCCCCTCCCCCTCCAGGTTATGTACACTAACAGCTGCATTGACGAGCGAGGGGAGCCAGCTGAGGAAGAGGAGGAGGAAGACCACACCTACGAGCTGCTGCTCTCGGCCCACACCCAGACCAAAGTGCCGTCGTCATCGCCGTCATCCGGCCACGAGTCCAAGAACCACAAAGGTACCATTCACTTTACTGACCCAATTAACTGACTGCTAGGAAATGGACTGCATCCTTTAACTCAATAAAGCTTATTAAAACTGGCATAAGCATGGTTGGAATAACGTGTTCCCTCCACGAGCTACTGTACGTCCAACCAGGGAAACTCCCCCCTGTCGGGTGTAAAGGAGCAACTCAGGCATGAAGGGAGCATGAGTTCAAGTCCGTTGCTCTCCCCTTGTCCCCCATATATGGGGACTAGGTTGGTGGAGTGTGTGTGTAGAGCCCAGGATCACATTAGATGATTAACACGGGGGTGAAAAATGGGTTACAAAATCGTGGGATAAAAAATATATAAAAAAGGAAAAATGGCATAAGGGGCGTATACTGAAGACATCAGGGACCTCAATATTGGCCTGGAAACCAAACAAATCTGACAGAAAGAAAGAAACACACACACACACACACACACACTCGTTTGAAGTGAGCGGCGCCTGGTATTGCCTATTTAAAGTGCTCTAAACAAACATTACAAAAGTCCATAGACTGGTCTGGTCCCGCTCGGTTGGAACTTGTGATTAGATTTCGCTGTCCTCTAAGGTGTGGGGGAACCAATAATATACCAGTATGCAAATGGAGGGAAGGTTTATCACGAGAGGCATTTTGACACAGATGACACTGCTATTGGATACTTTAACTATGGCGGGTGAATGACACTGCGTGCTATTGGATTAGAGAGGATTAAATTAGCAGACCATTAGATCCCTGACCGTTGATGTAAAGTCATTATAAATGATGCCTGGCTGAAGGGCTGGTTGGGGGTTTAATCACAGAGCATTTTATAGACACTGTGGAGGATGAGCTTTAAAAATAGAGTCGTCCAAACCGTAAAGCGTGTGTGTGTGTGTGTGTGTGTGTGTGTGTGTGTGTGTGTACTGTGTGCGTGTGCGTGCGTAACATCTTTTGAAATATATATTTTTTAATCTAGGGAATTACATTTTTATTTGGTCTTGATCCACAAATGGGACCCGACCGAAGGATTCATACTCCTATTTTAGAGCCGAATAAAAGTCGGTTCGGCTCTGTAAAGCCTACAATGTGACGTCATTTGAGGTTCGGGGGGCTGGTATACCGTCCTAAAGTCGGCTCTTCGGTGCTACTGAAAATTTCTGACGAGCCGAAATAATTTCGGCACTACAGCGCCGAAACTGCGGAAAAATAGGACTATGAATCGGACCCTATACTGTTTGGGAGCCAGTGGCCCCCTCCCTACTCAAGTAAAGTAAAGCCAAATGCCCCCCTTGGGCTGAGCGGTAGACGAGTGGTTTCCCACACGGGTGGTATTTATACGGAAGAGGACATGAAAGATAACCGAGGATGGCTTTGTTCTTCATTGGCTGGGCCAATCATTAATGTTTAATGATGGAACATGGAAAAGGACATTAATCTAAATTCTGTCATATCCTCATGTATAATTTATAACTTCCCCATTAGCTTAGCATAATGTCTGTCCTGACAATCATAACGCTGTCTGATGACACCGTGATTAAGTGACCAACTGAGAGGGAAGATGTGGTCATTAACCATGCAGAAACCATTGAAATGAGAGGGAAGATGTGGTCATTAACCATCCAGTAACCATTGAAATGAGAGGGAAGATGTGGTCATTAACCATCCAGTAACCATTGAAATGAGAGGGAAGATGTGGTCATTAACCATCCAGTAACCATTGAAATGAGAGGGAAGATGTGGTCATTAACCATCCAGTAACCATTGAAATGAGAGGGAAGATGTGGTCATTAACCATCCAGTAACCATTGAAATGAGAGGGAAGATGTGGTCATTAACCATCCAGTAACCATTGAAATGAGAGGGAAGATGTGGTCATTAACCATCCAGTAACCATTGAAATGAGAGGGAAGATGTGGTCATTAACCATCCAGTAACCATTGAAATGAGAGGGAAGATGTGGTCATTAACCATCCAGTAACCATTGAAATGAGAGGGAAGATGTGGTCATTAACCATCCAGTAACCATTGAAATGAGAGGGAAGATGTGGTCATTAACCATCCAGTAACCATTGAAATGAGAGGGAAGATGTGGTCATTAACCATCCAGTAACCATTGAAATGAGAGGGAAGATGTGGTCATTAACCATCCAGTAACCATTGAAATGAGAGGGAAGATGTGGTCATTAACCATCCAGTAACCATTGAAATGAGAGGGAAGATGTGGTCATTAACCATCCAGTAACCATTGAAATGAGAGGGAAGATGTGGTCATTAACCATCCAGTAACCATTGAAATGAGAGGGAAGATGTGGTCATTAACCATCCAGTAACCATTGAAATGAGAGGGAAGATGTGGTCATTAACCATCCAGTAACCATTGAAATGAGAGGGAAGATGTGGTCATTAACCATCCAGTAACCATTGAAATGAGAGGGAAGATGTGGTCATTAACCATGCAGTAACCATTGAAATGAGAGGGAAGATGTGGTCATTAACCATCCAGTAACCATTGAAATGAGAGGGAAGATGTGGTCATTAACCATCCAGTAACCATTGAAATGCACACTTAATGTTGAGAGGGAAGATGTGGTCATTAACCATCCAGTAACCATTGAAATGAGAGGGACGATGTGGTCATTAACCATCCAGTAACCATTGAAATGAGAGGGAAGATGTGGTCATTAACCATCCAGTAACCATTGAAATGCACACTTAATGTTGAGAGGGAAGATGTGGTCATTAACCATCCAGTAACCATTGAAATGAGAGGGACGATGTGGTCATTAACCATCCAGTAACCATTGAAATGAGAGGGAAGATGTGGTCATTAACCATCCAGTAACCATTGAAATGCACACTTAATGTTGAGAGGGAAGATGTGGTCATTAACCATCCAGTAACCATTGAAATGAGAGGGACGATGTGGTCATTAACCATCCAGTAACCATTGAAATGAGAGGGACGATGTGGTCATTAACCAGTAACCATTGAAATGAGAGGGAAGATGTGGTCATTAACCATGCAGTAACAATTGAAATGAGAGGGAAGATGTGGTCATTAACCATGCAGTAACAATTGAAATGAGAGGGAAGATGTGGTCATTAACCATCCAGTAACCATTGAAATGAGAGGGAAGATGTGGTCATTAACCATCCAGTAACCATTGAAATGAGAGGGAAGATGTGGTCATTAACCACCCAGTAACCATTTTAATGAACACTTAATGTTGAGAGGGAAGATGTGCTCGTTAACCACGGGAACCCATTTTGGTGCTTTAGCTAAGCTATTGAAAAATAGCAGATCTACAAGCTTGTAGGTCTGCTATTTTTTAAATCTTTGTGAATATATATTCTTTCAGAAGACCTTTTATTTATTTCGACGTCAGGCCTAAATGGGTTAAACCCCATAACGTCACAGTCAGGTCGAAACCTTGTATGTCCAACCTTGTATGCGAGATTATAGTAATCTCGCATCGCGAGGTGTTGCATGCTTGTAGATCTGCTATTTTCTCTAGTTTCTTGCGACACTCTTTTGCAATGAAGTTTACCAAAAATAAATGTTGCCCGGCGGCGACATCAAATCATCATTATTTGACCGGGGTCTGTCTCCTCAGGGCTCCATACTTGGTCCACTCCTTTTTCCTTTATTTCTACACCACCAAAATGTCTTCGGTGACAATAGGAGATCTACAAGCTCACAATGTGTTGCGTTGTGAGCTTGTGGATCGGCTGCTTTGGCAGAATGTTTGCTCCCGAATAGGGATGCTAGGGTTCATGTGGTTAATGTGTCCTGTATGTTGTGTGTTTCCCTAGATGAGAACTCCACAGTCCAGTCTTCCAACAGTGTCCTACCTCAGGTATGTCAAATAACAAAGTACATGTAATCATGTACTGTACTTGCATAAATAATGTTTTGTTATTTTTTACTTTACTGGAGTATTTCCAATAAAAATATATTTTTACTACATACAGTATCAGAGACAAATATTGTATGTTTTTGGCCGGGGACCCCCGGAAATGCTTTTCAAAATGACCCCCAATATAAATGGACTGCTACAATAATCTTAATAATAGAGACAAATAAATACTGAAATATGTAAACTCTTCATTTCCATTTTCCAGCCATTCAGTTGCAAAATAATAATAATAATAACGCGGGTTGAGAACCCCTGTATTAGATCATCACAAGCATGACTAACGGGCTGAGTAAGAGACCGGGCAGACTCTAATGTGATTGGCTGTCAGCGTGGCGTACAGTCAGTCAGGGGGCTGGCTCTGTGATTGACGGTCTGTGTACTGTATGTGTTCTCCACTCCGCTCTGCAGCGCAAACCCAACGACCTCAGACCTCCAGGCAAGACGAAGGACACCCTGCAGCCCCCCGGACCCCCGGCCGCACGCCTCGGACCCCCCCGGCCCCCTGGAGGTCAGTAAGCTTCATTTACTGCTTCTGTTCTGTCGGCACGTTGACCCCTGAGGCCCGTTCCACCGGGGCCTTCTGAATCAGACGTTGTCACTTTTGAAAAATGGGGGTGCATACTGTACTTAGTTTAGACTAGTCATTGGTTAGACACATTAAGGGTTAAGGTTAGGAATGGATTAGGTGTGCTGCCCCGTGGGAGGTTAGGTTTAGGGTGAGGGTTTAGACTAGTCATTGGTTAGACACATTAAGGGTTAAGGTTAGGATTAGGTGTGCTGCCCCGTGGGAGGTTAGGTTTAGGGTGAGTTTTTAACTCAAATCTTTGCTTCTGACCCCCCAGAAGCAAAGATTTGAGTTAAAAACGTCCGCTCTGAAAGAATATATATTCAAAGATTTGAGTTAAAAACGTCCGCTCTGAAAGAATATATATTCAAAGATTTGATTTAAAAACGTTCGCTCTGAAAGAATATATATTCAAAGATTTGAGTTAAAAACGTTCGCTCTGAAAGAATATATATTCAAAGATTTGCGCCACATTTTCACGACTTTTCAAAAGGGAACAACATATTTTCAGATGGGAGTCGGTGGCTAATTACATATAATTTCTGGGGGTCCTTGACATGAAATATTGAGAAGCACTGATATAGAAACAGAAAACCGTCAGGATTTTGGAGGACATTTTTTAAATGTCAACGTCAGAGGCATCTCTCTGCCACAGCGGGGCCAGAGTGACTGGCATTCCCGGCACCAGGATTAGCATTCTTCAGTGAAGGCTGACTGACTGACGTTCCTTGGCAAGCAGATGTGGAGAAAGTCATTTGGTTTAGAAACCGTTCTGGATGAGGTTGTTTTCATGCTAGTGGATGTGCCAATAGTGTGTGATTCTTTAACTTATAATACTTATATTTTGAATCTTTTTTTTACCGATTAATCACCCCATGGAGACTTCAATTCATGGATATTATTATTTTTATTTATTTTTTGTCGCATTCCTAAGCCAATAATGTGATGGAGACGCAAGCGTTATCTTTGTGTCTCCATCTTTGTGTCTCCATACGGAAGCACTGCCGGCATTCTACAAATGCCTTCAGTGAATCCTAACAATTTTGCGGAAAAAAACATATGCTATTTTCTAAATATTGTGACATGCATGCACAGACATTGCACACTGTACAAAATGTAAAAAAAACAACAATGCTTTCCTGGTTTTACCGGGTTAAAGATATTGATATATGTTATGTAGCGGAGCTTGTAGATCTTTTCACTATGAGTGGGGACTGAGTTAAGCCATTCTGAACGGGAACCCATTTTGGTGCCAGCATCATGTTATGCTTTAGCTATTGAAAAATAGCAGACCTACAAGCTCATAGCGCTACGAGCTTGTAGGTCTGCTTTTTTTGAAAAATCGAAGAACGACTGACATAGAAACATAGCTATTTCAGGAAACTGTCAGGATGTAGAAGACATTTTTAGAATCTGATCTCAGGTCAGAATGGAAAACTGTCAGGATGTAGAAGACATTTTTAGAATCTGATCTCAGGTCAGAATGGGTTAAGCACCCGTGGGTGTTCATAGTGCCCATGCATGGTCAGCACCACATTGGTCATCTGTCACAGAAATGCACCGTCAGAAATGCTGCTTTATGTCCACAGATTTGTTGTTTTCCTTGTCCTGATTTATACGGCATTTCCCAGCAGTTTTCTTATTTATTTATTTATTGTCCCCCTCAATACACTGTAGTCTAGGAGGCAGGCTGGTCTGGGGGTGCTTCTGCGTCTGACCACAATGGACAGAAATCGTTTATGATCAGTACTTTATTTGGATTTTTCATCTTAAAGGACCACTTCACCACTTTTCAAACCTATCTTCATATAATAGGTCCTCACTAATAATCATGATAAAATGGCACGATCTTTTTCTAATAAGTCTGTGTCTCATAGGAGGGCTGTGGGCAGTATAGAAATCGTCTTCCAGTGACATCATTAGGCAGATTATTTTCTAAACAAGATTTTCTTTTACAAAAATGTTTAGATTTTCATTATCATGAGAATTTCTGGCTTCCATTTTCGCATTGCAACTTTTCAGGACTAGAAAGCCTGCAGTTTTAATTAGCTTGTATTCCCCCATCGATGATGTCACTGGAAGACAGTTTCTGAACTGCCCACAGCCCTCCTATGAGACACAGTAGACAGAGTAGAAATAAATGTAGCCATTTCTTCAAGATTATTAGTGAGGACCTATTATATGAAGATGGGTTGAAAAGTGGTTAAGTGGTCCTCTCCAAAGCAGCCACAGTACCAAGCTGAGTGAACCATACATGTGCTGGAGGTAAAACCTCAGACTTCCATTCCTTAACAATGATTTTCCTACCCACCATTAATGCTGTGTGAATCCAGTCAGCTAGAGGTGCAGGGAGGTGTTTTAATGGCGATGGATCACCCAGAATAAAGAGAGCCGGTGTATAAGGAATATCCTGGTTTGTGATTTGCATTATATTCTCATGAAAGCACACCATGGCCTCTGTACCCTAGGGCACTCCCACATACAGTGTACCGGGGTAAAATCTAATATTTTTTGATCAAATACAGCTACCTAATATTGTGACGGTAATATTGTATTGGGTGGGCGATATTGTAATTAATTTTCAAACATTTTCAAATAGGCTACAGACGATCTTCAAGCTCACAGCTTTTAGATTTTGAAAACTAAAAATTAAAACAATGAAGTGAAAGTTAAGTGGGTGACTGTGTGTGGGGTGTTTTTTTTAAATAAATATTGAACCAATGAATCAAATTTGAAACGCAGTTTTGGACACTACCCAACGGCGACTAAATTCATAATTCCAGTGGCCTTCCTCGGTGACATTGCTTTGTTGATAAGAAGGAGCTTTTCCAGCAGACAGTGCATGTGTTCTGCTGTGTTGTGACACACTGTACAACACACTGTGAGCGAGAATTGAACATGACATCAGTGGTAAAACCTCCAGCTCACACAGGGCCAGATTAAACACACATTCCCCCCCCACCCCTCTCCCCCCAGTGCCTCGCTAGTGATGTCACCCAGCCAGAAAAGATGCTGCGTAACGTAAGACATTAGCAGGTCCTTCACTGTCGCTGCACAGGCAATGTTTAGTGGTCATACTGTATGCTAATTGGTACTTAATTTCCATAATCATCATAAAAACACACGCGCGCACACACACACACACACACACACACACACACACACTTGGGCTTCTTTCTCTCAATTTCAATGCTGTGGTTGCAGTAGCTCAGGAGGCATGTGCATCTCTGCCTACTGACCAGTGACCTACTGACCATGTGCATCTCTGCCTACTGACCAGTGACCTCCTGACCATGTGCATCTCTGCCTACTGACCAGTGACCTCCTGACCATGTGCATCTCTGCCTACTGACCAGTGACCTACTGACCATGTGCATCTCTGCCTACTGACCAGTGACCTACTGACCATGTGCATCTCTGCCTACTGACCAGTGACCTACTGACCATGTGCATCTCTGCCTACTGACCAGTGACCTACTGACCATGTGCATCTCTGCCTACTGACCAGTGACCTACTGACCATGTGCATCTCTGCCTACTGACCAGTGACCTACTGACCATGTGCATCTCTCCCTACTGACCAGTGACCTACTGACCATGTGCATCTCTGCCTTCTGACCAGTGACCTACTGACCATGTGCATCTCTCCCTACTGACCAGTGACCTACTGACCATGTGCATCTCTGCCTACTGACCAGTGACCTACTGACCATGTGCATCTCTCCCTACTGACCAGTGACCTACTGACCATGTGCATCTCTGCCTACTGACCAGTGACCTACTGACCATGTGCATCTCTGCCTACTGACCAGTGACCTACTGACCATGTGCATCTCTCCCTACTGACCAGTGACCTACTGACCGGTCAGAAGCTAGACAGAGGTGACCTGTGGTGCAGGTACCAAACCAGAAGGATTCTTATCAATGCTTCCACTTTAACCCATTTTGGACTGAGGTCGATTTAACAAAAAAAAAAAGGCTTCTACATTTTTCAAATGTTTTCTGAAAAACAGAGAAAAAGAGAATGATCTCTATTGGGCCATGGACTCCCCATCTCAAAATATGTAGTTCCAGGGACCCCCCAGAAGCTAATATTTTAGTTAAAAATGTTCGCTCTTTGAATATATATTCAAAGATTTGCGCCACATTTGATCGACTTTTCAAAAATAGCAGACCTACAAGCTCGTAGCTTGTAGATCTGCTATTTTTCAATATCTAAATGATGACACCAAACATCAAATGATGCTAAATGATGACAACAAAAGGGGTTCCCTCCCAAAATGGGTTAAAATACAGAAGAGCATTAATATGGACTGTAGTGCTCAAGTCATCTTTGGTTTATGAATCTGTGCCAGTGAGACCTTTTTTTTTAATTCGTTTAGATTTTTTTTGTTTTTAGTGGATGGTGATTTTTTTTGCTGTTGGTAGCATAGACTGCTACCAGTAGCATCGACAGTAGTCATCACTGCCAGGGCCCACCTGACGTCGTGTGGGAGCTCTGATTGGTCCAGACGGTACTGAAGGACCGCCCGCTTGCATAACGTAGTCAGGCTAGGACTCATGTCCAGGACGTACATCACGTCGTGATTGTAAGTGAAGTAATCTCTGAATCCTCCAAAGAGGACGACGCGATCTCCCACCACGCAGCAGCACATGTTATACGTCAGAGCCGGTCCTTCCCTCTTGAGCTCCACCTTCTTCCAGGAGAAGGTCTCCGGGTTGAACTTCCACAGGTCACTGAAGGTCACATCCCAGTTGCGACCGTCGCGTATGTACAGCTCTCCGTTGTGGGCGAAGGCTGAATGACACCAGCGTCCTTCTGGAAGGAGCTGTGCAGAAGAAGAAGGAGTGCCCAGCCATGAGTCGGTCTCGGTGTCAAACACTCTGACGTTGTCCCGGTCCTCCCGGTGCCCTCCGCCTCCGAACACGTACATCTTTGTCCCGATCATGGTGGCAGAGTGATTCGTTGAAACGGGCGGTGTGGTGGTGCCTGTGTTGTTGATTAAAGACCAGGCCATCGCGGCGGTGTCCAACCTGTAGGTTTCATTAGTGTACCTGGTCCGGGTCACTCCTCCGTGGACGTACATGAACGTCCCCGAGACACAAGCCGAGTGGCTGGTCCTCCCCTCTGGAGCGGTCCCGCTGTGATTAGGTTTGGAACATATTATGTTGGTGTCGACGTCGAATGCATAAAGCCTGTAAGGATGCCCGTCCATGACGTAGACAATGTCTCCTATCAGCACCGATGTGAGGCCGGACCACTTAGAGGTAGACTCAAGGTGACCGTCTCCTCTTCCGGGTGTCAACTTCTTCCACTGTAAAGACAGTGTGTTGAAAACGTGCACGTCAATGTGACCCGTATTGTTAGAATAGATCCCTTCGAAGGAGTACACCTTGTGCTCCACTGCAACAGCAGCACGATACAATACCCTGGTTCCTCCCTTCAGACGCAGTGTCCAGCAGATCATTTCTCACACCGTATAGTTTAAGTATTTACACTGTGAAAGTATTATTGGTTCAGTGGGCACAAATGTCCCACAAAGATGATGAGTTGGGTTTGGCCAACTCAGTGTGTTCAGCTACACAGCTGATGTGTTCAACGTTGTTGACAAGTATACCTTTATTTTTAAATTTACTGCTGAACGCTGCTGAATGACATTTTGTTTAGTTGACATTTTATTTTAAAGGACATGATGTCGTCATTATGAAGTATACCTGATGACATCACACAAACTGCTAGCAGGTGACGTCAGTGTTGTGAATAGATGGTGGTTCAACGAGATCTTAGAGAGTGAGAGTCTATTATTTTTATTATTACTTGCGTAAGTATTGTGGTCGTGCTGGTGCGTATGCGCGCGTATGCTCGGAGGTATGTATACTGATGTGGATGGTGACGTAATTAAGATATGTATCAATGCCGGGTTATAACTGGCTTTTGATGGTGACGTAATTAGGATATGTTTCAGATTACATACAGACATTACCTTTAATTCCCCCCACACTGAAACTATATCCTAATTACGTCACCATCGACATCCAGTATACAGGTATATCTACCTCCGACCTCATACCAGCCCACCACAGTATAGTACTTTCAACTTACAACTTACATACATGCATAAATACATACATACATACGTTACCTGTTAACCAACCAACATTGATATCTGTCCATTTAAACTCTATAGACCGGCCTGCCCCAAAGCTAATAAATAATAAAAAAGTTTCCCCCTCTTGCCTTGCTGCCCGCCTCACCCCCCCCCCCCCCCCTCTCATACACACACACACACACACACACACACACACACACACACACACACACACAGACGCACACGCAACTTGCAAGCCCAACTGGTGTGTTGTATCTTAACCCATTCTGACCTGAGATCAGATTCATACGAGGTTTCCACTGGACACACACTGGTCTGATGAACCCATTCTGACCTGAGATCAGATTCTGAAAATGTCAGTCGTTCTTCGATTTTTCAAAAATAGCAGACCTACAAGCTCGTAGCGCGCCACTCGGTGGCGCGCTATGAGCTTGTAGATCTGCTATTTTTCAATAGCTAAATCATAACATGACGCTAACACTAAAATGGGTGCCCGTTCAGAATGGGTTAAATAAATAAAGAACGAACACCTGCATGAATTAAATAAAGCTGTAGGCGTACCCTGTCTGTTTCCCTCTCACCTCGCTTGCCTTGCTGTCGTGTCCACGATGTTTGACATCTTTGTCCTGGCTCACGTTCAAGTTCAAGGTTTTTGCCGGAAATGGTAAATGCCGTAATTCCGCCGTGCACGCATATTTTGGCGTACGCCCGGTTGATAAATGAGGGCCACGATGTCTATTTCTCAAACCTTACTATACTGTTGGACATTTGGTGGTGCCTCGCAAAAGTGTTACACAAACACACAAACGTTCTTTTCCTAATTGTAATGTTTAGTGTCTGGTGGAGCGGAAACAGGGCGTTGGTTCATTCACTGTGTTGGTGCAAATTACCCCTTAACACACTACTCCACAGTACGCACGCACACACACACGGTCGCACGCACGCACGCACACACACACACACACACACACACACACACACACACACACACACAGACACAGACACACACACACACACACAACTTAAAACACTATGCCACAGTACCTAGCACACACACACACGCATGCACACACGCGCGCACACACACACATACACAATACTTAAACACTATACGCCACAGTACCTAGAACACATGCATGCACACGCACACACACACACACACACACACACACACACACACACATGACACACACACACACAATTTCAATCTAGCGCAGGCTGCTATTTTCATGTATTCTCTGGTGAGTGAAGAAGACTGGCTGGTGGAAGCTTCTGTTCCTTGAAGGACAAACCGACTGCATTCCAGTGCAACAGGTCACCAGGTTGTCTGCTGTGATGTCACTGTCCCAGATTCTCTGTCACCCAACACCGTGACCCTGTCACCCTGGCAGGGGGACAGCGCTCGCCCACACACACACACACGCTCGCCCACACACACACACACACACACGCCCACACACGCACGCACGTAGACTAATTATCAGGATTGTGGTGGAGTATCCTGTTACAGAATGGATCAAGTGATGCAAATTTCCGTCTCCCTGGGAGCTGCCATTAGCAGCTAGAACGTTGGTAGACTTAGCAGACAGACAGACATACTGTCAGAACGTTGGTAGAATTAGCAGACAGACAGACATACTGTCAGAACGTTGGTAGAATTAGCAGACAGACAGACAGACAGACAGACAGTCAGTCAGACATACTGTACGACCGTTGGTAGACTTAGCAGACAGTCTGTACAGTAGGGACGTTGGTACTGTACATACTGTAACAGTGTGTCGCTACATCGCTCTGCTTCAGACGAAATCCCACCACAGAACCAAGCACACATCGGTGAGTCTGTGTTTTGGTCTTAAAGGGGCAGTTCACCCCAAAATAAATATTACATGTTTTTTTTTCCTATCATTAATCTCACTCACTCCTTGAATTCATGATGATTGTTTTTTTGGGGTTTTTTTCTCCTTTTTGCCAAGCTTAACAACACTATATTTCAAACATTCCGTTATAACCTGGACAGTAGTAGTCTGTAATGTATACATAATGTATTGGAATAAGGAACTAATCCAATATTCATGAATTCAACGCTTCGTGGTGTGATTAAATGATGGGGGGAAAACAGTCATTTTGGGGGTGGAGTAGCCCTTTAAACTTTAAAGCCTATAACGTCCCTGTTCTGAGGGGGAGGGGGGGGGGTCAACATTTGGTGGAGGGAATTACTATAGCGGTGCCCTAGTACACTATATACCCCCCCTGGTCAGATAAGTTTCTAGGGTGTTTTTAGGCGAGGGGAAAACAAAGGTTAGACGTGTCTGCCCTGCCCTGCTCTGCTCTGAGCCTGTGGGAGCCTGTGACAGTGGAACAGAAGGCCTGGGTGGCACTCACCACTCATTCCATAAGGGATGGGGAGGGGTCCGACAGGGGGGGACGGGGGTGGCTGACGGAGCAGGCCTGCTGCTGGGACCACCAGATCACATTGGTTCCAGCAGCACCAGCAGCAGCAGCACTTCCTTCGCTCTCAGTAAACTAAGGATTATTTTCATTGCAGAACAACTGAAGGAATGTGAGTTTAAACTTCCTCTTGTCGAGAAATAATCGTTGTAGTTTTCTTGTAGTGAGTGTGTGTGTGCAACGTGCGTGCGTTTTGCGTGTTGTCCAGTAAAA
This sequence comes from Protomyctophum bolini, assembly GCF_963924005.1. Taxonomy (NCBI): domain Eukaryota; kingdom Metazoa; phylum Chordata; class Actinopteri; order Myctophiformes; family Myctophidae; genus Protomyctophum; species Protomyctophum bolini. Next base: position 5,991,423 of record NC_137866.1, read on the forward strand.
ATCTCTGTCTCCTCATATCCTGTTTCTCCCTCCCTCTCTCTCTCTCTCTCTCTCTCTCTCTCTCTCTCTCTCTCCTCCTGGCGGGAGGGGGGGAGGAGGTGTGCCGGCGTCCTTGTCCTTGACAGGAATCTGGCCCTCACACAAAATAACGTTCCAACGTTTAACCCATTTAGACCTGTGAATTTCCGATGTTGTTCCAGGGACCCCACAGAAACAAAGATTTGAGTTAAAAACTTTCACTCTGACTAGAATATATTCAATGATTTGAGGCACATTTTCACGATTTTTCAAAAAATATCAGACCTACAAGTTGAGTGCCGCACTATGAGCTTGTAGATCTGCTATTTTTCCAACAGCTTAAGCACAACACAATGCTTAAAACATGTATACCAAAAGGGGCTCCCGCCCAAAACGGGTTAAGGCGATGAGACCCAGAGCCCCCTGTAGCGTAGCGGAGCGGCATGCACGTGCGGCCGCGTCACGGCCCGCGTTGCAGAGCTCATACGCAACTCTGTCAGATGGCTGCAAGCTGTTGGCTGGATGTGGAATTCTGGAATTCTACCGGGTCTGTTTTGGAACGGCCAAGGTCCGCCTTTCTCCTCCGTACGCACGCTCTCTCTCTCTCTCTCTCTCTCTCTCTCTCTCTAGCCTGCTCTTTCCGCGTGTCTCCCTGTCGCCCTCCGGTCGGTCAGTCAGTTTCTCTCTCTCTCTCTCTCTCTCTCTCTCTCTCTCTCTCTCTCACACACACACACACCCACTAGGAAACAATCACAGTTCTGTTCCCTGTGTCTTTTGCGTGGGTGGGTTCTTATTAGCCACAGTCCTGCTGCACAGTCCTGCCCTTCAGTCCGAGTTCATCTCCCAGCCCTCCTCTCGCAAAACTCTCTCTCTCTCTCTCTCTCTCTCTCTCTCTCTCTCTGTGTCTCTCTCCCTCCTCATCTCTCTCTCTCTCTCCTCTCTCTGTCTCTCTCTCTGTCTCTCTCTGTGTCTCTCTCCCTCCTCATCTCTCTCTCTCTCTCTCCTCTCTCCGTCTAGACACCTCCCCGTCGGACCAGGACCAGGCAGGTGTCCCGGAGGTGTTCACGGGCCTGCTGCACGGATCCTCGCCCGTGTTCGACTGTCGAGGCGAGGAGCCGTTCAGAGTGCCTGGAGGAGGAGGAGGAGGAGGAGGAGGAGGGGGGAGTGTCACACCAGTGCCAGCGTCCAGCCAGGGCCCCCTGCCACCCCTGCCAACGCTGTCGTCGTCGTCGTCGTCTGCAGCGGCGGCACCCGAGCCAACAAAAGGAGCTGCCAAAGTCAAACAGCCGGTCGCGGCGGCCGCAGTACCACCGGCGGCCAGCAGCAGGCCCAGCATGGCCGCCATCCTCACGGACTGCGACCCCAAGGCCATCTACGCCACGGTCAACAAGGTCGGCGGGGGCGGGGGGGAGAGGACGGCCAGGCCCCCCCACCCGGGAGACCTGAAGCTGGCCCGCAGCCTGTCCAAGTCGGACTCTGACCTGCTGGTGTCGCCCCCTAGTGAGGAGGAGCTGCACGGCGGCCTGGGGAGCCGCAGCGAGTCGGTGTCCAACTGCAGCGCCGGAGGGAAGAAGAGGCTGGAGAAGAGCCCCTCCTTCACCTCGGAGTGGGACGAGGTAGGACGCACGCACACACACACACACACACACACACACACACACACAGAGTCCCTCGTTCACCTCCGAGTGGGACGAGGTAGGACGCACGCACACACACACACACACACACACAGTCCCTCGTTCACCTCCGAGTGGGACGAGGTAGGACGCACGCGCACACACACACACACACACACACACACACACACACACACACACACACACACACACATTTCGATTTCTTTATTTGAATCCACAAATTACAATTAATTTTACAAGGAAACAAATATAACGGGGTTGACAGTTCATGTTCACTTAAGGATACACATGGCACCTCCTTCTCCACACAGACAAACTGCCTATAGCAGACGAGACAGAACAGTATTTGGCAAAAAGCATGCCAGCTATTCTTAGGCCACTCATGGTCAGTTTATGCACACGGCCCAGGCTTCCGAATATCAGTATGGCAAATCTACAGCGATACCCCAAGTTTGTTATGCTTCCAAGTAATGGTTGATACTTAGAATATTTATCTTGGAATGCCTGGTCCATGTACAGATCAAAGACACAGCCCACCTCCAGAATCAGGACCTCCTTGTGACTGGTGTCAACAAAGAGTCACCAGGTGTCATCAGGTGTATTCGGGATGTTAGCAAAGACATCGCATGCACAGCTAAACCAATCTGGTAACACTCTTGAGTGTTTATACATTGCTGCACTAGATGGCACATGCTTTCGAACTGCATCAGACACTAGGTCAACAATCCGGTAATAGCTACAAACACACACACACACACACACACACACCGTAGTCTGTATAACAAAGTAGAAAGTAGATGTACAAGCTCGCAGTGCGGCACACACACACACACACACGCACATACACACACACAGACACACACACACACACACACGCACATACACACACAGACACACACACACACACACACGCACATACACACACACAGACACACACACACACACACACGCACATACACACACAGACATCACACACACACACACACAACGAGAGGAAACGCAAGATGTCAGAATCGATAAACCGAAATGTGAGATAGTATTAGCACCTATGCATTGTTTACAATAATGCACGTTGCGCGATAAACAACCACTTTGATATTTGATCTTTTATCTGTTTTCCTTTCCTCTGTTTATCTGTTTTATACGTCCGGTGGTTTTCATTAGAATGTTGAAGTGCTCAAATTAAACAATGGGAGGCTAGTAGTGATGCCACTGTAGCCTGCTGCTAATGAAAGCAAAACACTGAACCAGGCGCTGCACACAAGTTGAAAGTTGAAAAGAGAAAATTCCTTCTGAATCCTAACCTAAGTTTTCTGGAAGGAACACTTCTACTTTTGATTCAAATTATTTTTTATTATCATGTTGCTATATACAGTATTGTGATATGATCCCCTTGTATTATTATTTAAAAGTTTAAAAGTTTTAAGTGGAAGGACCCCCTAGCTAAGAGAGAGATGAAGCAGGTGATGGTGAGTTGAAGCAGAGACATTTTTCAGAGATTTCATAGATAGCTTCATAGATGTTTGACAGCACTTGGATTAACGTTAATGTGTATTTTCAGACATTTAAGCACTTAAAACCGTTAATACTTAGTGAACTTGACCTGTCACCTAGTACCCTGACTAGTACCCTCATACCAAACCGATCTGATCTACGAGCTGGTGAGTTTGTTTGGTTTGGCGATGATATAATGCTATGAGAGAGCATTCATGTGCCCCCATTACAACATAACTACATTACCTAATACACAGTGGAGCAGTTCACAGATGTGAAGAAATGCATGAGTCATGAGCTGAACAAGGAGGTGTCCATTCCCTTTACGAGGGTTTTGAACTGGGGGAACGTATCGCTGAAGAGGTGGAGCGCTCAATGCATCAGTACTTATAACACCTACCCTCACCTCCCAGTACTTATAACAACACCTACCATCACCTCCCAGTACTTATAACAACACCTACCATCAGCTCCCAGTACTTACAACACCTACCATCACCTCCCAGTACTTATAACAACACCTACCATCAGCTCCCAGTACTTATAACAACACCTACCATCAGCTCCCAGTACTTACAACACCTACCCTCACCTCCCAGTACTTACAACACCTACCCTCACCTCCCAGTACTTACAACACCTACCCTCACCTCCCAGTACTTACAACACCTACCCTCACCTCCCAGTACTTATAACAACACCTACCATCACCTCCCAGTACTTATAACAACACCTACCATCAGCTCCCAGTACTTACAACACCTACCCTCACCTCCCAGTACTTACAACACCTACCCTCACCTCCCAGTACTTACAACACCTACCCTCACCTCCCAGTACTTACAACACCTACCCTCACCTCCCAGTACTTATAACAACACCTACCATCACCTCCCAGTACTTATAACAACACCTACCATCATCTCCCAGTACTTACAACACCTACCCTCACCTCCCAGTACTTATAACAACACCTACCATCACCTCCCAGTACTTACAACACCTACCATCATCTCCCAGTACTTACAACACCTACCATCAGCTCCCAGTACTTATAACAACACCTACCATCACCTCCCAGTACTTATAACAACACCTACCATCAGCTCCCAGTACTTATAACAACACCTACCATCACCTCCCAGTACTTATAACAACACCTACCATCACCTCCCAGTACTTATAACAACACTTACCCTACAGTATGAGGTCTCCACTCCACCCGACAGACGGTAAATAATAGTTCTTGGCTCAGGACTAATCACAGAATGTTCGTATTCTCATGCTTTTGTGCTCTAAACTCTTACGCAACCCTGTGCCTGTCTGAGCCCCACATTTCAATATTTTTTATTGTCCCCATAAAGCCTGTAGCCTGGTGTATATCGCTGCTGTCGGCCAGAAGCAGAGGAACGTTTTATGTTTTATTGGTTTGTTTTGGTTTGTTTTAAAATAAATAAGCCTATCACAACAATTCAGCATTTTTTAAAGCTTTTGCACAGCTCCTCCGTTTAGAGATAAAGGTGCTGTGCAAGGAAAGAGAGGAGGGAGCAGAGAGGGAAGGACATAATACTACTACTAATAATAATAATAATAATAATAATAATAGGAGCAGAGAGAGAAGGACATAATACTACTACTAATAATAATAATAATAATAATAATAATAGGAGCAGAGAGAGAAGGACATAATAATAATAATAATAATAGGAGCAGAGAGGGAAGGACATAATACTAATAATAATAATAATAATAGGAGCAGAGAGGGAAGGACATAATACTACTAATAATAATAATAATAATAATAGGAGCAGAGAGGGAAGGACATAATACTACTAATAATAATAATAATAATAATAGGAGCAGAGAGTGAAGGACATGGAGAGCAGGAGGAGAATGCAGCCTCATCCTCCCTCCAGGCCTGGGGTCCATTTGGCAAGGCTTTAGACCCCAACCTGAGCTCCCCCAGAGACCACTTACTAATAATAGAAAGAATGTTCTGACAGTTTAATTTTTTTGCATTCTTTATTTGTAGAGGTCGGATGTCTATTGTTCATCTGTGGACATTAATTTCTTTAGTGACGCACATAGTGACGCGTCACGCGCACACAGACACACGTATATTTCCCGTATTACATTTTTTTTTGCCATTTTACCATTAGTAGCCGATCTACAGTTATGAGCTTCTAGATTGGCTATTTGTTGGTGCATGTCACACACACACAAGTTACACAACTAAAAATAAATATGGCTTAAATGGACACTGCTGCAATTCCGGACCCGAATATCGGAGCGAAATGTTTTCTGACGTTTATCCAAAGAACCTAAGGACCTAATCCCAAAAACGCCAGCCATTTTCAAGCTCCTTAACTGTCTCTAATCTCTGATAAAAATGTTCTTGTGCGGACCAGGAAAATGGTCCTCACAACGACATCTATTTCACAAAATGATTCTTGATACCGTGGCTGTTTTATGGTCAGAAGTTGAACTAAGGGTCTTACATTCAGCGTCCTGCTAGACACCGGGTTGCTGTAGGCAGCGCAGAAGTGCCATTAACGACAGTAAAGCACGTTTCATCTAGTTGTCAGTACTGTACATGTACTGTACATGTAGATGTAGTTTAAGTGTCAGTACTGTACATGTAGATGTAGTTTAAGTGTCAGTACTGTACATGTACTGTACATGTAGTTTAAGTGTCAGTACTGTACATGTAGATGTAGTTTTATTCACCACACAGCTTAGTTTTTATTTCGTTTCTGCCCGTGAAAAAAGGTAGTCGACAAAGCTTTGTAATCGTAGTTCTAGTCGACTAAATATGAGGCTGACTCTTACACAGATATTCACCAGCAGCTGTGCCTATATCTCTGCTGGCCCTATGGACAGTCTTTAGTGGCGTTTCCCTTCAGCAGTGCCAGTGGTTTGTGAATGAATGCATACAAACATCATTTTAATTCAGAGACGCCGTCATAGAGGCAGTCTCTCTGGTCTACACAATACATGGATTGTTTTTGTTATATTCATGCAGCTACGGGGGCGGCCATAGCTGAATGGTCGTTAGAGCCAAAGGTCCCGGGTTCGATTCCAGACCTCAGCAGCGTGTCAAAGTGCCCTTGAGCAAGACCTAAACCGCTAACTGCTCCCCGACCGCTACAGCCAAAGGCTGCTCCTAGGATGTGTAAAATAAAATGCACATACTGTAGGACTAATGCCACTTATGCATCAATAGATGTTCTTTTTATTGGGGACAATTACACAGCATATGGCAAAGGTTGTTGCATATTGTGTGACCCATTTGTATTCACAAAACACAAAACCAGCTAAAACAACATACACACTGTTCTCCAGCTAGGTTGCCAGGTGGTCTGCACCAGACTGTCAGCGCTCTAATTATGCACTCTGATGAACACCTCTTCAATGTGTTTCACCTGAGAGATGACCACCTTCCCCCAGGCTGACCGCTGATCCTAGCTCCTTAGAAAGGCTGAACTATAGTCACGTTGTGAAGGAAATATGTGTTGAGGCAACATGAATGCTGTGTTTCAGAGGTACTGACTCCAGGTCAGCCTTTATGTGCTGGTATAATACCATGTTTCAGAGGTACTGACTCCAGCTCAGCCTTTATGTGCTGGTATAATACCATGTTTCAGAGGTACTGACTCCAGATCAGCCTTTATGTGCTTGTATAATGCCATTTTTCAGAGGTACTGACTCCAGATCAGCCTTTATGTGCTGGTATAATACCATGTTTCAGAGGTACTGACTCCAGATCAGCCTTTATGTGCTTGTATAATGCCATGTTTCAGAGGTACTGACTCCAGATCAGCCTTTATGTGCTTGTATAATACCATGTTTCAGAGGTACTGACTCCAGATCAGCCTTTATGTGCTTGTATAATGCCATGTTTCAGAGGTACTGACTCCAGATCAGCCTCTATGTGCTTGTATAATGCCAAGTTTCAGAGGTACTGACTCCAGATCAGCCTTTATGTGCTGGTATAATACCATGTTTCAGAGGTACTGACTCCAGATCAGCCTTTATGTGCTTGTATAATACCATGTTTCAGAGGTACTGACTCCAGATCAGCCTTTATGTGCTTGTATAATAGCATGTTTCAGAGGTACTGACTCCAGATCAGCCTTTATGTGCTTGTATAATGCCATGTTTCAGAGGTACTGACTCCAGATCAGCCTTTATGTGCTTGTATAATAGCATGTTTCAGGGGTACTACTGACTCCAGATCAGCCTCTATGTGCTTGTATAATACCATGTTTCAGAGGTACTGACTCCAGATCAGCCTCTATGTGCTTGTATAATGCCATGTTTCAGAGGTACTGACTCCAGATCAGCCTCTATGTGCTTGTATAATACCATGTTTCAGAGGTACTGACTCCAGATCAGCCTTTATGTGCTTGTATAATAGCATGTTTCAGGGGTACTGACTCCAGATCAGCCTTTATGTGCTTGTATAATACCATGTTTCAGAGGTACTGACTCCAGATCAGCCTTTATGTGCTTGTATAATAGCATGTTTCAGGGGTACTACTGACTCCAGATCAGCCTCTATGTGCTTGTATAATGCCATGTTTCAGAGGTACTGACTCCAGATCAGCCTTTATGTGCTTGTATAATGCCATGTTTCAGAGGTACTGACTCCAGATCAGCCTTTATGTGCTTGTATAATGCCATGTTTCAGAGGTACTGACTCCAGATCAGCCTCTATGTGCTTGTATAATGCCATGTTTCAGAGGTACTGACTCCAGATCAGCCTTTATGTGCTTGTATAATGCCATGTTTCAGAGGTACTGACTCCAGATCAGCCTTTATGTGCTTGTATAATGCCATGTTTCAGAGGTACTGACTCCAGATCAGCCTTTATGTGCTTGTATAATGCCATGTTTCAGAGGTACTGACTCCAGATCAGCCTTTATGTGCTTGTATAATGCCATGTTTCAGAGGTACTGACTCCAGATCAGCCTCTATGTGCTTGTATAATACCATGTTTCAGAGGTACTGACTCCAGATCAGCCTTTATGTGCTTGTATAATACCATGTTTCAGAGGTACTGACTCCAGATCAGCCTTTATGTGCTTGTATAATAGCATGTTTCAGGGGTACTACTGACTCCAGATCAGCCTCTATGTGCTTGTATAATGCCATGTTTCAGAGGTACTGACTCCAGATCAGCCTTTATGTGCTTGTATAATGCCATGTTTCAGAGGTACTGACTCCAGATCAGCCTTTATGTGCTTGTATAATGCCATGTTTCAGAGGTACTGACTCCAGATCAGCCTTTATGTGCTTGTATAATGCCATGTTTCAGAGGTACTGACTCCAGATCAAAGACAGGTGCCATTAAAAACACTGAATTATTTTGCCGATCACAAATATGAAATTTCTAATCTAAAATACAATAGCCTATCTAAAAATCCTATCCTATGTGCTTGTATAATAGCATGTGTCAGGGGTACTGACTCCAGATCAGCCTTTTATGTGCTTGTATAATACAGCAGCTTGTTTGCAGATTCCTCTGTGTTAAAGGACCACTTCACCACTCTTCAACTTATCTTCATATAGTTGGTCCTCACTAATGTTCATGATGAAATAGAAAAACATTTCTACTCGCTCTGTGTCTCGTAGGAGTGACATCATCGATGGGGAATCCAAGCCAATAGAAAGGGCAGGCTTTTCTATTCCTGAAAACGTTACCAGGCTATAATGGAAGCCATCGCGATAATAAAAATCTCTCTCTCTCTCTCTCTCTCTCTCTCTCTCTCTCTCTCTCTCTCTCCATAGATAGATAGGTTTTTAATGCCACAAATGTGATATTTTATCATGAACATTACCGAGGACCAATTATAATTATGAAGATAGTTTGAAAAGTAAATGAATACTGGGGGTTTTTCTGTGCAGTGTTGCCATGGTTACACAGCAGTAAACAACACACAGAGTACTTTCATTTAGTAATAAAACATTGTGTCATAAACTCGACCACATCAAACCCTGGTGTCACTATGTTTGGGCATGTCGCTGCAGACAAAACATTTTCAAAAAAGCTTTTATGTGGCACTGTGTTTTAAGCCGTGCCCCGAGTATGGTGCTTTAACCCATTCTGACCTGAGATCAGATTCATACGAGGTTTCCACGGGACACACACTGGTCTGATTAACCCATTCTGACCTGAGATCAGATTCTAAAAATGTCAGTCGTTCTTCGAATTTTTCAAAAATAGCAGACCTACAAGCTCGTAGCGCGCCACTCGGTGGCGCGCTATGAGCTTGTAGATCTGCTATTTTTCAATAGCTAAAGCATAACATGATGCCAACACCAAAATGGGTTCCCGTTCAGAATGGGTTAAAGATGTGGCATGACACATTACATGACTATCTTATACCATCATCTTAACCCATTCTGACATGAGATCAGATTCTAAAATTGTCTTCTACATCCTGACAGTTTTCTGAAAAAGCCTATGTTTCTATGTCAGTCGTTCTTTGACACCAGAAGGGGTTCCAGATTAAAGAGTTAGTGATTGCCATTGCAACAAAAAAATAAAATAAAAAATGCCCTGGGCAGATTTGGTCTTGCACCGCTCAGTTGTGATTGGATTACCACTCCCTCTGAAGTATAGTGATGGACCAATCAGTGAGCCAGTATGCCAAATATGGGGCAGGCTTATCGCCAGAGTTTTTTCTTATTTTTTTTGCCCCTAATTGAGTTATTCTGATTCCAGACTAATATAGATCTATGCAGTGATATTAGTCTGGCCATGCCATGCAGGCTACCAGGACTTGGCATTAAGATTGTCTTGCCATTGTCTTGGGCACGGTGGCACAGTTGGTAGTGCTGTCGCCTCACAGCTAGAAGGTCCTGGGTTCGATTCCCGCTCGGGACGCTGTGGGTGCTGGGGGCGTGTTCCCTCTTCATCAGTGCCCATACCCGAGGTGGGGTTGGCGAAAGGGCCTTTCTGTGTGGAGTTTGCATGTTCTCCCCGTGTCCCCCTAGGGTTGGAACCCTCACAAAAACATGCAGTAATCCTGGTCTCTAAAACTACCTCCCCCTGGCCAGCCGGGGAAATTCCCCCCGTCAGGTGAAAAGAAGCAGCTTTGACTCCTCATGACATGAAGTGTAGCGCCCAGGATTACATTAGATAATTGAGTTCCACAGACGAAAAACAGTCTTAAGTCCAAATTTCATTCTGACCCCTCCACGAAAAGGCCTCGTTGTCCTGACCCCTTATCTATCATTTATACACCAGTAAGACGCGCAAACGCGGGAAGCGAACGCAGCTGAGACCCTGCAGATCATGTCTGTCTGTCTGTCTGTGTGTCTGTCCCGCTGTTACTGTATATGTGGACCTGGCCCCTTTTGTGCCCATATATGGAGCTGAGTGATTCGTTTGTTGATGCAACACTTTTGTGCCCATATATGGAGCTGAGTGATTGTGTTGATGCAACACACTCCATATTTGGACGTATAGCGGGACAGACAGACAGACAGACAGACAGACAGACAGACAGACAGACAGACAGACACACACACAGACAGACACACAGACAGGATCTGCTAGGTCTCATAGTAAGTGCTCACTGCGTTCGCAATTATGGAGAAATAGTGTGTACTTAGACTCTTATTCGTCTGTGGCATTCGCACTGGGTGAAAAAACTGGGTTGCAAAATCGTGAAAAAAACAAGAAGAAAAGATTGTCTTGCCTCAGCAATGTGTTTGCATAGCGTTCGTCTCAACGTGCTGGCCTGGGAACGCATGGAAGCATTGTAAACAACGGAGCCTATAAAACCTGCTGTGTGTACAGCTGTGATATGTCTGGGAAGGAGAGGCATGTTACATACAGTAATATACACAGGACACGTTACATACAGTAATATACACAGGAAGGAGAGGCACGTTACATACTATACACAGGCGTGTTCTCGCCGTATATCAACCAGTCTCAGCTGTCCCAACACACCGCATATAGTTTTGGTCGCCGTGTCAAACGTCCTCCATGTCACCGTTTCGCAAGCAGTGTAGCTAGCTACTGTACGCTACTGTACACAGTGGTCTGCTGCTCTTATACTGTATACCTGACAGTTTGCAGGACACTGTACTTTAACCCATTTTGACCTGATTCTACAAATGTCTTCTAAATCCTGAAAGTTTTCTGAAAAACTGTTTCTATGTCAGTGGTTCTCAAACAGTTTCACGTCAAGGACCCCCAAAAATATATGTAATTGGCCGCCAACCCCCATCTGAAAATATATTGTTCCAGGGACCCCCCAGAAGCAAAGATTTGAGTTAAAAACGTTCGCTGTGAAAGAATATTTATTCAAAGATTTGCGCCTTTCTTTCGATTCTTTCTTTTCTTTTTTTTTACACAAAATGTTATAGTCCTACTAGACCCCATAA
>NC_137866.1:6005471-6085471 GCF_963924005.1 Protomyctophum bolini
GGTTCAAACCAGCACGACAGCACACCTAATCAAAACATATAAATCAGCTGGGCTGATCAGAGAGCGTATCGGAGGGCTAGGCTTGCAGTTTGCATTGGACACGTTTGCAGTCACAGTAGCTAAATCTGGCATTAAAACAAATTGTGGATAGAAAATGAGAAATTCAGAGTTGGTAACGATGGACGTTAGAGATCCATGCCCCCACTCGGCTATATGCAATACCCGTTGTACCCGTGTCAGAGTACCCGTTCCACCCATCTGTCTGTGTCATTTTATGCCCATATATGGAGATTTATGTATCTGTGTCCCTTTATTCCTATATATGGAGTTCTGTGTCAGGCATGCTCCAAATATGGAGTGTTGTGTTGTCAGAACAGCTCCATATATGGACCCTGGGCAGGGGCCCTGTCCAGAGCCCGGGCAGGGGCCCTGTCCAGAGCCTGGGCAGGGGCCCTGTCCAGAGCCCGGGCAGAGGCCTTTTGCGCGTTTCTGGACAACCGTGGGTCCGCCCGACTTGACACCGGGCACTGCACTCCCTGAGGGGGTGTGTAACGCATGTGTTCGGTGGGTCGAACAGTTCTCGAGTTACGTGCATTACAGCCGTACACACGTACACACGTACAGACAGACGTACAGACAGACAGAGACATTTATAGATGTGTCCAGTCTGAGAAAGGTTGTCTAGCGTGGTTGAGTAAACGAGGACCGAACGGTTTGTGGAACTCGGCTCTGCCTCGTTCCTGACCTGCATCACTTGCATGGCGTGCCAATATTCACGATAAAGCACACCCTGGAGTGTAATACTGCTTAATTACGTCAACGGCATTGAAGAAAGACTCGTCTGAATATAGTATAGAGAATGATTGGCATCCTGCGTGATGTGTTCTGACCTGAGATCAGATTATATAAATGTCTTCTATACATCCTGACAGTTTTCTGAAAAAGCTATGTTTCTATGTATGTCAGTTGTTCTTCGATTTTTCAAAAACAGCAGACCTACAAGCATGTAGCGCTATGAGCTTGTAGATCTGCTATTTTCCAACTTGATGAAGATAAAAAAACACACGTTTCGAAAAACGTATCTTCAAAATATAGGTAGTATGATGCTATGCCGTATATTAACACCTTTTTGCTGGGGACCCCCGACCTGAAGGACCCTGGGGGGTCCCCGGACCGTACGTTGAGAACCCACTGTGCTTATAATGCCTAGATTGTAAATAGTGTAATAATGTTGTCATCGGTTACAATACAAAGGTCTTGTTATTTGCCGCTTGGGTTGGAAGGCTTCAAAATAAAGCGTCCTTTCATGCTGAGCCTGTCTAACTGGCCAGCCTGGATGATTTAATGACTACAGTCTACAGTCTACGAAACCTTTCTTCCATGAGCCACGCACATTGATGCCAGAGCAGAAACCTTGTATCTCCATATTCTGTTTGTGTTGTTTTAAATGTAAATTAACGCCATATACTTGATCATCCTAGTATGTTTAATATTTATAAACTGTAGTAAAATACACACATCACTTCGTGGAGGTGCTGGGTTCAAAAAGTGACATATAGGAAAAGAGAACACACTCATATGCTCCAACAGGTTGTTGTTTTTGACCAGATGAAGAGCCTTGGCTCGAAACGCAGTCAATAAATATACCTGTTGGAGCATATAGTGTGCAGGTTCCTTTCTCTTTTCCTAATATGTATTACATCAATGGCGTCTAAAAGTCAAAGCCTACCCCCCACACCTCATGAGCTGTTTACTGTGGGGAGCATAGTCTACTTGGTTTAGACTAGTCGGTTAGACATGGGCTAAGGTTAGGTTTAGGTGTGCTGTCCCGTGGGAGGTTAGGGTTAGACTAGTCATTGGTTAGACATGGGTTAAGGTTAGGTTTAGGTGTGCTGCCCCGTGGGAGGTTAGGGTTAGGGTGAGGGTTTGAGATAGGTTGTAGTTGTAGGACTAATGACTGGATGACTAGTCTAAACCAAAAGCTTACTAAACTAAGTACTGCACCCGTTTACTGTACATATTTTCTACTCGTTTATATGATGTTGGAGCACAATAGGCCTATTTTATATCTGTCTATCATTTAATATTTTCATCAATTGAGTACAAAAGGACCCCCAATTCAAACAAGCCATAGGCTTTCTTCGATAATTCCTTTTTTACAGTAGCTGACCTTGCATGCAAACTCTTAATAAAGTATTCAGTCAAATCACTCAATCAAATGGCATTGAAGACATACTTGTCTGAATGTAGTATAAATTAATGAATGAAACTTTATTGACAGCCGTAGCCAGTAGACGACAAACGACAATTAAAAACATACAAAACAGTTACAAATAAATACATTGGTTCATAAAACTCTAAAACTCTCATAAAAAAAATATAATAATACATCTATAGGAGGCACTCATACCAATGTTTCCACATCAAAGAGCGGTATCTAACAGTGCTAAACCTAGGATTAGTCAACACCTTAATCACGTTATTATGTGACCCATCAAGTCTGCTTTTAAAGCTGAACATGAGGTTTCTCAAGAGAGCCTGGAAGGTGGTTAGACATTGGCATATAGAGAGACACATTGGCATGAATTCATCAGCACTGGCACCTGCCACTGGGCACATTGTTCTCTGTTTGGCTTTCATGTTTGGTGCCAGCTTGTTTAATGGCCGCGCCTCCATGTTGGTGCCAGTTTGCTACTGTGTGCCCACCTCCATGTTGGTGCCAGCTTGCTACTGTGTGCCCATCACCTCCATGTTGGTGCCAGCTTGCTACTGTGTGCCCATCACCTCCATGTTGGTGCCAGCTTGCTACTGTGTGCCCACCTCCATGTTGGTGCCAGTTTGCTACTGTGTGCCCATCACCTCCATGTTGGTGCCAGCTTGCTACTGTGTGCACATCACCTCCATGTTGGTGCCAGCTTGCTACTGTGTGCCCACCTCCATGTTGGTGCCAGCTTGCTACTGTGTGCCCATCACCTCCATGTTGGTGCCAGCTTGCTACTGTGTGCCCATCACCTCCATGTTGGTGCCAGCTTGCTACTGTGTGCCCATCACCTCCATGTTGGTGCCAGCTTGCTACTGTGTGCACATCACCTCCATGTTGGTGCCAGCTTGCTACTGTGTGCCCACCTCCATGTTGGTGCCAGCTTGCTACTGTGTGCCCATCACCTCCATGTTGGTGCCAGCTTGCTACTGTGTGCACATCACCTCCATGTTGGTGCCAGCTTGCTACTGTGTGCACATCACCTCCATGTTGGTACCAGCTTGCTACTGTGTGCCCACCTTCATGTTGGTGCCAGCTTGCTACTGTGTGCACATCACCTCCATGTTGGTGCCAGCTTGCTACTGTGTGCCCATCACCTCCATGTTGGTGCCAGCTTGCTACTGTGTGCACATCACCTCCATGTTGGTGCCAGCTTGCTACTGTGTGCACATCACCTCCATGTTGGTACCAGCTTGCTACTGTGTGCCCACCTTCATGTTGGTGCCAGCTTGCTACTGTGTGCCCACCTCCATGTTGGTGCCAGTTTGCTACTGTGTGCCCATCACCTCCATGTTGGTGCCAGCTTGCTACTGTGTGCCCATCACCTCCATGTTGGTGCCAGCTTGCTACTGTGTGCCCACTTTGTCTGGGTGCTGTCTCTCTCTATGTGCCAGCAGCACTTTGTTTCACCCTGAACAGTGTGTCCTCTCCTCTCTGCCAAGCTGCACCAAATCTTAACCCCTTTTGGTGTTAGCATTATGTTGTGCTTTAGCTATTGAAAAATAGCAGATCTACAAGCTCGTAGCGTGCCAACGAGCGGCGCGCTACGAGCTTGTAGGTCTGCTATGTTTTTTTAAATCGAAGAACGATAGCTTTTTCAGAAGACTGTTGGGATGTAGAAGACATTTTTAGAATCTGATCTCAGATCAAAATGGGTTAAAGTTTCAGTCCACCACCACAGAGGCCAGGGGTTTGAATCCTCTGTGGTGCCTGACCGAGCGTCTGTAAGTGGCCGTGTTTGTAAGGAGCCAGGTGAGGCCGCTCCTTACTGTCTACAAGGTTCAAGGTTCAAGTTTATTTAGTGTCCCCGAAGGGCAAATTGGGTTGCAGCATAGACAGTACATTAAAACACTGAGACAGTACAAATAAACAAACAGTTCACATAGCAGATACTGAGTATCTGTACAAAGGTGCACATAACCATTAAAGTGCAGGTGAT
The DNA here is from genome assembly GCF_963924005.1 of Protomyctophum bolini. Classification (NCBI taxonomy): domain Eukaryota; kingdom Metazoa; phylum Chordata; class Actinopteri; order Myctophiformes; family Myctophidae; genus Protomyctophum; species Protomyctophum bolini. Next base: position 6,009,671 of record NC_137866.1, read on the forward strand.
AGTCATAAACAGTGCGTGTGCAAAGCATTAGGCACGAGACAAAAAAAGTAAGTAAAAAAGTATGTAAGTAATCCTCCCAGTGGGGGCTCCTCACTGGCAAGTCAGCCAGTCAGCCAGTAGCGACACAACGGTGACATTAAGACCACGCACAGAGATGTGTGGGGAATTGGGCATAACGGCTATAAATCGTAAAGGAAGAAAATGTGAAAATAATTGGCTAAAAATAATCTCCATGCTAATACTTGGATCAGCCCTCCTGCTGCCCATGATGAATGGACTCCGCTATCTTTTCATCTCTCCAGGAGCGTCTCTCAGTCTCTCCAACTCCTCAGCTGTTGACCTTCCGCCTCCTCAGTGACCTATGACCCCTTGGTCCATTGTGCTGCGGATGGGAATGGAGAGCGAGCTGCTCTCACAATGGAGTCCCTCTACTCCAGAGAGACTCCTCTCAGCGCCTCCCATATGAAGCCTATAGCCGACAGGCCGAGTGCTTCCATGGTCCTCCCATATGAAGCCTATAGCTGACAGGCCGAGTGCTTCCCTGGTCCTCCCATATGAAGCCTATAGCTGACAGGCCGAGTGCTTCCCTGGTCCTCCCAGAAGCCTAGCCAACAGGCCGAGTGCTTCCATGGTCCTCCCATATGAAGCCTATAGCCGACAGGCAGAGTGCTTCCATGGTCCTCCCAGAAGCCTAGCCAACAGGCAGAGTGCTTCCATGGTCCTCCCATATGAAGCCTATAGCCGACAGGCCGAGTGCTTCCATGGTCCTCCCATATGAAGCCAATAGCCAACAGGCCGAGTGCTTCCCTGGTCCTCCCATATGAAGCCTATAGCCGACAGGCCGAGTGCTTCCATGGTCCTCCCATATGAAGCCTATAGCCAACAGGCAGAGTGCTTCCATGGTCCTCCCAGAAGCCTAGCCGACAGGCCGAGTGCTTCCATGGTCCTCCCAGAAGGACTTATTTAGCCAGTTCCACTACCAGATCACACCTGCCTCATGTCAAATGTCGTGAGGCTGATTGTAATGTAAACCCGCTAGAGTCTAGACAGTACCTCTACATTCCAGCAGCATTCCTTTCTGTCCCACTTCTGTTCTGTTCTGCCTGGCCACTCTCTGTCCTAGTGACACTATACTGGGCTTGTGTTCTGTTCTGTTCTGCCGGGCCTCTCTCTGTCCTAGTGACACTACTGGGCTCTGTGTCCTCTGTTCTGTTCAATAGAGAACTGGGCCCCTTTTATGAAAGTAGAGCAAGTGTTAGCACAGCCTGTTTCATTGTGTGTGTGTGTGTGTGTCTGTGTGTGTGTGTGTGTGTGTGTGTGTGTGTGTGTGTGTGTGTGTGTGTGTGTGTGTGTGTGTGTGTGTGTGTGTGTGTGTGTGTGTGTGTGACCTTTATCTGTGCTCCCACAGATGATGAAATGGTCACTATCTGCACGTGATGCAGTAGAAGTACTTTAAATGTTTGTCTGGAACTCCTCCTCCCATCTCTCTCTCCTCTCCTTCTCTCCTCTCCTCTCTCTCTCCTCTCCTTCTGCATTGACATGGAAATGTAGTCCTCGTATTTAATCTGGATTAGCTTTGAAGCTATTTCTGGACGGGCAGATATCGAATACAGAAGCACTTGAAATAATTTGCAAGGATGTACGTATGCCAGCCATTTTTGGACCAACTCCATCCATCCCTCCATCCATCCATCAACCAATCCTGTCTGTCTGTCTGTCTGTCTGTCTGTCTGTCTGTCTGTCTGTCTGTCTGTCTGTCTGTCTGTCTGTCTGTCTGTCTGTCTGTCTGTCTGTCTGTCTGTCTGTCTGTCTGTCTGTCTGTCTGTCTGTCTGTCTGTCTGTCTGTCTGTCTGTCTGTCTGTCTAATGTTTTGTGTAGGGTGTTACGACTATGGTCGTCTTTCTTTTTGTTGTGTTTGACAATTTTGAATACATACTTTTTTTTTGTATTTTGCAACTTTTTTGTCCTTGTGGCTACTTCAGTTGGACCTGGGGAAGGTGTGAACCATGTTGTGTCTTAGGCACCCCTAGAAAGGGTTAACCCATTCTGAACGGGAACCCATTTTGGTGTCAGCATCATGTCATGCTTTAGCTATTGAAAAATAGCAGATCTACAAGCTCATAGCGCGCCACCGAGTGGCGCGCTACGAGCTTGTAAGTCTGCTATTTTTGAAAAATCAAAAATCACAGACATTTTTTTAGAATCTGATCTCAGGTCAGAATGGGTTCATCAGACCAATGTGTGTCCAGTGGAAACCTCGTATGAATCTGATCTCAGGTCAGAATGGGTTAATAATAGTCTACACTATACATTCCACAATGCATCAAACTGCACAATGTGCCTCTGTTTGACATTTATCAATGAGTTATACCAGTGCCACAGTGTGTTAGAATAGACGGTGTATGGATCTTGGTACAGTCTAACATGTCCCAGATGAAAGGACAGTAAGGTGGCAGTGCATTGAATACAGTCTAAAATGTCCCAGATGAAAGGACAGTAAGGTGGCAGTGCATTGAATACAGTCTAAAATGTCCCAGATGAAAGGACAGTAAGGTGGCAGTGCATTGAATACAGTCTAAAATGTCCCAGATGAAAGGACAGTAAGGTGGCAGTGCATTGAATACAGTCTAAAATGTCCCAGATGAAAGGACAGTAAGGTGGCAGTGCATTGAATACAGTCTAACATGTCCCAGATGAAAGGACAGTAAGGTGGCAGTGCATTGAATACAGTCTAAAATGTCCCAGATGAAAGGACAGTAAGGTGGCAGTGCATTGAATGGACAGTAGGTGGCAGTGCATTGAATTACAGATCAAAGTGTTGGATGTAATGGAAACGGAAACCCTCTCTCAGCAGCAGAGCCTGATGACTCCCTCCACCACAGGGAGTCCCTCCACCACGCCACCACCACCGAGACAGAGAAGTAGTTCCCTCGACAGCGTAAGATCGCCTCCTTCATTTGGTTCTGGGTCTCTTCTTTATCGACGTTATTATAGATCTGGGATTCTTTCAGGCTTCCATAATAACGCTTTTGGAACTATATGCAGTATGACGTCGTCGGTCATCGTTTCTCTCTTCCTCCTAAGGCCTGATTTATAGATCCACGCGGCATGGGGCCGCACGCTGAAAATGGCTGGTTTTCAAGCCTCCCAACACGTCGCATTGTGTCAGCTTGGAGATCGGCTATTTTCTGTGTATAAATCGGCTACGACCTTTCTTTACCACATCAGTGCATGCATCTCAAATTCTCAAATGTGTTCATATAGCGCCTTTAACCCATTCTAGGCGGGAACCCCTTTTGGTATTAGCATTATGTTGTGCTTTAGCTATTGAAAAATAGCAGATCTACAAGCTCATAGCGCGCCACCGAGTGGCGCGCTACGAGCTTGTAGGTCTGCTATTTTTGAAAAATCGAAGAACGACTGACATAGAAACATAGCTTTTTCAGAAAACTGTCAGGATGTAGAAGACATTTTTAGAATCTGATCTCAGGTCAAAATGCATTAAAGAACCACCGTTCTTCTGTGCGTTAGAATCTGATCTCAGGTCAGAATGGGTTAAGAGGCTTTACAATGTGCATTACATTCACAACACTGACGGCGTGCAAGGCACCACCAACCTGCTCATCAGGAGCAATTAGGGGTCCAGTGTCTTGCTCAAGGACACTTCGACACTAACTCCCCGGGATCGAACTGGGAACCTGCCGGTTCACAAGCGGCCGCTCTACCTCCTGAACCACTGCCGAATATGGTTTCACGCTCACCTTGTGTTCTTAATAGATTGTGAGGCATTCGTTTGAAAAGGTTCCAAGTGTAGCAGCAGCTGCCAGTCAGTTGTGCCTCTCTGTTGGGGGCTCATCCATCCAAAGATAAAAGTCTAATGTTATAAAATGAAGAAGACACCATTCATATTCATCACAGTCCCTGTAACATCCAGCATTATTGCACTACTCTTTTTTTTTTATTTAGCCTATGCCCTATAGAGCGTCGCAGTCCCGCCCCCTTTAAGAACGAGGAGTGGCCCAGGAAATAATTCCCCATTAATTTCCCCATAGGCTTCATCTAATTAGTAAGAAGATAAACTAAACAAAAAGTGTTGTACCCTGCCTTTATTCTCTTCTTTCTAATTATTTGATCGACCCCAAAACATTGTGCGACGTTCTATACCAGTAAAAAATAAACAATCTTTTCGGTGTTGAGAATCGATACAAAGATTCCATTATTGTGTATCAATGTTTTCTTACACATCTGTTATATGTACACCCCCCTCTCCCTACATACTCAGCCACACACACACACACACACACGTGCACGAGCACACACACAGTACCCCAGCCTTGATGGGATGGGAGGAAGGGGCTTTGTCTATAGCTGTGTGACAGGTGTAATATTGCACACTGCAGCTTCACTGCCCCAGTGAATGATTGCGAAGGGATTTGCCTGCATGTGTGTGACTGCGTGTGTGCGACTGTGCGTGCATGCGTGCGTGCGCGTACGGGTACATGTGTGCATCCCTGTGGTGTAGTGATTCTTCCTAGAGGGTGGTAGAGTCCATATTCACATGCATTATTTACAAATGTATGCTGCATGGATGTGTGTTATATATTACTCTGGTGGATGTTTCATAGAGTTGTAGATCTGCTGCATGGATGTGTGTTATATTACTCTGGTGGATGGTGAATGTTTCATTGAGTTGTAGATCTCTTGTTTTTATATCTCTGTGGTGTTCTGCGTCGTCCTGCTCTCTGTGTTCTGGGTAATAGATCAGTATATCGTCTCTGTCTGTCGGGTGGAAACCCAAAACTGTTGGTCTCTGTGGACGATAAGTCGGCCATTATTCACTGGGATCTGCATCTGGACCTCCTGTGAACTCTGCTTGAAGATTACATTGTTCCTTCATCATTTAATCACAACTCCTGCGGCTCTGTCGTTTTTCCCTCCGTTGATATTATCATCATGATTCAATTAAATGCATTGTGATTATACGGCAAATTAGAGATTGGGTTACTTGTGAAAATATGAGCAGCATTATTTTTGTTTGCAAGGCACCAGCGCTTTATTTTTTTATAAAGCTATAGGAAAATGTGTTTACCTAATATTAAACTACGGCACAAAAACACTGTGAAAGATTATGGAATACCTACCATGGGTATGAAGAATACATCACGTCTCCTGAATAGAGTTGCTTTACACATTTTAGTGTCTTCTATAAAAGTTAAAGTTTAAAGCTCTGGCATTGTAAGAAGTTACCCACTATAGGGTAACTTATCATAATGCCAGAGCTTTAAACTTCCACAGTGCTAGTATAAAAATAAAAAAGTAATACTCAATACTGTTTTGCTGACACGGAGAAGAAGAAAAATGCAAAACACTCAGGTTGAACTTGAACCCATCAATGGGGTCAGATAAGGTGGTTATGGGTTTAAATCATCTATGAAGTCAGTTTGCTGCTTATGGGTTCAATTAATCCATTAAATGATAATCCCGGAATAGCCGTTTCTTACCTTATTCTGTTATTATATATATATCCTAAAATGTGTGGTACAGATGAAAGTTTTCATAACTGAGTGGGCGGTGGGGTTTCGCGGTTTTATTTATGTTTATAGCTCAAAAATTCATTTTTCATATTTCCACTATGGCGGCAACTATAAATACTCTACACCACGGAGAGTATTTAGTCATTATGAAAGACTGATATCTAATAATAATAATAAAACAAAATCACCTGTATCACTCGTTCTGGGATATAATAATAAGATAATAAGATTAAGGTTTAGAAAGTGTCTAGTCCGGTAATCCTTCAACGGGCTCGGTTCTGTTCTCATGCCATGTTGTTGTTGTTCTCTGCTGTCCTCAGATCGAGAAGATCATGACTCTGATTGGCGCCGGCATCGACTTCTCCCGAGACCAGCAGTACGCCACGCCAGGTACAGTTACTACAGTATAACTTTATACCCGAGTTTCACATGCATTAGGCTACGGACCCCCCATTTTAATGGCATTTCTATCTCTGGGACCCCCCAATTTATATTGTAAAATCTCTGAGTTACAGACCCATAAGGGCCCATTTGGTTCCAAACTATCATTTAACTGGGGACCCCCTGGAACTCCCTCAGGTACCCCTGGGGGTCCCCGGACCCCACTTTGGGAACCACTGACATACAGGGTCCTATCTTACGTGGCCAGCGCTATTGTTGCGAGAACTCATTTCACCGCCTGGTGCCGGCAGTAACATAATGATCTTCCCCACAACGTGCAGCTGCTTTCCGTTCTACACTGTTTAGCTTCAGATACCACAGCGTGGGCGAGTTAGCGTCTGGATACGTGTGGTTTTGTGATGCGCTGCGGGTCAGGTTTTCTTTTAATGACCCATGGGTCCAGTTGTGTTAACTCAGGGATATCTATATATAAATCTGTACACTTCAATAAACACAGGAAATGATTTCAAACCAACCCACAGAGTCCAGCAAAGAGAATAAATGCAAAACGACACACATAGAAAGGCAGGTTCAGTGCACGACAGACAGTGACAGTAATATGACTCGTACCAACCCAGACACTCTTGTGCACTTGCACAGCTTTCTTTAACTTGGCTGATAATATTACCTTTCTTTTTTTCTCCAGTGCCTTTAAGAGCTGGCCAGCTGCCGGTGTTATCTCAGTACTTATCGGTGCATATGGGGGATGAATATTTATTTTCTGTGGGGTTTTAATTGTTATCTCCTTATGCTTCAACGTTGTGGAATAAATCCCATCGCTGTTGGTTTTAGGTTTATCCACCATGTGGTAGCGTATATGGGTTCCCTCAGGCTGGAGAATAAAAGGCTGTATCGTAGCTTTGCTCTTGGCCTCTGGTAGAGACGGTTATGGGCTTAGTTTGTCTTAGTTTTATCTTCCAACCTTTCCTCAAAACCTTCACACTTTACAACTATGTTAGTCTTATACATGATTTGCAGGATTTTGTCGTTGATGGGTGGAAACCTTGTATTTCCAAAACTTTTCAAAAGAATAAAAACACAACCTGATTGATTGATTGATTGATCGATTGCTATCTTAATTGATCATGGAATAAAAATATGTCGCATGTACGTGACTTACATACCGTGTTCCGAATTGCTTCGAGGTACATATTATTATTTCATCACAAATGACAGACTACTAGATGTATTTACGTTGAAATGGGGATATGAGGTTTCTGCCTAACGGTGATGACTGTGCTTTGGCCCAAAAGGCTATATACGCTTATTTGTCTCTAGACGTCTTATTAGCCCAGCTTTTCCACACGTTTGTATAGTTTAAATTGTCACTAAACCATCCCTGCTGATCAATGGAGCTATCTGAATATAGCCTCAAGGGAAATCAAGCTAGCTCGCCAAAGATACAGTTAAAATAGAGGAGAACACACAGTGGTGGGAAAAGTAATGGACATTTAACGTGTTTGTTTACATGTACCAAAAGTAAAAGTGCTCATGGTGCAGAATTAATGTCCCAATTCAATGTTCAGTTTTCGTGCATAAAATCTTTTGAAAATAGCAGATTGGCTTATTATCAAATGGACTAATTTGTATATAGGGCTGAATTGGTTAAGGTATGTTTTTGTTTCAAGTTTTCAAATAATTGTAGTAGAGTAAAAATGCAATCTTTGCCTCTGTGATGTGATGGAGTAAAAGTATTGTAAATTGGAGATGCATAAGTAAAGTAGAAATGCCTCAACATTGTACTTAAATATAGCCTAGAGTACTTGAGTAAATGTACTTAGTTACTTTCCTCCTCTGACAACGTGCTCCAGAGGTGTGGACAGCTGGTGTTCTGTCAGATGAGCTGACATCAGCAGCCACAGCCTCTAGGCCCGGGTTCTGGTTCTGCACACTCTTCTGTGGCTTTAGCCTGTATATTTTAATATATTTTTAAACCCAGGGGTTGGTTTGACATTCGTTCCTTCCGAGGGAATTATTTAGTCATATTCATAAAAGCAACAACTTGTGAAAAAGAATAGAAGAAAACATAAAATGATGCAAAATGGAGCGAAGGCAATGATGTAGTACTGTAGTATATAATTCAAGGATGTAGTACTGTAGTTAGTGTACTTCTGGGGATGTCCCCATTTGTTTCAGAACGGTGCTTCCAGTCTCTGTTCTCTAACCCAGATACAAGCCGGGGTCTTTCTGCCAAAGTCACTCCGTAGGGCAGTGGTTCCCAAACCTTTTCGTGTCAAGGACCCCCAAATTAGGCCACGGGACCCCCCATTTGAAGATGTGCCAGTGACCCCGATTTTTACGGCTCTAGCAGTGATTTTCACACACATTACATTATGCTACGGACCCTCGATTTAATAGCATTTCTACCTCTGGTACCCCGATTTATATTGGAAAACGAAAATGTTAATTTTGTACAAATGGAACCAAATGGACCCGTTAGGGTGCGTGCGTGCGTGTGTGCGTGCGTGCGTGGGGGTGTGCGTGCGTGCGTACGTGCGTGGCATATTCCATACTCTGGCGCTGTACCCTATTTTCTTCCTGCCCATAGCGATTGGTCCCAGTCGGCCAGACAAGCTATTCTTGCCACCAACAAAGTGCATGTGGGTGCTTTCGGTTGACGTGGAAACCGTGTATGTCCAAAAAAAAAGGTTGATTCTAAGAACCTGTATTTCAATGGATCCAATGTAGTGTAGTCGGTAGTCACTCGTCGTTGACGCTTTTCATTGGCCCAATATTTGATGAAACCCACACTGACACACTTTAACCCATTCTTGGCGCGAACCCCTATTGGTATCTTACCCCCTCCGCCGGATATTTGGGTTCTGTACAGTATGTACAGTATTCAAAAATGTAAATTTTTTGACGCTGCTATATAAATATTTGAAGTTTTTCAGAAACCTTCAGGTCAGGATTTAGAGGCGTTTTTTAGAATCGGCCTTAGGCCTAAATGGGTTAACAGTTTAACCTATTTTGGGCGGGAACCCCTTTTGGTGTAAGCATTATGTTATGCTTTAGCTATTGAAAAATAGCAGATCTGCAAGCTCGGTGGCGCGCTACGAGCTTGTAAGTCTGCTATTTTTGAATAATCGCAGAACCACTGACGTGTAGTAGAGAAACCCTGTGGCATTGACTCCTCTGTCCCTGGGCTGTAGTAGAGAAACCCTGTGGCATTGACTCCTCTGTCCCTGGGCTGCAGTAGAGAAACCCTGTGGCATTGACTCCTCTGTCCCTGGGCTGTAGTAGAGAAACCCTGTGGCATTGACTCCTCTGTCCCTGGGCTGTAGTAGAGAAACCCTGTGGCATTGACTCCTCTGTCCCTCTGGTCCCTCAGATCACTCAGTACGTCTAATCCAGCAGCCCACGGTTTACATTCAAAGCACAGCCCTAATCACACCACACCGCAGCACTGTGCTGGATTTATTGGAGCCCATTGTTGTCTATATATTTATTTATTTAGTGTGGACTGCATTGGATTGAGGTCTTTAAAATATTAATGCCCACACAGTGCACGTCAGGGCATTGTCTGTTTTTATCTTTTTATCTTTGCTTTATAGACGTGAGTCCTGCGATGCGTTCTGAACTTGTAGATCTGCCTTTATAGACATGATGCCTGCGATGCGTTCTGAACTTGTAGATCTGCCTTTATAGACGTGATGCCTGCGATGCGTTCTGATGCGTTCTGAACTAAATTAGGCAGAAGAAAAGCCAAGAATGACCCAAGACTGCAGCAAAGCTGTTATTATCCACTGTCCAGCGGGTCGCTTGAACCTTGAATCCTGTCCAATCCGCTGCCAGAGTGTCCAGCGGGTCGCTTGAACCTTGAATCCTGTCCAATCCGCTGCCAGAGTGTCCAGCGGGTCGCTTGAACCTTGAATCCTGTCCAATCCGCTGCCAGAGCCTGTGGCTCCATCCCAACAAGCGGGCGGCCGTGCCTTTTTTTTTATTATTATTTTTATCTGCTGATTGATTAGCCATTACCTCGTCAGAGTGAAATAGATGGAGGGGGGTGGGGTTAGGTCAGAGGGAGAGGGAGGGAGAGAGGGGGAGGGAGAGAGAGAGGAAATTATTGGAGGGGGATCTGTAAGCTAAATGGACAAACAAACACCCACGATGCAGAGAGAGGAGAGGAGGAGGAGGAGGAGGAGGGGAGGCAGTGAAGGGAGGGCAGAGACGCATGCAAGCAAGTAGGGGGAGAGAGAGAGAGGAAAGAGAGAGAGGAGAGAGAGACACAGAGAGAGAGAGAGAGAGAGGAGAGAGAGAGACACAGAGAGAGAGAGGAAAGAGAGAGAGAGAGGAGAGAGTATAGGAAGTACAGTGAGGAGCTGCTATAGCAGCATTTCAGCAGGACGATGGAAGGACGTTACGTTGCTACGTTAGACCTCCAGAATCTGATGCTCTGTTCTTCAGCCTGCTGAGCACCACTGGACCTCAGCTGGACAGGACAGGACAGGACAGGGCAGGACAGGACAGACAGACAGACAGACAGACAGACAGACAGACAGACAGACAGAGGGAGCCGGCGTTCATGTCCAATATGAGGAATGTTTGTTTTGCGGAGCTGACGGGACCCGTCTGTAACTACTGAGGAGTTGGTCTGCAGTGTGACCTGGAATCTGCCCTCAACGGGACTGTGTGTGTGTGTGTGTGTGTGTGTGTGTGTGTGTCGTGGTGGTGGTGGGGGGGGGCGCAGCTAGTGACATAGAAGAAACGTCATACACAGTTAAAGGAACACATAAAGTTAAATGATCAGCCGTTTTCTTCCGCTGATTTTAACGTTATGATATTTTGTTGAGTTGAGTTTCCGCTTTTGATTTATTCTTTTTTTTTTCTCAGTTTGTTTTGTTTGGTCTCCATGATCCTGATCTGATAAATGCGTCCCTTTAGAACGATGGTGTTGATTTAGAATGATATAGTTTATAAAGACACGACTTGCAAGTCGAACATTCAGATGTGAGGCTGAGTTTGAATGGTTACAACAAGGTGTGTGCGTGTTATTTGTTTATGGACTGAAATTACTTTTAGATGACATGCATGTCTACAGTTAAACGGAGTCAGTTGTGTTGAAGTTGTGTCTCCGGTTGTGGTCTAGATTCTGGCCGAATGTGGACGTCGACTCCTCTCTGCGTTACACCGTGACTGGACACATGGTTTTCTATTAGTCTCTGTGTAGTTCCTCTTTGTTCTGCTGTACTGCCTCGTGCGCGCGTGCGTGTGTTTGTGCGTGCGTGTGTTTGTGTGCGTGTGTGCGTGCGGTCTGCTGACGAGGTCAGATCGGTGCATCAGGGATGAGTGTGGTCGGCAGTCGTCCAGATCCAGCGGTCTGCTACTCTTCCGTCTCCTCCAGAGTTTCCAGAGGACTCAGAGACCATGCAGTGCTTCACTCCTCTCCGTCTCCTAGCCAGGTTTCTCATAAAACCATGGGATTGTATAGGATGTGCGTTTAATTTAGACCTGTGAGTTTTTAATCTTCAGCAAAGTCTATTTCCTGACACATGACGGGACATGGACGTTGTTGCTTTTGTTGTACTTCTTACAGACAATCTTGTATTTTTTTTTTTAACAGACCAAAGATGTATTGTGGATTTTAACTTGTAAAGCAACCAGCTTCCATTCACCCAACGCCTGGGATAGAGATATTCATAGGACTTAGACTTTTTGTTTTAATAGTGCATATTATTAAAACAAAACATATTCCTATTGTCATATAGCGTTTCGGACTGTTTAGGGTACGTGGTAGATTAGAGCTTGTATAAACGTCTCACGCCTGATGGAGGTCCGTGCAGCCCAAACGTATCTGCATTAAACTATTTTTTTGTTGCAAGTGAAGACTGTGCAGGACACTCCCCCCTTTTTTTTCTCGCTCTTCTCAAGCTGGTATAAACAACCATCTTAAGTGACCGCGGCGCTGCCCCCTGGTGGAGACCGAGGGGTTTATAGTTGTGTTCCTGTCGGTCAGGTGGTAAACCGTGGCCCTCGGCCTCCGCTGACCCGGCGGGAGCCGCCGCCACCCCCGTTCCCGCGGGCGACACTGTCTCACCAGCCGCTCGCCGATGACGGGGAGGACGGCGGCGCCCCCTGTGGCTGCTGCTGGTGCTGCGCGGCGTCGGCGTCCGCACCGCCGCGGAGCCTCTGCTGGCCCCGGATGATGTGGCAGTGCACCCTGTCGCCCTCCGGGTGTCGCTGTTACCGCCTCAAGGGTTTCTCCCTGCTCAAGCGCTTCCCTCTGTCGCCGCCAGGTGGCGCTGCCGCGGCGGGGTCCAGGCTGCTGGAGCAGCCGGTGGGCGATTGGCTGGAGCACGTGGGGCTGCCGCAGTACGAGAGCAAGCTGCTGCTCAACGGCTTCGACGACCTGCACTACCTGGTGAGTGACCTTTGACCTTACCACTGACCACTACCTGGTGAGTGACCTTTGACCTTACCACTCACTGCCTGGTGAGTTACCTTTGACCTTATCACTCACTGTGTTAGACCCTCCACTCACAACCTGGTGAGTGACCTTTGACCTTACCACTGACCACTACCTGGTGAGTGACCTTTGACCTTACCACTCACTGCCTGGTGAGTGACCTTTGACCTTACCACTGACCACTACCTGGTGAGTGACCTTTGACCTTACCACTCACTACCGGATGAGTGACCTTAGGGTGTTAGACCCTCCACTCACTACCTGGTGAGTGACCTTAGCCTCCAGATTACAACGCAGGCAGAAATCCATGATCATACAGGGTAAAATCCTTGATTTTGCAATGAAATATGCAAGTAGTTTTATGTGATTTTTAATGCTGTGAAATTGAGAAATATGTATATACTAGAATTGCCGTATATTTTATTTTGTGATCTGATTATTTTGGTGAATATGCGCCCTTTTTGGAGAGAAAAAACAAACATTACCCACGGTCCCACGCATAATCTGTGCCATTTGGTTGATTATGTGCATAATGGCATTTAGCTGGAGGGTCTACTATTAGGTAGTCTCTCAAGACAGACTGTTGCCTCGCGTCAACTAGTCTGTCGGCAAGCAGTAGAAAGAAACGTATCACTGGCCTACAAGTATGGACGCTGTAGTTCAGGAAGTCAGCCGCGCAATCACCCAATCACATTTAGTGGGCGGGATTTACATGTGTGTGCGGCTAGGACATTTCGTCCCACTGGAAGCAAACCTATACACGCTTCTTATTATTGAACATGGCTTCCTCTGGTCAACAAACAACACCAAACAACCGGCTAACCGGTTAGCCGACCGTTAAAAAACATCCGGATATTTTTATCAGCTTTAACGATTAATTTGCATAATAATAAATACGTGTTCTGATCTTAAATCCCTTTATTTTAGATCGTTTTTAGTAATAGTACAACATAAACATTACAGAGACTGTACTTGTCACTGTACAATACTTTAAAACAGTTGTCATGTTGCACACATGCCTAAAATTGTTCTTATTTGCGCCGCCCAGCTTGTCACACTCCAGGCTGCATGAACAGCGCTCTGGCTCGGTTTTCTGCCCCCTCAATGTCCCAAAGTTCTCTGTTGTACTTCTGGCTAGTTGGCTACAAGGGTAGCTTTGCGGACTTGCGGTAGTCGAAATGTAAGCGAGTGACAGCGAGACGAGATGAACACATGTCAACCGTATAAATGCAGAGACCTACTTGGCATTATTAATTCCATTATTGGCCATTTGGCCTGGAGGGAGAACGTTTACAGCCGCTGCCGCTTCCTCCTCTTATCCGTCTCCCCACACTGGCACGGCTTACGGCTATCAAGTTAGCCATGTGCTATCGATGTTTGAGGGTTTTCTCGTCAGCGAAAAGTCAACAAACGGAACACGGTGACATGCTTGCTGATCTTCCTTAATAATAAAAAAAGGCTTAGCCCATGCGTCCAGTGGCTTTATAGGTATAAGTTGCTCAGATCTGGACTGGATTTATTTATGTTTTGGACTAGAACCGGCGGACCTCTGTAGGACTACTGTAGACGCGCAGATGCGATGTTTATTGATGATTAAGCCTACAACAATTTATTTATATTGTTAAATGTTGCTTTTTTGTTTGTCTTTTAAAAAAGGAGCATAAATAAATGTATACCATTCGTCTACCAACTTTAATTATGTAGCCTATACATGCATATTACATTTGGGGTAGCCTATTAAAAAAAAGAAAAAAATCAACCACTATCCGTTAATGACCCGGTTAATCCTGTCGGCTAACCGGTTGGGAAACTATCCGTTACTGACATCCCTACTTGATATACGAGGCTTTTTCCAAAACCAGTAGGTAAACATAATAAAACATCTCGTCGATCGATTAAATATTTCAAACAAATGTGCTGAAGCGGTTTGATATGTTCAACATTGTGTAGAACAGCAACTCTCCTTAGCACACTAGCAAAAATGTCCTCCTCCGTTACATCCATGTTTTGTTCCGCAAAGGAATGGTTGAAAGTAGGAATGAAAACAGTGCGGCACAGCGGTAGTAGTGGAACTCGGCGGAAAAGCAAGGGCCTTTTCCGGTTGATCGAAATTCTAAACAGAGCTTGCCCCCAGAGTCTAATTTCGAGGAACAACAGCGGAGGCGCTGTTTTCCCGAATATTTGACGATGGGATTCTCAGATTGACTATTAGGTGACTTACCATAAGCGAGGTAAAGAAAGTAGTATGCTGCAGTTATCATTAACGTCTGTGGGTCTACTGAGTGTGTTCAAGTGTCCACCTCTCTGTTCCACCTCTCTGTTCCACTTCCTGGTTTGCTCAAATGGGTTGTGTGTTTTGTGTGAAGTCTGGAGTTATCTCTCCGTGCGTTCAGTGTCGTCTGCTTCATTTAGTTGTTCTCTCTGTCTCTCTCCTCTTCTGTCTGTCTCTCCTAGTCTCTCTCTGTCTCTGTCTCTGTCTCTGTCTCTGTCTCTGTCTCTGTCTCTCTCCCTCTCCCTCTCCCTCTCCCTCTCCCTCTCCCTCTCCCTCTCTCTCTCTCTCTCTCTCTCTCTCTCTCTCTCTCTCTCTCTCTCTCTCTCTCTTTCCATTTCCTTCCAGCTGGCTGTTGTTTTGTAAACTCATCACATATGGATGTGTTGTCACCTCTCCATTAGCTCTCAGGCGGTACCATTAGCTTCCTTTGAAGTCCAATTTTCTGAAACCCCCTTGAGTGCTGCACTTGCCATTTTTCAATCGCAGTTTGATTACCACTGCAAGCAGGTTTTGATTTGTGCGTTAACCCATTCTGGGCGGGCACCCATTTTGGTGTTAGCACTATTTTATGCTTTAGCTATTGAAAAATAGCAGATCTACAAGCTCATAGCGCGCCACCGAGTGGTGCGCTACGAGCTTGTAGGTCTGCTATTTTTTGAAAAATCGAAGAGCGACTGACATTTTTAGAATCTGATCTCAGGTCAGAATGGGTTCATCAGACCAGTGTGTGTCCCAGTGGAAACCTCGTATGAATCTGATCTCAGGTCAGAATGGGTTAAGCCATGATGATAAGCTCTTGCTAAATGGTGAACTGTGCGTCGTAAATTGTGCGTTTCTCCAAAGCGCTGTACATAATGTGCATTACATTCACCTCTCCGTTCACACGTTCACACACCGCTCTGTCAGCGCTGTACATAATGTGCATTACATTCACCTCTCCGTTCACGCGTTCACACAGCGCTCTGTCAGCAGAGGGATGTGCATTACATTCACCTCTCCGTTCACGCGTTCACACAGCGCTCTGTCAGCAGAGGGATGTGCATTACATTCACCTCTCCGTTCACGCGTTCACACAGCGCTCTGTCAGCAGAGGGATGTGCATTACATTCACCTATCCGTTCACACGTTCACACACAGCGCTCTGTCAGCAGAAGGGAACCATGCAAGACGCCAACCTGCTCCTCGTCAGGAGCGGTTAGGTCTTTGGTGTCTTGCTTAGCGACACGTCGACACACAGCCAGGAGCTGAGGATCAAACTGGAAACCTTCCAGTTCCAGCTCTAACTCCTGACTGAGCCTCTGCTGATCCACAGCATTACCCACCGCAAGATGCCTTGAGTTGCTCCTTAGATGCTTGTATCGTACAGTGGTGTAACTAAGTACATTTACTCAAGTATTGCACCTCTTAAAGCTGCTATAAACAAGACAAACCGTGTCTTCTCCCCCCCCCCCCCCCCCCCCTGTAGTGAATGGGGATGGGTGTGTTATTGTGTTTGTCCTCCGGTGGTAATAAGACGGACTGATGTCAGAGTGACCAGGAGGTCCCAGCTGGTCAGCAGGGCCTGCAGGACACATTGATTATTGTGTCAAGAAGAGGAACACTCTTCTCACCTCATGTCACCCCCCCCGCCCCAACTTAGTGTTGATTCTGACAGACATTTGCAATGAAATTCCATTTAGTTTTAGTTTTAGTCTTCTGAAATGTTTGTTTTAGTCTAGTTTTAGTTGGCTAAATACCTGTGATGGTGTTGAAATGCTCAGGGATGTTGAGAAGCTAAAGTTGAACCAAAAAATAAAAGGTTTATTCAAATCTCCAGGCTTGAACATCTAATCAAATCAAAGCCCAGTTTTTTTGTGAACAGCTAAAACAACATACTGTACATGGAGACAGATTTTAGTAAATGAGATATGATCCACATATCCTAGGCGGTTTTAAATGGGATTTAAATCAGATTACTAAAGATCTGTCTGGAGTCTCTGGACACTGAAGTCTGAACGTACTATCATCATTTTTACACACGCCTATGATGTCATTGCGTTGTTACCACGACGACCAATGAACGCAATGTAGTTCATTATGTGACGATGTTGTGAGGTCGTTTAGTCTTTCTCCCTCCATCCTCGGTGTTAGATGTGGATCTGATAATGTCTCTTCAAAATCGATGTCTCCACTTTATCTATGCCTTCTTAGTTTCAGTGTTATCACAGATAATTCCAATTATAGAAACTTGATACAAACACTAATCAATAACACAATATAAAACAATACAGTATACTCTCTCTCTCTCTCTCTCTCTCTACGCACTGTTCGCTTGGAAATCTGCTAATTTCGGCAAGTGATACAAGGGATTCCAGCCATCCTGATCTCTTGTCCACCCTACAGAGTCCTTCAGGTCTTATTTTGGAAATGGATCAATAGCACTCAGTGTTCAGAGCTTTGAGACACAGACACTTTTTATTGACTCCCAGAGCAGAGACTAGAGTTATATACATACAGTATGCTCTACAGTATGCAGAGACTAGAGTTATTATGAGATGAGCTGCATTTCAAACCATCTTAAATTTACTGTAAGTAAGTACAATACTTTGAATAAATTAACGTAGTTACTTTGCACCACTGATCCTTTGAGTGTGACGGCTGGTGACACTGTGTTGGTTGTACGTACGTTGAAGGTCACTGTGATCCCTGTGGACATGTGGCTCAGAACAGCAGCACAGCCACAGAGATGCTGCTGAATGCTGATCACACAGAGATGTAAGTCTGTCTGCAGAGCAGAAAGGATTGATCAGAACGCACTGATGTGCAACAGTGTACTTAACCCATTTAGGCCTGACGTCGATATTAAAAAAGATCTCAGTGGTGTTCAATATTTCATGTCAAGAACCTCAAAGATTAATTGTAATTGGCCGCCGACCCCCATCAGAAAATATGTTGTTCCACGGACCCCCCAGAAGCAAAGATTTGAGTTAAAAAGGTTCGTTCTGAAAAAAAATATATTCCAAATATGCGCCACATTTCACGATTTTTCAAAAATAGCAGCTTTTACTTGTGACGGTATACTGTCTCTGTCGGGTGGAAACCTCATAATATGTCCAAAACTGTTACTTTTCAGGATCCAAATTGTAAAGTAGCGAGACTAGCAGATCGACTAGCTCAAAACCTGTCGCTTCGTGCCGCATTTTAAGCTTGCGGATCTGCTTCTTAATAACACCTTTTGATTGAGGTGTGATTGTGGTATAGTACATTTGTGTTCATTTGTGAAAATAGTTTAAAACACAAAAAAGTTTAAATATGGTGATAAGAGGTTTCTGCCCGGCAGCAATGATAGTGGCCTTGTGGTTAGAGTGTCCGCCCTGAGACTGGGAGGTCGGGGTTCGATCCCCGGCCGGGTCATACCAAAGACTGTATAAAATGGGACCCAGTGCCTCCCTGCTTGACACTCAGCATCAAGGGTTGGATTGGGGGTATAAGTCCCTGCGACATACTAGCGTCATGTCCAGGGGGTGTACTTGTACATCAAGCTGCCTCACGCTACAGAAACAGGAGATAGGCTCCTGGGGCCTCATGGCTCGACAGGGCTACTTAACTTACTTATCGCTACTTTTACTTTTTACTTTTTTAGTTGCAATAAGAAAAGAAAAAAAGTACTTCTTCTAACATTGCTAGCCTGTCAAGGCGAGGACAAACATGTCCAGATGCTTGGGAGCAGAATGGATGTGCTTTAAGTCTTGCCTGTGTGCAGACAGAGCTTACTGAGCACAGAGGATTGTCTCAGAAAGCGCTGGGCTTTAGAAGCACAGTGTGTGAAGGACAGAGCAACATCACTTTGTTCTGTTTGTCTGAAATACTTTTAACCGTTATCGTTATACTCCGGGCTTTGTTTATCATCAAACACAATAGACCGACAGACACACCACAGCACATCATGTTGCTGCTTATTGCATGCTGTGGGAATAAGATAATTGCTGCAATCGAATCAATGCAGGCAGAAATAACATCGGTGGGAAGGATTCGTAGATTTAGTTGTGTAGTCTCTGTGGTGACGCTGGGGTTTTCTTCTCGCGTCTTAAATCCATTTCAGAAGCATTAGTGGAGGAAGGAAGACTCTGGGATAAGTAGAGTCTGTGAACTCCCATTAAAGTGCCTTCATGCACATTCAGTGTTTTGTTGTGAGGTTACGACACAATCAATAAAGGCTCATCTATAGTCTTCGCCAGCCAGACTCCTGATGTACTGTAAATCAGCATAATCAAAGCCCCATAGCTTGCTGCTTAGTGATAAAGTGATAAAAGATGAACCCTCCCTATGGTTATCAATCACCATCGTTGAGATGCTGAATAGTGTGTCTCTCTCTCTCTCTCTCTCTCTCTCTCTCTCTCTCTCTCTCTCTCTCCTGTTCTATAGCCTGGCCCCTTTGACTCAATCATGTCAACAGAATAGAATACGTGGCCTGTCAGGAAACAAAATCAACCACTGGTTGATTTGATTGATCACAAAGTTAGTGTGACTGTGAGTTTAGGCACTTTGATGGGAAAAAGCGTTGCGATGGAGAAATCACACATCCACACGACCCGCTGCCTGGATGTGAAGCAACTACAGTTAGTTACCTCAGTCATAGTGCCTGCTACTGCTGCTGGTCGATTTGAAGAATTAAAGAACAAGGTTTGTCAATCATATTATGGTTATTGGTTTAAAGTTTAAGAAGAGAGGTTTAAACTTTAAGAAGAGATGGTCATCATAGTGATGCAGAGTGAGAGCAGCTCCGCTCCTGGCTGACTAGTTGTTTAACTACCTATTATGTTACAAAAAAATATATATATATTTGTACATTGGTGACTATAACTATAATCTACCTGATCTTGAGGCCTACACAAAACTAGTCAACTAGTACCAACAAGGTGGACTTGTGGATTTCCTAGTCGACCAGTAAACTAGTCTTCCTAGTTGCTTAATGCCCTAGGCCTACACAGCACTCTTCCCCAGTAAACTAGTCTCCTAGTTGCTTAATGCCCTATAGGCCTACACAGCACTCTTCCCCAGTAAACTAGTCTCCTAGTTGCTTAATGCTCTAGGCCTACACAGCACTCTTCCCCAGTAAACTAGTCTCCTAGTTGCTTAATGCCCTAGGCCTACACAGCACTCTTCCCCAGTAAACTAGTCTTCCTAGTTGCTTAATGCTCTAGGCCTACACAGCACTCTTCCCCAGTAAACTAGTCTTCCTAGTTGCTTAATGCCCTAGGCCTACACAGCACTCTTCCCCAGTAAACTAGTCTCCTAGTTGCTTAATGCTCTAGGCCTACACAGCACTCTTCCTCCTGCTACAGCGGTTTGGCTGGACGGGACGACGGGCCCGGAGCTGCATTAGTCAGAGTGCATTAAATAGATTTCCCCACAGAGTTGCACCCTGTCAGTCAAACACACTCTGTTGACTTCACATCCCTGGAGTTCCTACGGCCTGAGGGCCTTCGTTTACCTCGGGAGGGACTGGGCGAGGGCACGGCTGAAAATGGCGGTTGTTGTTGTATGAGATTTTTATCCACTCAGCAGCCTTTCACTCCACTGAATATAATAATCCCATTCATCCCATTCAATCATCCTTCCATATAGACAAGGTCACCGCTATGGAAGGTATATAGGTTCAGGTTCATTTATTAGTTTGTCCCCCGAGGGGCGATTTGTTGTACGGCAAAGCATCATAACAGGCAGACAACATAAATCACATAAAATACAGTAAAGACACATGGGTCTACACATAAAACAATAAAACAGTGTTTATGTGGAGCTTTTAAAAGATGATTGTTTTATCTTTATAAGAGAGTATACAGAGGGAACAACCCGCAATAGAGCCTTGTTTCTCAAAGTGGACCCCTAAGTTAATTTATTTTTCTTTTACATACTTTTTTTTAAAGTTTGAGAACCACTGTAATAGAGGATTCTGTCCTCGAATCAAACCTGAGATGTCGCAGTTATTATGTGGTCATATCTGAGCTATCTGCTCCGATACTGTACTGCATCAGTTATTATGTGGTCATATCTGAGCTATATCTGCTCCGATACTGTACTGTCCTGCATCGACCCTGAGGTTGGATGTTCTGATATTATGCACCGCTTTTTCTCCCCCACAACATCTCTAAGAGAAAGTGCTGTGCTGTGCATTATCTTCAACCTTAGTGGAACGGCTTATCTATGTATGTCTTCAGGCCAATTCAATCATCCCACCGCTTTGTGACTGCTGTCGTACGTCAGTGAGGAGTCCCCCCTCTGGGAGCACGTACTGTTGTCCCCTACTGCTGGCTCTCCTGGCCTGATTTGTCCTTTTTTTTGGCTTGTAGATCTGCTATTTTCTGCTATATGTGATGTTATCTGTGATAATGAATGACATGGTAGCTCAGGTGCTATTAACCCATTCTGAACGGGAACCCATTTTGGTGTTGGCATCATGTTATGCTTTAGCTATTGAAAAATAGCAGATCTACAAGCTCATAGCGCGCCACCGAGTGGCGCGCTACGAGCTTGTAGGTCTGCTATTTTTGAAAAATCGAAGAACGACTGTCATTTTCTAGAATCTGATCTCAGGTCAGAATGGGTTAATCAGACCAGTGTGTGTCCAGTGGAAACCTTGTATGAATCTGATCTCAGGTCAGAATGGGTTAAGGTCTTTGTGATGATGGTCATGAGATGAGGCAATACTCAAGCTAGTTTATTGCAGTTGTACAGGCAGTGCTTTGTCATCATCAGGGTTCAGAGACCTTAATGGGTTTTGTCAGTTAATCATTTTGAAATATGAGGGGAATGACATTGATGGCCGCCCGTGATGTCTGCTTGCACTCAACAATGACAATGTGCTCTTGACATAAGAGCTTATACATGTTCAACATGTGAGTGATTGGTGGCTGATCAGTTAGATTTCCTGCTGCCCTCAGCGCTACGCTCAGCTATTGATTGATATTAAAATGTATGCTTTTTTTATTATTATTTCCCTGGCCACTATATACAGCGCTGACATTGATTTATTGATCAGTTCTCCATTGCTCCTTGCCTGGCCTGCCACACAGCCTCGGGGGGGTGACTGACGAGGACTTTTCCCCTCCACACCTAAACTACCATTTGACCCAAACTACTGAAAATAGCAGATCTACGTGAGTGACACGTTGTGGGCTTGTAGATCTGGTATTTTTAGTTAGTTATTTTTTTCAATATCTTAAAATGGTAGATTTCTTCAGGCTCTCTAGCGGCCTAAAGAAGGCTGTAGTGCAGCCTGACAGCGTGTCGCGGGTTTGAGTCCCGACAACCGTTACTGCATGTCTGCATGTCACTCCCCATCTCTCTATCCCCATTTCCTGAAAAAAAAATATGAAAATGGTGCATTACTTTAAATTTAAAAGAAGAAAAGAAAGAAAAATGACCCACTGTTTGGGAAACAGTGCTTCAGCGTTCACCGTTTTCTGACTCAGGACTAACTCAGGGTTGTGTGGGTTTTGTGCAGCGGCAGCATCTAGATCTGATCGATAGGAAGCAGGTTGGGATTTAATCCAAACTGGATTAGACTTCCAGTAGGAGGAGCAACCTGCTGCGTCTGAGCTTTATACTGACGGACAGACAGACAAACTGCCTCTGGTGTTCCATGATTCACCCTCATTTAAAACACCAAAAGGGGTTCCCGTCCAGAATGGGTTAAATCCTTAAAACGCTGCATACTTTGTACTTCACCTTCACCTAAATATATCTCTCTATGTCATCCTAAATATTTATAATGTGACGATGTGTTCCAGTAATGCATTGTTTGTTGTGTCTCCAGGGCTGTAATGTGATGGAGGACCAGGACCTGAGGGAGATCGGGATCACAGATCCAGGTCATCGTAGGAAGATCCTGCATGCAGCGCGCTCCCTGCCCAAGGTGAGGAACCCTCTACAGTATGTCAAACTCAAGGCCCGGGGGCCAAATCAGGCCCGTGAATGAATTATCTTTGGCCCGCCGGATGATATTTAATTAGTATTAGAACTGGCCCTCTGGTATATTGCACGGACCACCATAATACTACAAGTCCCACAATGCACTGCGAGTGCATTGGCGCGTATCGAGGGCCCACGAGCGCAAGCCTGCGTCTTCTCTTCACTATTGATCAGCAGGTAAAGTGAAATCGCCTGTGGTCAACTTTCACCTACCCCTCTCCTACCCCTCTCCTACCCCTCTCCCCAAAACTGGATAAAAGAAAAGTGGACTCTAAAAACAGGGGTTTTCAAGTCAGGTGGTAGGCAGAGGGCAAACCTCTGTGTGTCTTCTGTGTGGCTGTAATGAAATAATACCTGAGAAGACTATGATAAGAAATGAATGCAACTGATTTGATTTACTTTCTCATTTTACTATGAAAGCAGTGCTTTGTGAGGATCATAGAACAGGGAACTGAGCTTGATTATGATGCATTTTCAGTTTTTAATACATTGGGGACAGTCAGTCCTAAAGATCACATTTGAGAAACAATTTGGCTTCTGTGAGCTTGTAGATCTGCTATTTTGGGAAAGTTTAGATTTGTGTTGGCCAAAGTATACTAAGAGTGGTGTTTTAACAGTGTTTTTGTCTCCCCCTGCAGGTGAAAGGCGTGGGTTGCGACGGCAGCGGCTCCTTGTCGTCCTGGTTGGACTCGCTGGGCCTCCAGGAGTATTTAAGCAACTTCCTGTCCAGCGGCTACCGCTCTCTGGACTGTGTGAAGAACCTGTGGGAGCTGGAGATCGTCAACGTGAGTCACATGACCACTTTACGGTCACATGATCACACCGTTATGCAGATGAGTGGCTGAATGTACGTTGTTGGTTTCAATCCCTCTCTCTCCTCCACGGCAGGTCTTAAAGATCACCCTGCTGGGACACAGGAAACGCATCATCGCCTCGTTAGCGGAGCGGCCATACGAGGAGGCTCCGGTCAAGCCTCCACGTCTGTCCCAGATCAGGGTGAGGAGAACTTCCTTCTGTCTTCAGAACCAGAACTCCTTTCACATTGTTACTGTCGGGTGG
This sequence comes from Protomyctophum bolini, assembly GCF_963924005.1. Lineage (NCBI taxonomy): Eukaryota > Metazoa > Chordata > Actinopteri > Myctophiformes > Myctophidae > Protomyctophum > Protomyctophum bolini. Next base: position 6,033,336 of record NC_137866.1, read on the forward strand.
AAACCTCACACCGTATGAGCAAAACTGTTCGTCTTCGGTATTCAGTAGGCAAAAGTAGCAAAGATGGCTGCTGTACTTTATACCTCATACTAAGCATTAAAGTATGAGGTATAAAGTACAGCAGCCTTGTGTTCATAAAACAGAAAGATTGGGTATTGGGTAAGACTGACGTTATGTATCTTTCAGGACCTTCCAATGCGTTGTCTCAACCATTACTCAATGGCTCTGGTCTCAGCCACCGCGGTAGATATTTTCGTTTTATTTTATTTTTTTATGTTGCCACTACTGTTGGAGCAGCCATAAACTACACAGGTTCATCACGATGTTCTGGGCATCTTTGTAATGTTAGTGTTAGTAAAAAAACGTTTGAGGCAGACTAACATCAGTCACTTTTCCATTCACTGTAGTAGAAGGAGGTGTGGGGAAACCGCAGATATGTTGTCTCCGCCTACATAAAGATAGCCTGATGAAGGCCGCATAGGCCGAAACGTTGCTATTTCCCTGTAAATAAAAGTTGGTCACTGCATTTGAAGACAGTGTGCGGTTGTTTTCCTAGTTCGTCTCCGCCTACAGGAAATACGTTGCCTGTGACCATGAGACCCGTTTCTGAATGGGTCTATAGAACTTTTATGGCATTGATCAAGGTGTGATAACCCTCTACTACCCCTCCAGATTCAGGACCTCCCAGGGTCTCAGAGCTCCTCTCCTCTCAGTCAGTTGGACTCCTACTCGGGGCGCTCCATGGACCCTCTGCTGCCCCCTATAGAACCCACCAGGAAACACACTGACTACGAGATCGCCCAGAGAGTCCGCAGCGACCGACACAGATCTCACGTATGTCTCATTAACCCATTTTTGGGCGGGAACCCCTTTTGGTGCTAGCATTATGTTATGCTTTAGCTATTAAAAAATAGCAGAACTACAAGCTCATAGCGCGCGCTACGAGCTTGTAGGAACATAGCTTTTTCAGAAAACTGTCAGGATCTAGAAGACATTTTTTATAATCTGATCTCGGGTCAAAATGGGTTAATTATGATCATCTTATCATGATCACGTTGATCAGGTGCGTGTCATGAATGATGCTCCATCACCTGAGTGAGGTTGTACTGTACATATTCCCTACTGTATGTTAAAACAATTAAAATAATCCATATTGATCGATATTCATCACAATATATATTGTAATTATGCTGCCAGTTTGAAAAGTATCCTGATATCCTGATGTCTGAAGCCTGAACAAACCTAAACTATAAGAATAATAAAGTTAACTCAATAGTATGACATCATGTGACATCTATGTTGAATACAAACAAGAGTTCAAATTAGAAAAATACCTCCTATGTGTAGACAAACTATTTGCAACTTTAGGCTAAACAACAAGAATTCCAAAGGTCATCGGTAGATATAAAGGACTGGAAAGAAGTCAGAGGATTTGTAACCTATGTAATGAAGCCAGAATTGGAGATGAGTATCATGTTTTGTTGGAATGTAAGAATACTAGCATTATGAATCTCAAGCAAAAATACCTGCCAATTTATTTTTTTACCCACCCTTCTATGTTTAAATGAATTGCATTACTAAAATCTGAAAAACAAAAAGTAATCTATAAATTGGGTGCTTTTCAGAAAAATGTTCTTCCACTGTAGGGAAAGCCTTCCGATATGTCTATGTATATCGTGTAATCTGTAATGTATTGTATACTTTCGATTGTATACTTTTATGAACCTGTGCTCCAAACCATGTGATCATATGGTCGTGAGTTAAATAAATGATGATGATAAAAACAGTGTAATGAATGAAAGGAAATGTTGTGACCCAGCAGCTGCGCCTGACGTCATGTCATATTTTGTGCCCCCTCCCAACAGGAGCGCTATGAGGAGCGGTACCGGGAACCCCGCCTGACGCTACGGCCTCCCAGCCTGGCGGCGCCGTGCGCTCCGGTCCAGAACTGGCACCATCAACCCGAGAAACTCATCTTTGAATCCTGCGGTTATGAAGCCAATGTAATGTACACCCCTCTCTCTCTCTCACTGTAATGTACACCTCTCTCTCTCTCTCACTGTAATGTACACCTCTCTCTCTCTCACTGTAATGTACACCCCTCTCTCTCTCTCTCACTGTAATGTACACCTCTCTCTCTCTCTCACACTGTAATGTACTCCTCTCAATGTAATGTACACCCCTCTCTCTCTCTCACTGTAATGTACACCCCTCTCTCTCTCACTGTAATGTACACCTCTCTCTCTCTCACTGTAATGTACACCTCTCTCTCTCAATGTAATGTACACCCCTCTCTCTCTCTCTCTCACTGTAATGTACACCTCTCTCTCTCAATGTAATGTACACCCCTCTCTCTCTCTCACTGTAATGTACACCTCTCTCTCTCTCTCACTGTAATGTACACCTCTCTCTCTCTCACTGTAATGTACTCCCCTCTCTCTCTCTCTCTCTCTCTCTCTCTCTCTCTCTCTCTCTCTCTCTCAATGTAATGTACTCCCCTCTCTCTCTCTCTCATACGATAAACTGCACGATGATTAGCCAAGATAGAAGATCTACAAACTCACGACATGTGGCATTGTGTTTGTGTAGCCAATTTATTTTCATCCCCGTTTGGGGACTGTATGGGTCCACTTGGTTCCATTTTGTACATTACATTGTATGTTGATAGGATTTTTGAAAAACGGCAGATCTACAAGCTTACAACGCGTCACAATGTGACTGTTTTCAAAACAAAGGACCACTGGCCTATTGCATCTCAAACTGGAGTCCTTGAAATTATTTGTAAACTACAGAGCTGAGTTTAGAGCCGTCAGGCGGTCCCCAAAACTTTGAGCACTCATTTACCCCCCGAGATGCACCTAATTGCATTCATGTTTTTAAATTAACAGTCTCAAATTTAGCATACTAGACTACATTGTTGCCGAGGGCCACAGCTGTTGCAAGGTTACACTGTGCGTGCGACCTAGTGAGTTTTTATGAAGAAAAAAAAAATGTATGTATGAAAAGACATGGGATTTCTACTTGAGTCGTGACCCATGAAAAATAGTCTGTGACCCACAAATGGGTCCCGACCCACTGTTTGAGAAATAGTAGCAGTATTTCTCAATATAGGGCGACTGTGGCTCAGGAGGTAGAGCAGGTCGTCCAATGATCCGTGGGTCGGCGGTTCGAATCCCGGCTCCTCCTCCTGTCTACATGTCGAAGTGTCCTTGGGCAAGACACTGAACCCCAAATTGCTCCCGATGTGCTGGTTGGTACCTTGCATGGCTTCCGCCGCAATCGGTGTATGAATGTGTGTGTGAATGGGTGAATGTAATGCACAATCTATGTAAAGCACTTGGATAAAGGCGCTATATGAATGCACCATTTACCAATGTCTCTGTCTCCTGTCCTTCCAGTACCTGGGCTCTATGCTGATCAAAGACCTCCGAGGTACTGAGTCCACACAGGATGCCTGCTCCAAGATGAGGGTAGGTCACACTTCTGTTCTGGGTCGGTCCGCGGCCCAAATACATATCAATTTAAGGGTCCTTGACTTGAAAAGGCTTGAGGCGTATCTAAATAAAGATAAATCATGTTCATCTAAGTGAACCAACATGTGACATGTTGTCTTTAGACACAGATGTCTCTGTTGTCCTCTGTCCTCCTCCAGAGATCCACAGAGCAGATGAGGAAGGTTCCCACCATCGTGCTGTCCATCACCTACAAGGGGGTGAAGTTCATCGACGCTGCCAACAAGGTCAGTCCACAAGCTGACCACTGGGGATGAGCTGCTATGCTGCCTCTTCCTTATACTTCCTTCACAGGTGAAGGTAGTAATGAAGGCTCTGTTCCATTCTGGTCAGAGTCAGGATGCTGATATTGTGCATGTTGGCTCACTGGAAACACTCTGGACAGTGGGTGTGGTCCAGGTACTCTCACGGTTCCTTGAGGGGGTTCCAAATGGACCCTTACGGGTGAGTAACTCTGGTTCCAACTCTTTGGTTCCAATTGTACACTCTCAGAGTTATGAGTTATTCCTTGAAATTAAAAAGGTTGAGAACCACTTGTGCTACACAAAATGCAATAATGGGAACCCATCCTCAAATAAAGTAAAGGACAGTGCCCTCAGCTTTTTGTTTCCTTGAATTTGCCTCTGCGGGCTCCGCCCCAATAGAACGTGGATAACAGGATGTTGGCCCATTTGGTCCGCCCTCAGCCCTCCTCTTCCTGTGGCCTATGCTTTCATTACACTAATAATGTATACACACATTCTGAATGCCCCTGCCGACAGATTCAGTAGCGCAGCTCACAATCTGTTCTTGAGAGATTACACAAAATGTAACAGAGCCTTCATTAGTATGATTGGTAACACCTGTGTATTCAGCGCTAGACGGTTTCAAACGACTCAAACGCCTCTCTGCTCTCACCTCCCATTTCCCTGACTTCAGTCTCTGTCTTTCACGCACCACTACGTTTCATTGCAGCCTTTAGTTTTATGTCGGCGAGTTTTAATAGTGTGCTGATATCGATGCTATCAAATAAACCAATAAAAACACCTCATGGAGAGAGCGTTGCGTCTTTCACCAATATCATTATTCACAGCTTAGGTCGTTGCTCTCAGGTGGAAACCGCATATGTCCATAATAACTGTTACTTTTCAGGATTATAATTTAAAAAAAAATAGCAAAAGAAGCTGATCCACAAGCTCAAGATCTGATTATTTTGATGTTTTTGCGTGACACTGTAGTAATAGTATGATCAAGTAGTATGAAAAAACAAGTCAGAATACGGACATAAGAGGTTTCTGCCCGACAGCAACAATATCATAGTTTACACATTACTTACATCCATCCATCCATCTTCAACCGCTTATCCGTAGTCGGGTCGCGGGGGCAACAGCTCCACCAGAGTGCTCCAGACTTCCCTCTCCAGAGCAACATTAGTGACTTCCTCCTGGGGGATTCCGAGACGTTCCAAGGCCAGTGAGTGTTTTTCCTCCAACTGCGCCTTGGTCTGCCCCGGGGTCTCCTCCCAGTGGGACGTGCATCATGGAACCATATTCTGTTATTGTCAAGTTACCCATGACTCCACCCCTCCGTTACAGAACATCATCGCGGAGCACGAGATCCGGAACATCTCGTGCGCGGCTCAGGACCCGGAGGACCTGTGCACGTTTGCGTACATCACCAAGGACCTGCAGACCAGCCACCACTACTGTCACGTGTTCAGCACCGTAGACGTGGTAAGAACTGGAGTTCTTCTGCCCATAGCATTTTCCCTTCCCAATTACCGGTATGGAGTACCGGACCGGTGTAAGTAAAGAAATCTAGTGGGGTCCAGGGACATTCGGGGCAGTGTTAATTGTCTCGACTAAGACTAAAAGACTTAAGATTTTGATATTTTGTCGACTAAGACAAAATAATTTCAGCAAAAAATGCCGGGATTTTTGCGAGGGACCTGGGGGCTAAATCTTTTATAAAGGGTCCATAGAGGTCAAATCAATCATCAAAACATCCTTGCCAGAGGATGGTCACAGAACCTTGGTCTGTGACTCTACTAAATAGGACTAAATCTAAATGGTTTGTTCAAAAGACTAAGACTATGGGGGTCCTTGACCATAAAAATATAATAATTGTTAACGTGCAGCTACAAGTTTAGTGTAGTGCAGCGGTAGTGCAACAGCAACTGAAGCATTTAAAACTGTAAATGAAAAATATGTGATAAATGACGTGGCATCGGAAAGGGCATAGACTGGCATTACTCGCACTCTTAATGCCATCATATATTGAGAAATCAATGGATATATTGGCCTGCAGTCTGCATGGCCGGTCTAGCCTCGCGTTGTGATACTAATATACCACTGCGCTGTGCGATAGGGGTGGGTGAAGTGTAGCTGCGCTGGGATATGGCTGGTCTTCATCACCTCTATCTCTACACCCTCTTACTGCAGTATGCATGGCCGCTCGGTTTTCATCACCTCCATCTCTACACCCTCTTATCTCTGAGATGTTTCACGCTCCACTGGGGACTCTCTACTCAAAGTGCCTTTCTATGTGCTCGAGAAGATAATCCTCAAATACCTTTCACCGTATCCTGCCTCGAGTTCTGATCGTTAAGCCTACTAATCTGCCACTATAACATTACATACAGACAGAGAGGCAGGATCAGCCCAGGCCACAGGCTAACACAAAGGCTCCATTTCCCCAGTAGTTTATTCCTGCTATATCGTCGGGGCCAAAACCTCTTATCTCCTTTTGTTTTTGTAAATTAATGTCCTACTTGATCATACTACACAGTGTCACACAAAAGCATACAATTCAATTCAATTCAATTCAATTCAATTCAATTCAATTCAATTCAATTCAATTCAATTCAATTCAATTCAATTCAAAGGGCTTTATTGGCATGAGAAAACATACGTTTACATTGCCAAAGCAGAAAGAACAATACAACAATACAGTAATACAATCATAATGTAATAAATAATACAAGCATACAAAGTAGCAGATCCACAAGCTCAACAAAATGCATCGCTTCACGATTTTCTACTTTAGGCCTGACGTCGAAAAAAAAAAAAAGAAGTTCGCTTTGAAAGAATATATATTCAAAGATTTGTGCCGCATTTTTACGATTTTTCAAAAATAGCAGACCTACAAGCTTGTAGATCTGCTATTTTTCAATTGCTAAAGTATAACATAATGCTTAGTTAAAACACCAAAAGGGGTTCCCGACTTCCCGTCCAGAATGGTACAGAACAGAACAGTTTTGGACACGTGAGGTTTCCAACACGACAGAGACGATATACTCTGTGTATGGCGTGTCCTCTGTGTGGCGTGTGTGTAACTGCCGTGGTCAGGTGACAGCCATGCAGAGGTTAACGGAGGATAGCAGCCCCGAGATAGCATCAGCTGTTTGAAACGGTATATCGATCAGCCTGTAGCTATTATTGATCGAGAACCTCCCCCAGACAGACGCAGCAGTGTCAACATTCCTCTCCGCACCTCTCTCTCTGCGTACCGTACACACAGACAGACATCCCAGAGCCTTAACGGAACAAGAGGACAGAGTTTTGATGTATTTTTAGTAAATAGAGGTGTGTAGAGTGTTTTAGTCTTTACTAAATCGTCTTGTCTGGTGGAAACCTCAGTCATACATACCGTAACCCATTTAGGCCTGAGGCCCATTCTAAAAACGCCTCTGAAAAACTTCAAATATTTATATAGCAGCATCATTATTATTATTTTTTTACATTTTTGAATACTGTACATACGGTACTGTACAGAACCCCGAAATGGGTTCCGGGCCTGAAGGGGTAAAACACCAAAATGGGTTCCCGGCCTGAAGGGGTAAAACACCAGACGTTTACGCAGCGGACAAAGCCAACTCTTGTCGTGACAAATCATGACGATGAACACATGTTTTGGGCCAAACAATAGAAAAACAACGGCAGGTTACAACACTTTTTTTGTTGTTTTTCTTCTTTGTAATTAGTCTCTATCCTTTTAATACGTCTATGCACAACAATACTGATGAGAACTCCATTCTCCTCTTCCAGAACCTGACCTATGAGATCATCCTGACGCTGGGCCAGGCGTTCGAGGTGGCCTATCAGCTGGCTCTGCAGGCCCAGAGAACCAAGCAGCAGCAGCAGAGCCTCCCGGCGGTACCGGGCTCCGCGGACCTCATGGAGAGCAGGTCGGGTCGGCCCACGCCCAGACCCAGAGGCAGCGGCAGTGGACGCAAGTCAGGGGTGAGTTGGGCTTTAAAACCCATTCTGGGGCGGGAACCCCTTTTGGTGTTAGCATTACGCTATGCTTTAGCTTTTGAAAAATAACAGATCTACAAGCTCGTAGCACGCCACCGAGTGGCGCGCTACGAGCTTGTAGGTCTGCTATTTTTGAAAAATCAAAGAACGACTGACATAGAAACATAGATTTTTCAGAAAACTGTCAGGATGTAGAAGACATTTTTAGAATCTGATCTCAGGTAAAAATGGCTTTAAGTGGAGTTGATTGTGCACAACGTCAGAGAGGTGCATTCTAAAACAGATAGCTCCAGTCTGATTGGCTGAGCACCGCTCTAAAATAAATACTCTACGCCAGTGGTTCTCAACCAGTGATCCTTGACGAGGTTCCAGGTGGTCCCCTGCAGATAAATGAAGAGTTAGTAACCAAATGGACCCTTATAGGTCTTTATTGCATTACTCTTTGAGTCTTGAGAGGGTAAAAGAGTGAGATTATTGTTAAACATCTGCATTATGTAATTTACAAGACTACACACAAGTCTTTTTCATCAACGTTTGTCTATTATCTCCTATGGTAACATCAATACTGCGTCTGAGAGGCTAAATCTATTCAAATGGTCAGCATGGCTCAGATGGACCTTGATATGAAAAGGGTTGAAAACCACCTCTACACATCTGTGTGTGACATTAATATTGGAAGTGAGGTTAGACCTACTATAGAACTCCATGTTGCAATTGACTTGAGAGCCCTCTTGTGGCGTATCAAAGTAGTGTCTTAATGTTCATTTATTATGTTCTTACCGACTGTTCTAACGAGAATCAACTTATTTTTTTTAAATAAATATATATTATATATTTATAAATCAATTTATCTGGTTAACCAATTAAGCCCTGGCTATTTTACCCTTTGTGGTATTAAAAAAAAAAACTTTTTTAAAGAACTGCATTAAAAGTTTTGCGCGCAAACTTGATTTAATGAACATCGTATTTCATATTGTGTGTGTGTGTGTGTGTGTGTGTGTGTGTGTGTGTGTCAGGGGGACGGTGTGGACCAGGAGACAGACGGTCAGTCTCAGGGCAGCGCCACGTGGTTGGTCGACCCCAAGGACTCCAAACGCACTATCAGCACTAAGTATGAAACCACCATATTCTGATGCCTGGACCTCTCTCTGCTACCTTCTCACCTTCCTGATGAACTCTCTGCTACCTTCTCACCTTCCTGACGAACTCTCTGCTACCTTCTCACCTTCCTGACAGGCCTCCCACGGTCCTGTACTGTCCTGTCCAACTCTCTGCTACCTTCTCACCTTCCTGACGGGCCTCCCTGAGCTCCCACCGTCCTGTCCTGTCCTGTCCTCTCCTTCTCTTCCTGCTGTGTGCCTTTTTACTGCTGGACACTCTGGGTCGATGTCCCCCCCTGTCCTGTCCTGTCGTTAGGTGCCAATTAATGATTCCTCCCCACACACATGTCCGGGTTTCGACTCCGCTGTCCTACTGACTCACCTCCCAGTGAAGGAGCCCCCACCGGGAGGACGTACGTAGAGCCTCTGTCCTACGGCCTCCCGCCCAACACTCCCCGCTGACGGGCTCCACCCCCAGCACATAGGAGTACCCTTCCCGCCCGGCTTCCTCCCCACCAACACGGTGTGTTTGTAGACGCTCGATAAAGCACCGTGGTGGATTTAACTACAACTTCACCGGCTTCATTTGGCAGTTTCTGTGGCTCGGTATAGCTTGAAAAATACAACATTTGGATGTTCCGTCTTCATTGTTCATGGTGCATTGCGCTACTTGGGCAGCGGTGGCCGAACGGTTTGCGGAGCGCTCTTGATATCGGAAGGTCGCTAGTTCGTATGCCCGGACCGGCACGTTAAAATGAACACCGCTGAAGTGCCCTTTGGACAAGGCATTGAACCCCCCTACCATGAAATGTTCTATGAGCAGGGCCTGGCTGTAAACAAGTTCTTGAGCTTAGTCCAGTTACCCTGGGTAAACATACCTTTCCTTTCCTTGCGTCCCGTCTCACAAACTCAATACTGATAGTTTAGTTTGCACCTGCAAAGACCATTGCTCAGCCACGCCCCCCCCCCACGCCCCCCCCCCCCCCCAAACCTCCATGAGCTCTGTTAGATAGTATAGTCTGTACAATAATAACACACTGTAAACCATAGATATAGACAATAATAATGTGGAACAAAACCACATGAACTTTGTTTCCTGGATACCAAATCCATCAATAAAAAAAAGGGGGTTTTGTGTCTCCTATCAACATGAGAGAGTTTGGATGAAACCGGCGTCTAGTCTAGTGTCCTCTGGCTGGAATGTCCCCAGACAGACAGACAGACAGACAGACAGACAGACAGACAGACAGACAGACAGACAGACTGGAGAGTTGGACCTCTATGGACCTCTCCTTCACTGGTGTGATTGAACTACCAAACACAACACTCCTTCCTTCAAAGTTAAACCGTGTACTAGGCTCTATGATGCTCTGCAGCCATTTTGGAAATAACTTATTGGGCCTCTTCCTACTGTGTTACTGATGATAGTAATGGAGGCTCTGTTCCATTCATGGTCAAATGGAGTCAGGGTGCTGCTGTTGTGCATGTTGGCTCACTAGTGGAAACACTGTGCTGCCCCAGTGGGTCTCAAAGTGTCCTTGAGTGGGTTCCAATTAATGGCCCGCACATACAGGTGTGTAACTCTGAGAATGTACAAATGGAACCAAATGGACCTGTAACTAAGGGCCGATTCATACTCTTATTTTAGAGCCAAATAAAAGTCGGTTCGGCTCTGTAGAGCCTACAATGTGTGGTTTGTGGTTCGGGGGGGGGGGGGGTACCGTCCTAAAGTCGGCTCTTCGGTGCTACTGAAAATTTCTGACGAGCCGAAATCATTTCGGCACTACAGCACCGAAACAGCGGTAAAATAGGAGTATGAATCGGCCCTTAGAGTCCATTTGGTTCCATTTGTACACTCAAGAGTTATGGGGGGGGGGTCTTTGGAATAAAATAAATAAATAAAAACTTTGAGAACCATTGTGCCACAATAAATGGAACAGAGCCTTAGTCATAATAATTGCTATGACCTGTGATGGTTGTAGGGAAGGGCCCAGTGCATAGAGCCTGTTCCCTGCTGACCGGGTCATCCAATCCCAGGATGGTCCGTCCCCCCGTCCTCCACTGTGTTCATGTGACTCACATTTAGTCAAACCTTCTTCTTCTTCTTCTGGTGCTTTTTTCCCCCTTGTTCTATTCCGTTAGGGTTAGGCGATGGCCGCTCTGAGAGGGGTTTTTTTCCCCGTTCCAATCTCTGGACTTCCTACAAAAAAATAGGACTACACCGTAGCAGAGAACCCACCGCACGACCTGTAGCCCCCAACGGGCGGAGGAGAAAAAACTAAACGATGCCGTTGCTCTATGCATCAGCTGGACATCGATCATCAATACAGGGAAAACGCCAAAAACACGTGAACCAGGCCCCATACTGTAAAAACACTGAAGTCTCCCTGCTGGCTGGCTACAGTTGACTGAGGATTCATAGCGTGTGGGAATGGGAATACTCGCTGTTCTCCACTGGCCTCTCCGCACTACGTCGAGCTGCCAAAGAGGGCGCTAATGGTCACGCCTGGGATTCAAACCCAGATTTCCCACAAAGGAACGGACACTATAAGCGCAAAACATCTTAAAGACTATAGCCTAAAATACACAGGCCTAAGATACCGCCCTCCTTGGCCGGGGGAGGGGCAGAGGCTCTGAGACACGCCCACGACCACTACAGTAAGATTCTAGCACTGTGATACCAGTCTGTTTGGAGCTAATGATATTAGCATCACATCTGTGTTTGGAGATAATGATGTTAGCATCACATCTTTGTTTGGAGATAATGATGTTAGCATCACTGAGGGAATAGAATTGACCATATTCCTATGGTGGCCATTTTGCAGGGTTTTTTTGTGTCTCTGCTATAATATACTGTAGAAGACAAACATTTTACCAGTTTTTAAAAGCATTTCAAAAATAGTTGATCTATTCTAGATCATGATCATGGTCTATACTATAAGATATGGTCAACTCAACATTGGCCAAATTGTCAAACAGTATCTATGAAAGACCAAAGATATTGAAAATAGCCAAATCTACAAGCTTGTAGATCTGTTAATATTCACAATACTTATCTGTGGAACCAAGTCAAACAAAATGTAACGCCTTCTCAGTTCAAATATATGTTTTCTTTGGGGGGGGTTCGCTGCCTGAAACGTTTGAGAATCACTGCTCAGAGCAAAATGGCCACCATGTTTATATGGTCCTTGGATAGCAGACAGAGAAGTGGACACCTTGAATAACCCTGCGTACAGTGTACTGTACTGTACTGTAAGCAGAGTGGTATATAATCTTTACATCTTCTCTTTCATTTCTCTTCTTACTTTTTTTTCCCCACAACAAATGCCTTGTGTGTGTGTGTGTGTGTGTGTGTGTGTGTGTGTGTGTGTGTGTGTGTGTGTGTGTGTGTGTGTGTGTGTGTGTGTGTGTGTGTGTGTGTGTGTGTGTGTGTGTGTGTGTGTGTGTGTGTGTGTGTGTGTGTGTGTGTGTGTGTGTGTGCATCGTTATTATCAATGCCTCTTTTGTTTTTTGTAGAGCCCTACCAAGGCAATATTTAACTTAAGTTAAGTTAAATATTACCTGCTGGGGAAAACATAACAAAAAGAAAACAAACAAAAAACATCACTTTGGCATTCATGGCCGTTTTGTTCAACCAGTTTGTGTATGAAGCATTTGGTAAGACTTTATATTATTAAGGTTGGGTCTATATTTCTAATGTATCATCTAGTGAATTATAATACATTTATTGTTTATCGCTTGTTATGAATGTCGGCCCTGACTTCCGCTCACATGATCGGATCGGGACAACCCCTAATTATAATGCACTTATTATAAGGCATTATAAGACTCGTTATAAATGTTTATAATTATGTATGACAAACCTATAAATATAACGTCATTTTCAAATAATCGGAATGGGATCATCGGGAGTCAAAACAAATCTGATGGGGTCATCCCTAGTTATAAATAATGCGTTAAAAATGCAATTCTAATGCATTATGGACCTGACCTTTAACCCATTAAGACCAAGGACAGCATCTGTGTCATTTTAGATGTTGGCGTGAAAAATCTGTGAAAGTGCGAGAACTACTTTAGAAGGCATTTGTGTGGAATCGGGCCTCATGTTTTAATGGGGTTTTAAGTAAAGTGTTACCAAGCGTTTCTTTTTTTTTAACTCCACGGTCTGTGTGCCTGTGTGTCTGTCTGTGTGCCTCCTCTATCTCCCCCTGTAGCTGAGCGACACTGTGGCCAAAACAAAAACAAAAAAAACCCCAGCGCTGTGAGAGGACAGGGGCGGCCATGACGGTCACCTACTGTACGCATCACCATGTCGCATCACATGACCACGAGGAAGGATGCAGAGCTCTGGAGACCTCTGCTGGTCTCTGTCCTGTCCTGCATCGTATCTAGTCCATCCATCTAAAACACACTCTCTCTCTCACACACGCGCACACACACACACACACACACACACACACACACACACACACACACACACACACACGTTTATATTGCTATACCTGTGTGGGTATCAAATTCTTAGGATGGTAATTTTCCAAAAATGCCTTTTTCCAAGCTTTTTTTTGGTTGCTGTTTTTAACCTCGAGTTTTATTCAGTTTCATGCCGGTGTCATGCAACGGAAATGGCACAGGGGGCACGACACCAGTGCACGACACCAGTGCACGACTGCAGGTACGTATGAATCGGGCATAACTATAACCCTTAACCCCTTGAACTCTAAATATGCACACACACACACACACACACACACACACACACACACACACACACACACACACACACACACCTTTTTCAGCTTCCATGCCACTGCAAACAATGTGATGATCAATGTTCAACAATGCAGACATCTAGTGTCTTTTTAAAGGATTCATTAGTTGGTTATTTTTTGTTTGTTTTTGCATGAGTGTGTCATGCAACTGTAGTATGTATATCCATTCCATGAGACGGTGATTATTGCCTCTTAACAAGTTCCACAGTATGTGTCAGAAAGGGGGTTTTCTTTTCTCGTACGCGACACTAAAACTCTAAACGTTTTATATTCTGTTCCGATGGAAGATATCGTCTCTGTCTGCTGGAAACCTCACTATGTCCACAACTGGTACTTTTCAGAAGTGAGTTTGTGCATTTGCTACTTCCGTGGCTTCCGTCGCGTGCGTAAAAAACCAAACCGGGGCAATTTTAATGCAGTCACGCAACGCAACGCAACGCAACGCAACGCAACGCAGCGCGGGCAGTGGAGCCACCCTTCATCGATTTAAAAATGGAACATTCCCTGGCGGTGACGGTGACGGAGACGCGACGCTGACGCGCCCGTTGGAGCCCTGGCGTTATACTGTGGCGTCATCAAGTAGGGCGTTCGTTAATCTACAAAGAAAACAACACAAAAGTTATATAATTTGAGAGGTTTCTGCCCGACAGCAACGATAAAGCAGCCTCGGCTGGCTTCGTTATAATCTCTGGTACTACAAAAAACATCTTTAATCCGCATTTTACAACTGTGATGGTCAGTGTGGGTCGTTAATGAGGGCTGATCGGGAGGGATGGGAGGGAGGGAGGGGGGGGGGGGGGGCACAGAAATGTGACACTACACAGAGACCACTTTTGGTGGCTTTCTTTTTTTAATTTGATTTTTGAAAATGTCGTTTTCTTGTATGTTTTAATCTTGTTTTAAATGCTGGAATTGAATCGGGTGTAGGATTAACTAATTCTCTTCCTTCACCAAAACTACTTTGTTTTTGTTGTGTGCAGTTAATCTCTAGAGCGATGATGTACCGATGCCAAACCTGCTATGCAGGCCAATCAGATTATAGTAGATTTTCTTCTTTTATTTTTAGCTGCTGAGCTAATAGAACACAGCATGATTCTATATATCTACCAGTATGTTGACATTTATGCCTGAGTTTTAATACTTCCTCATACGATGGACTCGCGTGTGCCCCAAAAATAGCAGATCTACAAGCTGTCTTGTTAGGTAATCACAGTAGGTAAAGGGGGGGAGTTGTTCATTCAGAGAAATGGCATATCACGGCTCCACCACCCAGCAGAAGGCTGCTCAGATGGCTCTGGAAAGTCCCCCCCCCTAACCTGGGACATCACTCAGAAGTTCTGAATAATGTCAATATAGGCTCTGCACAGTCAGCAGCCATATTGGAAAGAAATGGGGCTTCCTAACTTACGTGAACTTACTTCACAGGCGTTACCAATGATACTAATAAAGGTTCTGTTATGTTTAGTGTAGCAGAGTTACACATCCGTAAGGGGACATTTGGAACCCCCTTGGGGAACCATGGTGGTCCCTGGACCACACTTTGAGACCTACTGGTGTAGCAGAGGGTTTCACTTTGAGACCTACTGGTGCAGCAGAGGGTTTCACTTTGAGACCTACTGGTGTAGCAGAGGGTTTCACTTTGAGACCTACTGGTGCAGCAGAGGGTTTCACTTTGAGACCTACTGGTGTAGCAGAGGGTTTCACTTTGAGACCTACTGGTGTAGCAGAGGGTTTCACTTTGAGACCTACTGGTGTAGCAGAGGGTTTCACTTTGAGACCTACTGGTGCAGCAGAGGGTTTCACTTTGAGACCTACTGGTGTAGCAGAGGGTTTCACTTTGAGACCTACTGGTGTAGCAGAGGGTTTCACTTTGAGACCTACTGGTGTAGCAGAGGGTTTCACTTTGAGACCTACTGGTGTAGCAGAGGGTTTCACTTTGAGACCTACTGGTGTAGCAGAGGGTTTCACTTTGAGACCTACTGGTGTAGCAGAGGGTTTCACTTTGAGACCTACTGGTGTAGCAGAGGGTTTCACTTTGAGACCTACTGGTGTAGCAGAGGGTTTCACTATGAGACCTACTGGTGTAGCAGAGGGTTTCACTTTGAGACCTACTGGTGTAGCAGAGGGTTTCCAGTGAGCCAACATGCACAATATCAGTAGTATTGTTGGTAAGGAAGAGGCCCAATTCCTTTCCAATATGGATGCCGTACATAGAGATCCTAAATTATATCACCTCCCAACATCGAAAGGAGAGCATGTGTTGTTCCTTAACGCACAGATTCTATTTCCGTCTAGTTCTGGGCTACCAGTCGGCTTGTCAGTTTGTAGATCTGCTATGTCTTCGGCGTACGACGAGGTATTAAACCGGGCTTTAGTGGTACTCTTTTAGTCAGCTGATGATGTGTAATGTGGGTACATAGTCTGGTAATATTACGAGGAGAACTCTTGTGTAATTATTATGGTACATTATTTTATGGGGTCAGTATGGTATAACTCTATAAGGGCAGTGGTTCTCAGGCCTTTTGTTTTCTGGATCAGGTCCCACCTTCGAAAGTCTCCGGTCCACCCATCTTGACCACTTAACATGGGTGGACCCTGCGTCCATGATATACTCCATTTTCAGAGCTATATACGTTCTGGGCTTTTGCATCAATGTAACTTTATTAAGTTCCTATTTATCGTTTCCACGACGATCACAACAAAAAATTCACGTTTATTTTTATTTTTTTATTACGTGAGTATATTGTTTTTTCTTTTTACATTGATGTTAGATTATATATCATACAAATATTATTTTTATTTTTATTTTTTTTGCCAATTATTTGGGGGCCGAACAGGACTGGTTGAGAATCGCTGCTCTACGGTACACTGTCAGCTCATTTGGTGTCGGTTTTGCACCTTCAGCCATCCTGGTCCCATCCGGCGTTTGCACATTGCTAAGCATGGAGGGGTAGAGGTACTTAACTGATGATGATGATGATGAGAATATTGAAACTGTATATGAATCTAGCAGTCTGTATTTTGATACTTGAATGAGTTTTGCTTTTATAGATATCTATATATATGTATATGTATGTATGTACGTATGTTTTCTTTTGGGGGTGTGGGGTCACATTATTTTGTGGAGAGAGAGAGAAAAAGACTTGTATGTCTTATAAAGTTTGACATATCATTATTATTAAAATACCCTGTGATAAAAAAAAGAAAAGAAAACGATGGACTGAGGATATACGACTCAGAATAGGGACCTCACGACAGATTAAAAAAAGAAAAAAGAAGAAAAAAAAGATTGTAAATAATCTTTGGGCTTCCAGTCTTTTTTTATGATTATTTTTCATAATTGTACAACTAATAAATGCCACAATTAGAATGATTGCTTATTGTGATTCTTCATCAGATTTATTCTACTATGGAATAAATCACTTCCAACCTGTTGTCTCTATATTTTGTACATGTCTTTGATATATACATACAGTAGGTGAGACTATTCACTATTGTTTTTAAAGAATTTACAAACTTTCAGAAGTTCTTGGCTAATAGAAGAGCTGAGAATATCTGGTCTAAACATGTAACTGTGACCACCAGAGGGCACTATAGTTACAAATTTGTTTAGGAGGGGCAGCCAGGTTTAATGTTTGTCTTTAGTTCAATGTTTGTTTTGTAAACACCATTGACAATGAAGGGAAAATGTACCTCATTATGTCATTATCTCTTTATTGTTAATGGCGTTTAATGTTTGTGTTGGCACAGTTTGTTTTACATCACCATTACATCACCTAATCTTGTGATTTTATGGTTTATTAGATAAACCATTTTTGAGCGGTGCCATTACGTAGCTATGTGTGTCCGTATGTATGTGTGTCCCTATAATGTGTCCGAGCACGGAAAGCTGCAACACGGTAACTCTGTCATTCCTTGACCATTTCGGACGCGGGAAGGCTCGCCGGAACAGGGCCAGCTCCCCGGGCGTGTTCCTGGGGGTTTGGATGTTCCAGGGACCCCCACACGGTGGTCTGGATGTTCCAGGGACCCCCGCACGGTGGTCTGGATGTTCCGGGGACCCCCACACGGTGGTCTGGATGTTCCGGGGACCCCCACACGGTGACTGTGTCATTTCTCGACCGTTTCGGACGCGGGAAGGCTCGCTGAAACCGGGCCGACCTTCTGGATGCGTTCCTGGGGGTCTCCACACGGTAACTCAGTCATTTCTCAAAGATATCTTCCAAAAATAATCAAAGTACAGTACAGAGAACGGTACTACAATACAGTACAGAGCGCAGTACAGTAACTATAACAATTCATGTATAGTAGTTGCACTGCTCACTTCACACAGGTGTGATTTTATTTGACCTCTTAGCATTATATAGTTATGGCATCAAGCTTTTCACCACAAATTAAAACAAAAGTGTATGAATGAATGATAATACAAAATAATTATGGTATTTTAATGCCTTTGTAGGCCTACTCATAGACTATTTGTTTCAGTATAGCCAAATATAATTTAAATTATATCTTCTATGTTTTGAAGTGGTTAACTTGTGACTTGTGAGTCTGTTTCTAAGCTGTATATTTCCTTTAAGCTAACTATATTGTCGTTGCTCCTTACAATATAAGATTGGTGATTAGGTTATTTACATAGACTACAGCGGTGCCCAACCGTCTACTTGGAACGATGCAAGTTGGAAATGCATGCCCTGCACCCAGTTATGTCTGTGTCCCTTTTATATATGGAGTTATTTGTCAGCCATGCCCAAATATGGAGTCTATGCAGATGTCGGAACATCATTGTGATGTCCGAACAGGCCAGCTCCATATATGGAGATCTAAGGGTGATCAGGTTTTGGCTGGTCATATAGTAGTAAATGCATTATTTTAAGTGTTTAATCTGAATTTCTGAAGCCTGGGTGTTTCTATTTGCAGCTCAGTGTTCTAGTCAGGTCTAGAGCCCGCCTACTGTACCGGAGTTGATTGGTTCTCCCAAGGAATGGGCGGATCAGCTGGTCTGTGATTGGACAGATCTGGATCTCACCTGTAGCTGTTTTTCCACCTGCCGATCACAGACACACAGTCACAGACACACAGTCACACAGGCAGACGGACGGACATCAGATAGAGAGACAGACAGAATGATAGACTGACAGAATGATACAGTAGCCTATGCATGGGAGCTTCTGTGGACTGAGTTCTGAAATCAGAACATTTTATTTTGTTTTCAATGAAAACAAAATGTCCATGAAGGTTCATGGACATTTTTACTTTTTGCTGCGGAATAACAAAACACCTGCTTCTGAAGTCTTCCCTGGTAAGTTAAATATGTGGTCTGTCTGTCCGTTCAGTGATTTATAGGCTATACAATTAAATTAAAACCAAACAATGATCGAGTGAGGCGGTTGCATATGGATGGATCGAGTTGATGATCTGTCGCACCTGTTGCTGTCATGTTGTTGTGGTTTTTCCTCAACAACTTGTAGGATAACACAGTGTTACTAACACTGTTGCCAACGTCGGGTTAATTACGGTAGTTCCCAGAACAGAAGATATTATTCAGCTGCTGAAACGCTTCTGAGAGATTAGCTGGCTATATGATAGTTGGTATAGCTTTTAAAAAAAGCATGATCGAAACTTTTGATTCAAAAGTAGCTCTGGTCCAGCTCTATAATGCCGTTGCAACGGAGACCATGCTAGATCGAAAGGGTATCTAATGATAGGCCTACTTATAAAACGGGTTGAATGTTTTTGTTAGCCTTTTTTTTTCTTCTGGAAAAAAAGTAGCCTATACTGCCGAAGCAGACAACCCGCAGCAGCACAACAGCAGAAGAAAATGCCAGCACTCCTTTTCACATGATTTTATTTACTGTAAATACAATCATTTGAAAAGTAGTGCTGGACAGAGAGTGGATAATACGCGTTTCGGCCTGGTTGGCCTTCTCTTGGTTTTTTTTCACCCAATAATGTTAATTTAGATTAAGACAGGTGTTTTTACCTGCGGGTAGGCCATGTCAGAATTGAGTTGATAAATACATCTTAGTCTAAATCCTAGGCTAATGGGTAGCCTATCCCATATGGTTTCAATGTAGCCAATAATTTTATCATAATTGAGTCTAAAACCCAGTCTAAAGTTTAGACTATATAAACAATATAGCTAGCTGGCTATAGGCGTAGCCACTATAAAAAATGATAACCTTTTATGCTTGCATTTAGCCTATAATCCTGTGACACTGTCTCTGTACTGTACTGTACTGTACTGTACAGTAGGCCTATGTGATTCATTTTATTGTAAATATCGCTAGTCTGGATAAGTGTCTGCTAATTGCCTAAATTAAGTGCAAACTAATCATGTAATATTTACTGTAGGCCATGGTGTATAATCTATGGATGAATAGATTAGCACCATGCATCTGGCATCACAGTGGTCGCAAATATTAGTGCATGAACTATATTGCCAATAGCATTCTTATTAGATGCTCTAACAGAGTGCCAAGCTAAACATTAATCAATGTAATATTTGCACAGCATATGGTTTCAAAGCCAACCTTTGTTTACTGTTAATCATTAAACCTCTTCTGTCCCACCGGCCTCTCTGACACATATTTTTACTTTTTTCACTCTGGGCAAGTGGGCACTCACAATGGAGTCTTTTATAGACTCATTTGAGCCAGGCCACGTCTATTCCTGGATGTGCCTGTCCGGTTTTCACACTGACTCATGCCCATGTTCATTGAAACGTCCCTTATCACTACATTCTTGATTCTGGGATGTGTCTGTATAGGCCTAGTGCCAAGTCCTATACCTACAATTTACAGTTTACAATTTAGGCATTTAGCAGACGCTCTTGATCCAGAGCGACTTACATTTAAGCAAAAACAAAAGCATGGCATACATCACATATATAAAAAGTAGTTATCATGAATCATGTATAAACTAAGAACGTAACAGTGGAGTATCTATGTCAACTATACATACTATACTATATTATACAATATACATGTGTACTATAAAGTGCTATGACTACATAAAATGCAATTCTAGTGCTGTCTACGTAACGAGCTATAAGTCTGTCTAAAATACTATCCAAGTCTACATAAAGTGCTATCTACCTAGTGGTGGACAGGGGGACAGTAACAAAGTAGGCTACTATTTACTTGAGTAGGCTTTTAGGCTACTTTACTTGAATATTTGTATGTTTGGATATACTTTCGTTTTTTATACTTTCACTCTACTATCATTTGAAAGACAAATACGACTTATGAGCGCTACTATTATTGACTATTATTCATGTTTTGAATATTTCTGGAAAGGAACTTTTAATTGATATATAAAAAAATGCTATTTTTAAAAGCATGCTCTTTTGAATATTTAAGTTTGAGTTTTTTTATTATTATTATTTTTTTTTAGTGTAGCAGTTGTACAAATTACAAAAAAAAATTAAGAGCTACTTTCTTTACTTGTAGTGGAGTAATATTGTGACCAGGTCCAGGAGTATCTATACCGGTTACCGTATATATATATATATATTTAGTCGTTATGCCAATTAATTAATTGAGAGCAATGTTTAGCTGTAAAATACATTGTGTTTACAATACATGGCGGTCATGTTGGAAACGGCAGTAAATCAAGCGGGGCGCAGCTGGTGCTCTGAGGGTTTGATAATGGGCATCGGCCTGTTATAGAGCGGTCATTATACAGAAATAACAGACCACTGAATTCAGCCCCCTTGCCCCCATTAAGTAAGTAATGGGTTGTGAGATTGTAGATCGGTAATTCTCACATTTGTGAAATGGAGCTTAAAGCGGCATTATGTAACAATGTTTTAATGAATAAAATGTAATGTTGTCCGACACCGTGCCCGACATGGTTGAGAAATAAATTCCTCTGCATTTTGGGTGCTATTTTTTATATTAGTTCTCCTCAGAGTCGGTCCGACGTACTAACAATCCAACCGGCATTACGACACC
The DNA here is from genome assembly GCF_963924005.1 of Protomyctophum bolini. Lineage (NCBI taxonomy): Eukaryota > Metazoa > Chordata > Actinopteri > Myctophiformes > Myctophidae > Protomyctophum > Protomyctophum bolini. Next base: position 6,054,910 of record NC_137866.1, read on the forward strand.
CTACCTAAAACCCTAACCTAACCCTAACCTCAATCAACCCAATATGACACCCTACCTAAAACCTGAACCTAACCCTAACCTCACTCAACCCAATACGACACCCTACCTAAAACCCTAACCTAACCCTAACCTCACTCAACCCAATACGACACCCTACCTAAAACCCTAACCTAACCCTAACCTCACTCAACCCAATACGACACCCTACCTAAAACCCTAACCTAACCCTAACCTCACTCAACCCAATACGACACCCTACCTAAAACCCTAACCTAACCCTAACCTCACTCAACCCAATACGACACCCTACCTAAAACCCTAACCTAACCCTAACCTCACTCAACCCAATACGACACCCTACCTAAAACCCTAACCTAACCCTAACCTCACTCAACCCAATACGACACCCTACCTAAAACCCTAACCTAACCCTAACCTCACTCAACCCAATACGACACCCTACCTAAAACCCTAACCTAACCCTAACCTCACTCAACCCAATACGACACCCTACCTAAAACCCTAACCTAACCCTAACCTCACTCAACCCAATACGACACCCTACCTAAAACCCTAACCTAACCCTAACCTCACTCAACCCAATACGACACCCTACCTAAAACCCTAACCTAACCCTAACCTCACTCAACCCAATACGACACCCTACCTAAAACCCTAACCTAACCCTAACCTCACTCAACCCAATACGACACCCTACCTAAAACCCTAACCTAACCCGAACCTCACAGGGAGCCACGGTTAGATTAGACCCCTTCTCTGAAGACCCCCTGTTGAAGACGCCTGGTGCAGAGTAGTGATGGGATCAGGTGTATTGCTGGGTGTTGACAGTCTTCTGAAGGCCATTGTTTCATTGAGGGGGGGGGGGGGTGTGTGTGTGTGTGTGTGTGTGTGTGTGTGTGTGTGTGTGTGTGACTTTACTTGTGAGGAGTCGGACCAAATGTCTCCTCTTCAGACTCCATCTTAGCCCGTAGCACTTTTCCTAGCCTTGATGACCTTACAGGCGTATGTAAAGGCTCAACTTATAGCATTTTATATAGACATAGCACTCTATAGTGCATACGCATAGTTTCATTATATTAACCTCTCCCAGTTCAACCGATAAAACCCTGACTTCTTCCTCTATAAAACCCTGGCTTCTTACGCAAGCAGACTTTTTACGCAAAGCGTGGGAAAAAAAGGCAGAATGTTTTGTTTGTGTAAAGAAAAAAGAAAAGAAAAGAAAAACTGTTTCTGGTACACAATGCAATATTGAAACAATGATTTGTATGGTGTGTCCTATAAGTCCATGTGGGCTGGGCGCCTTGGGTGCATGACACAAAAATAAATAATCTATATATCTATCTATCTATAGAATTTGCAATGTAGGCATTTAGCAGACAACCCAGCTCCAGAGAGTGAAATCAGAGTAAACAGAGAAAACCTGAACCATTAAGACCACAAACAAAGTACACATACGTAGAGTGCAGAGAGAGCAATGTACACTGTAGGAAGTGCCTCAAAGAAACTAGGATAGGCCTATGGGGTAAACAATGAACCTAGCATCTGTCAGGAGCTGTCAACCGCTTTAGGAGAGAAATTGACATATTGGAGCATATAGGCAATTATGTTTCTGCAATCATTTTAGATTCCAGACAAGATTTTTGTTGGTTGGCCAATGGCCAAAGGGCCTTTCTGTGTGGAATTTGCACATTTTTCTGTGCTACCGATAATGCCTAAAATGTGTCTATGCCAGTCTATGCCATACCAATACCACATACTTTATCACATGATGAGATTTAATTTACAGTATTATTTTGAATTGATGTTGCACAACTGTTTTATATCCTTACTGTACAATATTCATTATTATTTTACCAACTTGGAGCTGCACTTTAATTATTATGAATTTATTTGGTATTTATTCCTATAGATCAGTGGTTCTCAAACCTTTTAATTTAACTGATAATATATCATAACATAACATAACTGAACTGAAACATAACTGAACTGTGCAAATGGAACCAAATGGACCCTTGCGGGTTCATGGTTATTGGCAATGTTATGCAGCTGATGTGTCCTAAACAGCAGCTCTACAGGCTTGTAAAAAAGAAGAAATCTATAAAATAACATTCAGTTTATGTGTATATTACACTTGCATGCTTGATGCTTGTTAAAAGTTATACGTCATTTTCCATATGTTGAAGTTTCCTTAAAAAATACCTATCAAAGTTCAATTCAATTCAATTCAATTCAATTTTTATTATAGTGTCAAATCACAACAAGTTGTCTCAAGACACTTTACAACCAACAAAGATCCACCCAGAGCAAGCAATATTGCGACAATGGTAACAAAAGTTATGTGTGTTTATTTATGGTACAGTACTGATCTAGGACTCTGAAATCAGCATCAACATCCGCCATCACTTAGACTCCTAGCTAATACTTGCAGTATAGTACTTCTGGCACTAAGTTGTTAAATTCCTGTATAATATACTGGAATTTCACACTTCACCAACATGATGTTGAGAGGCAGGGCACTGACAACGTGGCTGTCTGCTGTGCACTGAGCTGACATTAGCTGACATTTGATGTGAGGTGTCATGTTTCACTTCCACAACACTTCACTTGTGTTTGGTGCACAACATGGATACCCTTATGTTAAACCATTTATATTATTAGTCATGCAGTGTCGGGTATGAACTATGAAAGAGGTTAAACCAATGATACTCCCCGTTCATATGTCATTTCATATTACGAGTCACGGGTCAGGCATGAAGGAGGCTTGCTTGTCATCGGATGATCCACTAGAAGGTTACACACTTATGGGTCTGTTTTACTCACAGCGCCTTGCAGAAGCTATTTTCACATTTTTTGCCTGTTTCTTACAGGGTTAGGGATTTTCTATGTATAGTAATAGTTTGCTGATTACTTGAGTTTTGAAATTAATGTTGAAATTCATTGAAAATTTCATTCACAGATTTTGGCTGCAATATTTCCAACGCCGGTCGTCAGTCAAATAATCACCAAAATTATCAGCCAAAATGATATATCGATCAGGACTCTAGGATCTCATCAAAGTTTTTAGCAGCCTCTCTAAAACAATCAAACAATATTTGGAAATCAAATCAAAATCAAATCACAGCAGTCACAACAGGAACTAAATGTGACATGATATGGATTAATATTTAATCTCACCCTCTCATCAATGATGGACACAATATTTGATCAGAGACATTACATTATAGATTGTACACTACTAGATCTGGGTTATAATGGTTCCCACGAGGTTTGTTTTTACGAGCTGTTTTATGGTCTATTATTTGTCAGTGTGGTGCGTACATTAGTAGGTGTGTCAGAAATATTAAGGTTATGCTATTATTGTTTCCTGGAGGAACAGCCAGGTGTGATGATGACAGATGACAGCACAGCAATTAGAATGAAACAGGTTATAGCACTGCCTCATTTACAGTAATAACAGACCTACTGTACCTGTATTTTGACCTGAGATCAGATTTAAAAAAAAAATCTATGTCAGTCGTTCTTAGATTTTTCAAAAATAGCAGATCTACAAGCTCGTAGCGCGCCACTTGGTGGCCGCGCTATGAGCTTGTAGATCTGCTAACAGTAGACATGCATCCAGAGCATTGCAATAGGGGTCAGACTCATCACCATGCTGGCTTGTGGTGGACATTTTTGTCAACCAAAATTAAACGTTTGCCTTGGACATACAAATGGAGTAGCCAAACACAAAGACCTATAGTAGCCCTAAGTGACCATTGCAGGTCTGTAACTCTGAGAGCGTACACATGGAACCAACTGGGCCCGTATGGGTCAACCTTGGTTACTTTTGGACACTTTCAGAGATACGGGTGCTTGAAAATAAAACATTTGAGACTTGACATTCAGTAATTGGGTCTTATGATCAAAATAAGAACATCGTAATGGTGTCACTGTAACAACAAAATTGCCACAGACGAGGTCACGTCTTGGACAGACATATTGATGACCCCTGTTTATAGCCAAACTGTCGTCATTTAGGGCACTAAATGATGACACAAGACTTGATCTATAATACTGTAGCCTGACACTCAGTCTGACATTTAATTTAGTTTCACTTCATTATTCAATGAATCACCAGGACATATTATTTAAATGGTAGTGATTCAGGGCTGGACTCCAGGCTATACTAGTACTACTGTAAAAGTTGTCTCAAGGCCTCAGTACAGTATATCACTTCTAATGGTTATTACACCGTCTGTGGCTGCTGAGTAATATCATACTCTGTCAAGATTTAATCCTTGTGAAATCCTGTCAAATGAGAACAAAGCTTCCTCTCTGGGTGTAATCTGATTGGACACCATGACATTCCCAGCGTTAATGTGTCACAAGGCAAGATACAGCGAGGCAATTCAGCGTGATTTACGTTACGAAGAAACGTCATTATAATAGAGTAAAAAGGAAGGAAACTTCTAATCAGGCCACAGAGAAAAGAATAGATAATATACAAGGACATTTGAATAAATACACCGGTAATTTAAAAGTTCCAGATATGTAGAGCATAAAAACAGAATGCTTTTTCTCCATGTTTAGTTCTAATTAGTTCTAATTCTAGGGACAAACCCAGATCTAAAGGTTGCGAAGCACTGCCCTAAACCATGCAATGCTTATATAATAATCCAGCAGTAATATTTTGATATCAATCATTTGACGTACAGAAACGCTCAGAAAGTGACCATGTTTTAGTTTTTTAGTTTTTTGAGGGGCCCTCCAATGCATGGCTTTTGAAATTGCGTCGTATGGCAGCCAAGTCTATGGCAGCCAAAACGGGAACCCGTTTTGGTGTCAGCATCATGTCATGCTTTAGCTATTGAAAAATAGCAGATCTACAAGCTCATAGCGCGCCACAGAGTGGCGCGCTACGAGCTTGTAGGTCTGCTATTTTAGAAACATTTTTAGAATCTGATCTCAGGTCAGAATGGGGTTAATCAGACCAGTGTGTGTCCAGTGGAAACCTCGTATGAATCTGATCTCAGGTCAGAATGGGTTAATGTTTGATTAGGGCACAAATGACGACGTGAGATGTCATGTAGCCTAATATACATTGTGTGGCTGTTTTTTTTTTAATACAATATAACACTGCATTCTCATAACTTGTAATTTCTCTCATTCATTACAGTTTACGGTTGAGAACCGAGAGGGCCCCTGAAGCCCTGGTCCCGCCCCGCCTCATCCAATCAGAGAGGGCCCCTGAGGCCCTGGTCCCGCCCCCCCCATCCGTGAACCTTTGGGCGATGCCGAAGAGTGGCACGTGGCCAGGCAGCGTTGCCATGGAGACCCTGAGCAGTATGGATAGTAGCGCCGGGAGTTGTGACAGCGTGATCAGCGCCAACTCTGCATTTGTGAGTGTTCTGAACTACATTACCATGTCCATGGGTGTGTGTGTGTGTGTGTGTCACTGAAGAAAGGAAAACAACTGATTACTGCATCAAAAGTAATCACAAACTGGTCAAACTTTAACCAAATTGGCTAATAATAAGAAAGAGGTAAAAGCCACCTGCCCCTCCCAAGACCCAATCTGCTACTCTGGAGTGCTCGGTTGCTCAGTTTGTTGAAAAGGGGGATTTCTAAACCTCCTAGAATCAGAATCAGCGTTTATCTCCATATTTTAACGTCTAAAAATAACAGATCTGCAAGCGTGAAGTGACATACTTACAGTATTATGAGCTTGCAGAAATGCAATTTTTGGGACATGAGTGTTCCACCCGATAAGAGATAATTTGTTTTAGAGAACCTCAGCTCACGTGTGTGTGTGTGTGTGTGTGTGTGTGTGTGTGTGTGTGTGTGTGTGTGTGTGTGTGTGTGTGTGTGTGTGTGTGTGCGTGTGCGTGTGCGCGTGCGCGTGCGCGTGTGTCAGAGTGATGACAGCATGGAGCATCTATCGCCTGAGGAGAGGGCGTGTCTGATGTTCCTGGAGGAGACCATCGAGAGTCTGGAGTTGGAAGAGGACAGTGGAGTGTCCAATGACGAGCTGGATGGAGGACAGCACGGTGAAACAACACCCCAGCAACCGTCTATAATCACTGACATTGAAACAACATCCCTGCAACCGTCTATAATCACTGACATTAAAACAACACCCCAGCAGTCATCTGTATCCAGTGACATTAAAACAACACCCCAGCAGTCATCTGTATCCAGTGACATTAAAACAACACCCCAGCAGTCGTCTATACCCAGTGACATTGAAACAACACCCCAGCAACTGTCTGTACCCAGTGTCACTGAAACAACACCCCAGCAATCCAGCGTAACACATGGTAAATATCAATGGGCATCCCTATGTTCCCTGGGTTCTATGTTCCCTAGGTTATATTCTCCCCAGGTTCTATGCTCCCTGGGTTAGTGTTGTAAGCGCGGAACATGTAACCCGGGGAACATAAATCACTGTTTGTCAAACTTCTTAATTTCAATAACTCTGAGTGTGTACAAATGGAACCAAATAGACATCTACAAATGTAGAGAGGGTGTTATTTACTTATTTTTAAGTTAGAATATGGAGATAAGAGTCAAGATAAATATCGAACATATTTGAAAATGATCTGTGCTGAGCCCATGATGGGATGCGATGTGTTGTGAGACATTTCCGCTATTTATGGTACAAATAAGTGCTTAAGTGAATAAGAAAATGTCCCCTATCAGTTTTCAATAAAAACCTGCCTGGTGTCTTTGTTCTCAGATGCCCAGGGTTTCCAACACGATGAAACCGGCCATGACCAGAAGTCCTTCCTCAGTGGTGGCGTTCCGACACCATTCCTCCTGGCGAACAGTCTCCCAGAAACGCCCGACGAGCCAACAGAACCTACAAGTGCTGCATCATCCATCGAACACAGTGCTCCTCCCCACGAACACGCAGATCCACAGACCTCCGCAGACGCTGATGATGCAAACGCTCCGACAACGGCTCCAACAGCAGGGCAGACGTCCCCAGAACTCCAGACTCAAGATGCAGATCCAGCCACGGATACCAGAACCCCTTCTCCGGCTGCTACATCCACCCCGTCGGACTCGGACACCGGTGTCGTAGACAGAGATGAGGGTACAGAGAAAGATGTGCAACCTGGTGGCCACTCTTCTGAGATGGACATGGGTCTGATCCTTCCTCCGTCAGACTTCAGGGACGAGCCCGCCACGCCTCAGCCGGAGCCGGAGCATCCGAAGGACCAGGAGCTTCTTGGTTCTCTAGGGACGTCGCAGAGAAGCTCGATCACACCCACTGACATGGAGGACCAAGCCGTGAAGACACCTTCTCCTGTGAGTTCTCCTGTATCTCTAGATCCTCCCTCCGAACCTCCTGTTGAAGTTCCTGTCAGCGGCCATGCACCATCGTCTCTTCCTGAGACGCCACAGCCCAGCCCTCCTCTCGAGGCAGTGGAGATAAAAAGCAGTGGAGATCAAAAGCAGAGAAGCTCGACCACGCCCGCTGACATGGAGGACATGGGCAGGCAAGCCGTGAAGACACCTTCTCCTGTGAGTTCTCCTGAATCTCTAGAGCCTCCCTCCGAACCTCCTGTTGAAGTTCCTGTCAACGGCCATGCACCATCGTCTCTTCCTGAGATGCCCCAGCCCAGCCCTCCTCTCGAGGCAGTGGAGATCAAAAGCCCGCCCGCTGTGGCCCCCAGACCCAAGAAGCTGCCCTCCAACATAATCCTCAAGTCCCACAAGCCCCCTGCAGGCTCCAGTGGTACCCCGGCCCACCCTGTCTCCTCTTCCAGTGACAGGTTGATACAACTTGACCCACAGAGGGTTCGCATGGAGGCCCTCCGGAAGCTGGGCCTTCTAAAGAGTGAGGAGAGAGTCCCGGGCCCCCCTGTCCTGAGCCCCAACAAACTCTCCCGTGGCTCCAGGAAATCCTGGGCGGCGCCTAGCGCTCCTCTGAGCCCTCCTTATGTCCCCACCTCCACGCCATCTCCACCCCCTGTCCCGACGATAAACCCACCGCCTGCCTCGGTTCCGGTTCCGGTCCCATCTCCGGTGCCAGGGACCGTTCCACCCCCGACAGTGGAAGCATCTTCGGCGGACCCCATCCCGGATCCTGTGGTCCGGGATGCCAACATCCTTCCGGCCCCCGCCGCTTTCAGCGACACCGTTGAACCTCTGGTTCCGCCCACAGACACGCCTCCTGTCCCCGCCGTTCCTCCCGCCTCACCCAAGAACAAATCTGCCACGCTGGAGCGCTCGGGCACGTCTACCGGCGGTGCTGCCACCAACGCCCAGCGCTGCCCGAGCGAGGTTCGGAACACTCGGGCGCGCCCCGCCTCCCTCGGCAGTGGGAAGGACTTCTCTGAGGCTCAGGGCGGATACCAGGTGTCCCCCCACCTCGCGGGAGACCTCCAGAAGCTGCCCCGCTCCCATGGCATCAGTGTTGTCATCTGCCCGCGGGCCAAGAACGGAGAGGACCGCCGCGAGGCGCTCAAGAAGCTGGGACTGCTCCGAGACTGAGTGCCGTACATGGCGCCGAAAGTGAAGTAGCACTGAACCCATTTTCAGCCTCATCTTCGTGTAATTGGCCCTCACTAATGCTCATTATTACTGAGATGGCACCATTTGTGGGCTGTGGACAGTTCACGAACCTGCACCTGCCTATGAGTGACATCGTCAATTGTGATTAAAAGGTAATAGAAAGTATAGCATTTGTGGATTTCCTGCAAAGTTAACATGCCATTGTTCTATAGCAAACTAAAGAAAAAGTTTGAAATATTGTTTGAAATGATCAAACCTACCTACTGATATCTCAGATGATGATGATATCTCAGATACACCAAAAAAAAGTTATATAGGGTATAGTCTGTGTCTATAGAGTAAAATCTATAAAAAAATGCGTGGGTTTTGAGAGTGGTTTTGGAGGATGGGGGGCTTCATGGATAATGGATGGGTGACTGTGGCTCAGGAGGTAGAGCAGGTCTTCCAATGATCCATGGGTCGGCGGTTCGAATCCCGGCTCCTCCGGTCTACATGTCGAAGTGTCCTTGAGCAAGTCACTGAACCCCAAATTGCTCCTGATGTGCTGGTTGGTACCTTGCATGGCTTCTATGTAAAGCGCCTTGGATAAAGGCACTATATAAATGCACCATTTGTCATTTTGGTAGCAACTAGCAAGCCAGAAAAAGCCCTATTGATCGCTCCGGGTTCAGTGCTTGGTCCTGGGGACCAGCAGCAGCTTGGTCCTGGTGGTCTAGTGATGAGATGATATGAAAATGACTGATGTCACCATTATTGTAGCAAAAACTGTTGTGATTAACAATATTATCGCGATAATCAAAATATGCTTAAAACTTAAAATGACACTTTTGTTAACCCCTTAAATCCCCAACATCCCTATTCTGGGGGTAAGGTTAGCCAAAAATAGCTAGGTGGTGAGTAGTACACCTATGATGTGACTGGTAGGCCATGTTTCCAAACTCTCCACACACACGGACCTAATAGTAAAAAATTATTACCATCTTATAATGAGCATTGGTGAGGAGCAATGAATACAAGGTTGAAAATGCTTGAAGTGATCAATGCAACTCTCAAAGTGTATAAATGTACTCTTAAAGTCCCGAACCACACTTTACAATTCACCACCTGGAGCAGTACAAGCTCAAAATGCACTTGCATAATGTAGAGCGAGCGAAAACAGAAAAACTAGTAGAGAGCCCTGAGGAACTCCGCTCGTTCAACAATGTATAATTAGGTTTCAATGACAGCAGATATGCTGCTCTACATGAATGATTGATGAAGGACTGCAAAGGTTTAATGAAGAAGACCGTGTACATAATTTGTCATTTAACGAGACTGTCTGTCTGATTGGATGTCACAGTTTTCCCTCTGATTTGTTACTTGGGTGCCAGTGGTTCTCAAGGTGAGGCTCGGGGACCACCAAGGGGTCCAAATGCAGCCTCACGGGTCTGTAACTCTGCAATCTGGGAACCTTTCCTTTGTTTTTGCCTCTGGGGCACAACCTCCTTTTTGTGTGTAGAACAAGGAACTCAGTTTGGCTCCTCTGCTTAATTCTTAGTACACTTCCTCCTGGGTGCCTCTGTGTTTATTCCTACTAACAACCACACTACTATGTTTAGGGCAGTGGTGCCGTTAGCGGAATTGGTCTTGAGATATTAGTAACTCTCAGCGTGTACAAGTGGACCCAAATGGACCCTTACAGGTCTGTAACTCTGAGTGTACAAATGGAACCAAATGGACAATTATGGGTCTGTAACTCTTGAGAGTGTACAAATGGAACCTTACAGGTGTGTGTAACTCTGAGAGTGTACAAATAGAACATTTGCCCACTCTCAGAGTTAAAACTGTTCATGATTTTGCAGTGTATATTGGTGACCCAGAGATAAAACATAAAGGGGGTCAGTGCAGTGGACTAATGGATATGAAACCCAGGAAATTGAGAATGATTCGTATTTCATGATAGATCCAGTCCTGCTTTTCTTTTGTTTGTTTTATTTCAGCAAAGCTGCTTGTGAAGTATTGGATACTCCTGGACCTCCCTCCTCCTCCTCCTCCTTGTTGTAAATTAAACTCTGCAATGTGTTCAGGTCTCACATTACTGCCTCCATGTAATCTGCACACACTACAACACCGTCTGCTTGGGCCACAGCCACAGTTCTTTGAAAAATCTCAAAAATGTTTGGGGGAAAAATGAATAATTTGGATACTATAATGTACATAAATCGTCTCTTGGGCCATCAAATGTCTCTTTTGGCTCTCAAGTCAAGCTAAAAAGGTTTGGAAATCACTGGTATAAAACAAATTATGTACATAGGCCCCCTCACTCTACTTTTTTATTATTAACGGACACGATGTCTGTACTTCTGCTTTTTCAGTTCTCTTTATTTGTTATGTTATGTTATCTATGGTAATCGCTCCCTATTGATTCCACTTCCTTAAACGGTGGTTTAAGGACAAATAAAAAAAAACATAACAAAAACCTTGCTAGTATTAATTTGTACCATAGTCCATGAAGTGGTTCTCAACCTGTGATTTTAATGATAATATAACATTAATATTAAAAGGTGAGACCAATAAACGAATAAGTATATACTCGGTACCATTGACCTAAGGTGGAACACATTCGATTGATTAGTCATTAACCGTACCTTAGCTAAGTACAGTAATCTAGATCTATTCAGTTACTGTCCACTATAAGGCCTACTGGCAGTATATTGTAGGACAGGTGATAAGAATCTGAATCATGTGGTGAATGTTTTCAGCTGAGTGACGCACATGTCAGCCTCGGTGACATCACGCTGTGGTACAGCAGAGTGCCAACCTATAAGGTCATATAGGGCGCGTTCGAAAATACCGCACTCGCCTATTAGTTTGCATTGCACAGTGCGCTGTTTCCGAACGCGCCCACACACTCTAAGGTGCCAACAGACAACAACCAGGAGAAAAACACCTCTGTGACGTCACACTGTGGTACAGCAGAGTGCCAACAGGCAACAACCTGGAGAAAAACAACACGTCAGCCTCGGTGACGTCACACTGTGGTACAGCAGGAGAAAAACAACACGGGCTGTTTGAAAAGCCAAGAGCCCAGGGGCCCTTGGCTCTCAGGGGCCCTTTGCGGGAAACTGGACTGCGTCGCACAGTACTGGGTTTGAGGCCCTGACAGGCTGGGCGTCAAAGTGGGCCCTTTGCGGACCACTGCTCCACCGTACTGTGAAGCAGTGGTCCTCAAGGGGCCCACTTTGAGAGGTCCCATTGAGGAGGGGCCACAGGGGAGCCTGAAACGCAGCGCAGGCTCCTGGGGGCTGGGGCCCTACAGGCTGGGCGTCAAGGTCCCATTGAGGAGGGGCCTCAGGCCGCTGGGGGCCTTGAAGGCTGTAAGTTAATGGGAGTCACTCCCACCCCGTCCCTGACCACCAGGAGTTATAGGTATATATATTTCTGAATAGAGCCACCTAACCTAACAATAATAGCACAGTTCAAGCTAGCTCCTTCCTGAAGCTATAAGGACTAGAAATATAATGGATTATTATGTTGATTACTTGTTTCAGGCAGATTTGCAAATATTAATATGTTGTTGCCTCAAAATGCTCAAATATATTATGAATAATTAAATATTGTGATTATTTTTTGTGCAGCACCAAAAACTTTATAGGCTATCATCACTTATTACTTTAAATAAATGTTGTCATAATTGTTGAGAAAATTACATATTTTGTATTTGTATTTTGTTACCCTTATTGGCCTTGGGCCTTTAGTGAAATGAAATTGAAATTATTTGTTATCATTAATGCAGTAGAAGCTCAAAATCAAGCTGTTAATCTTGACATACTAAGGTGATGTGGTGATAATTTATATTATAAATAAATTGTGGACGGTTAACTTTAACCACATTTTATTTTGACCTGCCTGCTACCCATAGTACTACCGTCATGTGACCCCTGCACCCGGCTGTGTTTTGTCCAATCAGATTTGTGACTGCATTGAGGCGGGCGTTTTTCAATTTGGTTTACGTTTGTTTAGTGAGGGTTTTTGACATAGACAAATTAACACAATATGCCGGCGAGCGGTTCTTCTAAGAGGAAAGCAAAAAAGATTAAGGATGCGAAGACGGCTAAATTACTGAAAAAGGTTCCATTGGTTTCAAACTTCTTTCTTAAACCACCACATGAAGACGCAGACAGTGATGAGTCCGACGAGACAGGTGCTGCTGGGACTAGCACTGATGCTAATGCTAACGTCAACCAGGGCGAGGTATTGGTGAAGTTGTTGTGGAAAATGTTAGCGGCCAAAAACACGTGAGTAGTAACGACAAAGTTTGACAGATTTTGTAAACTATTAGTCTTTCTTTGGCATTTATACATATTGAATCAATGAAAAGTATTGACAAGAGCTAAGGATTGAACAGTGTGCCTGATGGGAAATTAACAGGGTTTCATTATTGTGTATTTAGTCTTATTTCCTACTGTCCATGTCTTCCAGCTCCACCCAGCTACACCTCAACTCTTTGTCTCCTGGTATGCTGTCCTATTTGCCTCCCGTATACAGACAGCAATTCAACAGTCTGGACAAACAAGTGACTGGATACCTTACTGGTACTACACTGTTTAATTGTTTTACAACCTTTCTATACAGTTATTCAACTATATTCCTGAAACATTGTGTTGCAGATATTATTCATTTACCACTGCGTTGTCTGCTCGCTGCCTTATGTGAACACAGCTGCTCCAATAATTCTTCCCTGTGTAATATTTTGATCCTTGAGGAGGATAATTAAAATGTTGAATCATTGAGATTTTACAGTTGGGAGTAGATTTAGTTTATCAGTATGTATGTCCTGATGAGTACGAATTGGGGTTGATTGGGCTGATTCAGGTCACACACACAGCAGCCAGTGTACAGTACGAGTTATACTGTAGAGTATGAGTAGTACAGTACGATGCATAGGCTATAGTTGCATCGCTCAGTTCACACAGGTGTGATTTTTATAGATTAGTAATTAGTTGGTATGACAAATATTAGTCAAACTCATTTTTTTAATGAAAGAAACATTACATCAGTCTGTTGGTTCCCTGTTAACACCTAGTGTATCTCTTCTTTGTTTTACAGCTTATGGAATGGCGATGTAAACACTGCTCTTTCGTGGCTTCAACAAAAGGGACACTTCTGAAACATTACAGAGGGAATCACGGTACATTTGGACATGGCTATTCAGTTTCCTGTATTCATTTAAACTGTCCTTGCAAATTTAAGACATGGGGTGGCCTGCGACACTGTTAAGAACAAGAGGCCAGAAATGACATCCTGCATGTGACACACATTTACATTGTATTTAACCAATTGTACCCATTCCTGGAGCAACAGTGGTGGAAAATGGATGTACAAGATCACAATGTGTGTTTTGTTTTTCTCCCTTCCCCTCATCTGTTTTTCAGGTCAGCACAGAGTTCAAGTTGATCACTACAATGAAGCTTGAGCCGAAATTCATGGAGATGTTGGACCTCTACACACCTAAACTGCTGTCCATGTTCCAATCTAAGAGAGGTGTTGTAGGAGAGCGACATCGGGCAAAGAAGAGTGCTCTGCTTCAGGTAATAAACCATTTTAGACCTGAGGATGATTCTTAAAAAACGGCTTCTAAATCAGAAAATAGCAGATATGCAAGCTCACATTGCATCTCACTGTGAAGTTTGTGAACTTGCAGATCTTCTATTTTCGGTATTCATTAACTTTAAAAAGCTAGAACACTTTGGTAGAAGTTTAGGTTGTAATTTCCTTGCCATGTTGTAACTTCAACACTTTAGTAAAAAATTAAAAATTAAAATAATACAAAATATCGATATCAGTATTGGCCGATTAATTAATACAAAATCGGTGATTGGTATTGGCCCCCAAAAACGTGATCGGAGCACCTCTAGCTTTTGTCCCCATAGGGGACAACAGTAGTACCAACAGTAGCCTATAGAGCGCCGCAGTCCCGCCCCCCGAGTGGCCCAGGAAATGAAACCCCAATGCATTCTCCCATCGGCACTTCTCATATAATTTATCGGCCCAAAACATTGTGTTCATTGTCATGATTTGTCACGATCCGAATTGGCTTTGTCCGCGGCGTAACCGTCTTTAAATAAATTATATTAGAAGTGCCGATGGAAGAATGCATTGGGGTTTCATTTCCTGGGCCACTCGCTTTTCTGAAAGGGGGCGGGACTGCGGCGCTCTATAGGCTACTGCACTTTTGTTTGTGGATAATAAAAAAAATCCAATCATATTCTGTTTTCATTCGTGTAATTTATTGTACTGGGTTCGATCTTTGTTCAGGATAATTAATGTTACACATTATGCTAGCTCTAGTCCATAGTCCTAATGCTTTGATTCTGCCCTGCATTAATGAAGGGCAGAAAGAGCTAACATTATAGGCCTATTATTGATGTGCTTATTGCCTCACTATTATTATTGCAATTGAGTGTATTGTGTTCTTACGGCCGGCCCAGGCTGAGCTGTGCTGAGCTGCTGCTGAAAATATTGTATTTTTCAGACCACCCTTTAACCCCGTTTTTTTAAGTTGTAGCCTACTATTTGCCTATTCTTTATTGTGTTCGGGGTCGGACGTGCTCTGCTATGGGGGTTTGTGTGTGTGTGTCTGTGGGGGGGGGGGGCACTAAAATGATCTGCACAGGGGCACTCATGGGGGTTAATCCGGACTTTAAGGACGTAGCGGGACCCCCACAAGTGAAGTCATCTCATTTGGAACATCATTTGTTTCCTCTGTTTAGCACGCTGGGGGAAACGACACATTTTGTATTGCTATACTTGTGTGGACATCTATGTTTTAGGACGCCATTGAAAAAAAGACAGAACATAGCTGGAGTTAATGGCAGATCTACAAGCTTGTAGAACTATTTTTTGTTGTGTGTGACATCGCCGCACATGCAGCTAGGGTAATGACCCCGACCTTTAAACTATAGGTTACTATAAACTAAATTATATGGTAATCCACAGACATATAATGCTGTTTTATTTGTGTGTAGACTCATAACATTACTGTGTTATTCACTCTCTGTTCGGACGAAGAAGATGGAGATGGATCGGGCACACACTACGCAAGCCAGTATCAAACACGACCAGACAGGCTCTGACATATGGAACCCCCAGGGGAAGAGGAACAGAGGTCGGCCCCAAAACACCTGGCGGAGGGATCTCCAGGCAGACACCAAGAGGCTGGGAGGTCCTGGTCGCAGATAGAAAAGAACGCCAGTGACCGAGATACTCTGGAGGTTCCTTGTCGACGGCCTATATACCCTGGAAAGGGTGACAGGCGTAAGTAAGTAACTCTCTGTTCATTTAATTGACTTTGTCCTTTTGAAGCAATGCTGTCATCGCTTGGTCTTCATGACATGAGGAAGTGCATGTGCGTGTGTGTGTGTGTGTGTCTGTCATTAAATGACTGGCAGCTATAGGGCAGGCAGTGTGTTTATCTGATGTGACGTGTGCTGATGGTGGGTGAACTGGTGGGACCGGTTCTGTCACCTCCTGGTTTAACCCCTTGTACATCTTTGAAAACACACTATGTCATGGAACCTTCATCGCAGTGCAGGTTCTAAACATATTCATGTCAAGGAACCCTCAAATTGATATGGGTGCCCGGACCCCACTTTACAAAATAGACCCTTACAGGTCTGTAACTCTGAGAGTGCACAAATGGAACCAAATGTATACTTAAGTGTCTGTATCCTCTAGTGAGGGTTCCATTTGGTTCCATTTGCACACTCTCAATTATTGGTCTGTGGTCTGATGCAAATAGCCTGCATTACATCCTTAAGACTCACCTCCGGGGTCCTGGGATGCAATACTGTACTCAGCCAGTAGTACTGTATTCTAACGTTGAAATAGGACTCATGAAGCTGAAATGTCCCTGGGAGTCCCAGGGACATTTTATGGGCTGGGACCCATCTAAAAGACCACCCCTGGGTCCCGCCCACCACACCCCCTCATCTAGACTGAGTGAGTGGCAAAACATTGAGCAGCATGGAGTATTGGAGTTTATAAACGCTCATTGGAAATCACTCAATGGTACCTGTTTCTAAATTGCACATAATGCAGGAGGATAAAAACGAGCGCTTCCAAACTCTTGACAGACAAAAACAAACAACTGCACACAGTCTCAATCAGATAGGACTTTTCTGTTTGTTTGTTCCTGCATTACTTCCGGATACAATGATGTCATGCACATAGCCTCTATTCATTCAGTAAAGATGCATTGTACATCGCATTGTAGCCTACCAGTGAAAAATGAAAGGGAGAAGTGTCGTGTCTTGGTAAGGGGTTGGGTTTAGCATCATTATGTGTTGTCTTGGTAAGGTGTTGGGTTTAGCATCATATGTGTTGTCTTGGTAAGGTGTTGGGTTTAGCATCATATGTGTTGTCTTGGTAAGGTGTTGGGTTTAGCATCATATGTGTTGTCTTGGTAAGGTGTTGGGTTTAGCATCATATGTGTTGTCTTGGTAAGGTGTTGGGTTTAGCATCATATGTGTTGTCTTGGTAAGGTGTTGGGTTTAGCATCATATGTGTTGTCTTGGTAAGGTGTTGGGTTTAGCATCATATGTGTTGTCTTGGTAAGGTGTTGGGTTTAGCATCATATGTGTTGTCTTGGTAAGGTGTTGGGGTTTAGCATCATATGTGTTGTCTTGGTAAGGTGTTGGGTTTAGCATCATAATGTGTTGTCTTGGTAAGGTGTTGGGTTTAGCATCATATGTGTTGTCTTGGTAAGGTGTTGGGTTTAGCATCATAATGTGTTGTCTTGGTAAGGTGTTGGGTTTAGCATCATATGTGTTGTCTTGGTAAGGTGTTGGGTTTAGCATCATAATGTGTTGTCTTGGTAAGGTGTTGGGTTTAGCATCATAATGTGTTGTCTTGGTAAGGTGTTGGGTTTAGCATCATATGTGTTGTCTTGGTAAGGTGTTGGGTTTAGCATCATAATGTGTTGTCTTGGTAAGGTGTTGGGTTTAGCATCATAATGTGTTGTCTTGGTAAGGTGTTGGGTTTAGCATCATATGTGTTGTCTTGGTAAGGTGTTGGGTTTAGCATCATATGTGTTGTCTTGGTAAGGTGTTGGGTTTAGCATCATATGTGTTGTCTTGGTTAGGTGTTGGGTTTAGCATCATATGTGTTGTCTTGGTAAGGTGTTGGGTTTAGCATCATATGTGTTGTCTTGGTAAGGTGTTGGGTTTAGCATCATATGTGTTGTCTTGGTTAGGTGTTGGGTTTAGCATCATATGTGTTGTCTTGGTTAGGTGTTGGGTTTAGCATCATATGTGTTGTCTTGGTAAGGTGTTGGGGTTTAGCATCATATGTGTTGTCTTGGTAAGGTGTTGGGTTTAGCATCATATGTGTTGTCTTGGTAAGGTGTTGGGTTTAGCATCATATGTGTTGTCTTGGTTAGGTGAATTTGCAACACTATATTTTTTTATAATGTGATGAATCTAGAGTTGCAATACCCTCCATTGACAGCCCATTCATCCAAATTACTTTTGCGATCTGCTTGTATTAAACAACATTAAACTCACGTACACTGCAGCTGTAGAGAAAACTTTACTTTCAAAGTTAACTGCAAAGCGTTTGTTTCATAAACATCCCCTGTACACATGCTGTTATGAGCTACTTTCTGTCAAGAAATTCCATGCTGTGATATTATTTCTAAATGTTAGACTTTGTAGGAGAAAACCTTCGCACACCTAAATCAGGCGTATGCACAGGTGCGTAGGCCAGTGGACATCAATGAAAGCAATAAGGTACACCCGCACACTGTGTATCTGCTCGGCACATGAGTATTAGCAACGTTTGGGTCCCTCCGGATGCCTGAGGAAGGTCCGGAGGGACCGAAACGTTGCTTCATTAAATAAGACAATACTCATGTGTCGAGCAAATACACACTGTACGGGTGTACCTTATTGCTTTCATAAATGTTAGACTTTGGCACTCATTTTTATTAACAGGTCGTGCTGCTGCCTCCTACATTATGTGCAAATTCGAAACAGTGCCGTTCAGTGACTTCGACAAGCGTTTCCAAACTCCAACACTTAAAAAAAGAATCACCTGCACGTGTCCTTGACAGAAAGTAGCTCAGTCATCACATGGTCTACGGTGGATTTTTATGAAACAAACGCTTTGCAGTTTGAAAGAGGATAATTCAAGCTTTCACTGTAGCTGCAATGTTGGTGAGTTTAATGTTGTTTAATACACAGATCGGACATTTCTATTTGGATCAATGGGCTGTCAATGGAGGTATTGCAACTCTAGATTCAACCCATTATAAAAGAAAGTCTATAGTTGCAAATTGTGGCTAGCATCATGTTGCCTTGTTGGGTTAGAGACGGGTGACAGCCGGAATGTAGACGGCTATAGCGCCCCAGCCTGTGTCCTCAAACCTCGGTGAGGCCTTTAGGAGGGCCATTATAAATCCACCACTCCTGAATTAAGTACCTGGTGCTGGGAGTCTGGTGTAACGCACGGGTCCTGGGCCTGAAGAGAGCAGGAGTGGACCTGGTGAGACCTAGGAGGGGCCTGGACAGGAGTCAACCCACAGAGCCTATAGTCCTTCCACGTGCCAGAATCTGGTTCTCCCAGCCCCGGCAGAGTAGTTCCGGAGCAACGGATTGTGTGGCCTTGCTCATTCCCTGATGGACTGATCGAGGGTAGCTAGCTACTGGGACGTAAGTCAGGATTTGATCAACCCCGGCTGGGTCGCCTGCAGGTGAGGGGTATGATGTTGGTAGACTCGAAACCCCGTTGACCTCAGGTTACAGTGAGGATGCGTCTCAGGTGCATCCATGCAATGTGTTTTTACTTATATCATATCTTGTAATAATTTAGTTTCCCAACACAGGACCCTACTTGTGGACATGCAGTATAGTATACAGTACTTGAGTAAATGCATGTTGCTTCCCACTGCGTACGGCTGTGTCAGGACTGCCAGCTCTCATGATTATCCCGTCCTCCTCCTGATCTTAAACATTTTGATTCTCGTTGTGGAATGTTGGCGTTCACAGTGTGTGTGGGGGTGTGGTACACCTGGCGAGGCATGCACGGTATGTCTGGAATGACTGACTGAGTCACTGGCTATAATGTCAGTGCATGTACACCTGTTCCTTTGTTTAAAAACTCTTATTATTATTTTAAAAAGAAAGCATTGAACGTACACAACACATCAGTGCTGTGTGGTCAAATCTGTCAACAGACATCGACGAGACAACCACACGAACCCCAGCATCTTTATTCTCGGGGGGGGGGGGACATTAATTGGCCCCAAAAAGTGAAAAAGGCCAAAGGTCAGCTGCAAACGCTTTTGCATTCAGAGGGAAAACAAACCACCAATATAAATTATATATATATCTGTCTTTTGGCCAGACCTGGACAAAATCAGGGACACCTAATTCTTTTTATTTACAGTATATTCATTTTTGTTGTAATACAGTGTGTCAAATTGTGATTCATTGCGAGACATTTTTAAGTGAAAATGGTAACGTATGTGACTGTGCATGGCTTTTACAAATATTGAACCCATGAAAAGTATTAACAGGAGCCTGTGACTATTAGCTACATTTGGATCGATTACAGGTTATTTTCTTTCATTTTTCTGAAAAGTATCAACTTTAGACGTACAGTACAAGGTCCTTCCCCCGACAGTGACGATATACAACTTGCAAATACAGAATTGACCAATAACCTTTTTCCATCAGCCTAAATTTGTTTTAATTTATTTTTAGTCATGTACAGTCAGTCATGCACAGTAAATACAAAGGCATGTGTGCATGCCATTCCTACACGGGTACAAACACGTGCTGTAGAGACGACGTCTTTGCGGTGAGTCGGTGGCATGTTGGTATGGCAGCCATCTTGCTTTCAGGTGTCACATTGTGACAGTCACTTTCACTCATGTCAGGACAGGACAGGACTGGGAAGTTGCCAAGTTCTAAGTTGTCAGATTCTGTGACAAATGAGCAACCAAACCAGGTCTATGAAAAGAAGCCCCAAAGAAACGACTAGGCAAAATGTGTATGATAGGCCTATATATTATATATGATATGATATAGTACTATATTGTCAGTTCACACTGAAATTTGTCTTGCGACACTGCAGCCAAGTATGCAGAACACACATGCACACATTTGACATAACACAAAGAACAAGACAATTTACATACATAAAGACATGAAGACAAGAGCAATATCCACCGCTTAGATTACCCCGTGGCTAGTAACTCCTGATTAAGCCTCAAGGTCGACTGGTGGACAAAGGACCTCTTTAGTCTGACCTTATTGTATGCTGGTACACCATATCTCCTTCCTGAAGGTAGCAACCTATATTCTCCATACAACACATGCTTTAGTATTATAGCCTACTGTGGCATAAAAAACAATAGCTGATCTACAAGCTCACAACACGTCCTGACGTGTCGCATTGTGAGGTTGTACATTGGCTATTTAAATTTATTATTATTATTTTAACTAGCTTCACAAATCTTGTATGTGGCAGAAAATGTTTTCAGATGGCATAAAATGCATCCTTGACATGCAAAGAGAACTGTGTAAACGGGTTAGAAACGAAGTACAAATAATCAGCTACACTTTAGGAACAGTGCAAACCCGCAACTACAAATATTATTAGGTCACGTGGACTGGCCAATGTGGCCATATATGGAGCGTGTCTTGAGTGTACAGGGTTTGATGAGGTCAGATCAACATGGAATCTCACGGAATGTCAGAACAGGTCAGCTTTGTATATGGAGATCTAAGGGTGGCAGCGGGGACAGTGTCTTGAGTGTACAGGGTTTGATGAGGGCCCAGGTCGGGCCTGGTCTTAATTTTCGGGCCTGTTGAGAACTCTAGTTTTTGCCGGCTGCCGGGCGTGGCTGCACTAATAACTTTGGGGCGGGAACGTCTAGAGTTTGAATGGACAGGTATCTGTCAAAAGGGAGACATCGAAGAGGAAGGATGGATGGGGAAGGATCAACATTTATGGAATGTCAGAACAGGTTTTGACAATATCCATATATACTAATATTGATGACATCAGGGATCTCCATATATGGGCTTAATTGCGACAGCAGGTTGCATTTACTATTATATGATCCTTGATTTACTATCATCCCTGATGATGTCATAGTGATGTCACGAGACCTATGTCATAGTGCTGTCACGAGACCTGGCATATATGGGGGCTTTCTCCATATATGGGGATTGTGAGTGACGTGACGTGATGTGACATGAAGGTTTCATAGTTGACTGCAACCTTCGGTCGCAATAGTGGACTGTATGCCACGCCCACTCTACCTGACGTCAACACCACCAGCAGGGACAATGTGAACTTGTAGATCTGCTTTTCCACCAGCACACGTGTGTGTGTGTGTGTGTGTGTGTTTCATTTATATAGCGCCTTTATCCAACGTGCTTTACATTCACAGCACGCACAGATGACAGAGGAATGTATGAGTGTTGATTTGAGCTCTCTCTTTGTGGGCACTAACAGAGAGACTTTGCATGTTGCATATACCTGTCTGTCACTTGTGGAGCAATAGAAAGCTATTTTGAAGACATTGACCACTAGAGGGCAGTGTTGTATCATGTTGGATGGTGTGTTTCCAGTGGGCACTTAAACATGTTCAATTGGCTTTCCCCCCCCATAAATGTAAAAAGAATAAGAATACATTTGATTGGTCAGAAATGATGTAAAGTAGGCTATTGATGTTTTGCACATGCATGGTACATCATTATTAACCACACCTATACTGTATGTGCCCTTCAACTTCTAGTTTATCCCATTTAGGCCTGACCTCGAAATTTAAATCAAATCTTATAAATCCTCCAGTTTTCTGAAATAAATATTTTCGCGATTTTTCAAAAATAGCAGACCTACTCATGATCTTGTAGATCTGCTATTTTTTCAATAGCTAAATTATAACATAATGTTTAAAACACCAAAAGGGGTTACCGCCCAATGGGTTATGCCTCAAATGACTGGAAATTAGGTAGGTATTTTAGGTACAAATTAAAAGGATAGGCTACTAAAGGATAGGCTACTAAAGGATAGGCTACTCTCAAGCTATCGCTACAGCTACAATTTTGGTGAGTTCAACTTCGTTTAACCCATTTAGGGCTGACGTCGAAATAAAAGAAAAAAAAGTCTTCTGAAATAATATATATATTCAAAGATTTGTGTTGCATTTTCACGATTTATCAAAAATAGCAGACCTACAAGCTAGGTCTGCCACCGAGTAGCACGCCACTCGGTGGCGTGCTATGAGCTTGTAGATCTGCTACTTTTCAATAGCTAAAGCATAACATAATGCTAACACCAAAAGGGGTTCCCGCCCCCAAATTGGGTACAAATAGGACTGTCTTGTTTTAGCTATTGAAAAATAGCAGATCTACAAGCTCGTAGCGCGCCACCGAGTGGCGCGCTACGAGCTTGTAGGTCTGCTATTTTTTGAAAAATCGAAGAACGACTGACATAGAAACATAGGCTTTTTCTGAAAACTGTCAGGATGTAGAAGACATTTTTCTAGAATCTGATCTCAGGTCAGAATGGGTTAAACTTTTTTTTCTAGATTTCATAGATCGCTCCATAGCTAGACTTGCTTGACAACTGGGAGCCCAGGATCGAACTCATGGCCATTGTACCGACCACTCTACCCCCTGATCCACTGCCACCCCATTATAGTGTCTCTGAGGACCCACTGTTAAAGACCCTCTATTTCAGTGGTTGTACACTCTCAGAGTTAAAATAACACTGTTAAAGACCCTCTATTTCAGTGGTTGTACACTCTCAGAGTTAAAATAACACTGTTAAAGACCCTCTATTTCAGTGGTTGTACACTCTCAGAGTTAAAATAACACTGTTAAAGACCCTCTATTTCAGTGGTTGTACACTCTCAGAGTTAAAATAACACTGTTAAAGACCCTCTATTTCAGTGGTTGTACACTCTCAGAGTTAAAATAACACTGTTAAAGACCCTCTATTTCAGTGGTTGTACACTCTCAGAGTTAAAATAACACTGTTAAAGACCCTCTATTTCAGTGGTTGATTTTACAATATAAATTGGCGTCACAGAGATAGAAATGCCATTAAATGGGGGGTCCGTAGACTAATGCATGTCAAACTGGGGGTCCTTGAAATTCAACGGGTTGAGAATCACTGCTAGAGCCGTAAAAATCTTCTCTTATGGGGGGTCCCTGGCGATATCTTTTCAAACGGGGGTCCGCGGGCTAATTAGTGTCAATTTGGGGGTCCTTGACATGACAAAGTTTGGGAAGCACTTCTCTATTTGGTGTAGAGTCTACACCAAATGAGGATTATTGTCAACTAAACATTTATGATATGGCCTTATCATTTGCCGCAGACAGCCAAGAGCAGAGTAAATATAGATGGAAAGGCCTATATATATATGGACTAATGTTTCTTTGAGGCATAAAGTCTTATGTAAAAGTTAACTTTCCCACTTATGTGTGAGGAAGGGAAGTAATTCTGCTTTAACAGCCCTCTGCTTGGCGATAACGCACAGCAATAAACGAGCAGTAAAGTGAATGACTAATGCAATTTTCCCTTATAATCCATCTTGGACAGTCTACTGTGGGCTGAAGTCATGCATGGGCCCATGATACCGTAGAGTCATGTTGGTCATTTGTTCCTCGCTAATAGTAGGCTATTTCAAGTGGACCGTTTTATGTAGAAATAATGGATTCTCTGTTAGTGTATATGTATAGATATCTGATTCTCTGTTAGACTATACAGTGTATTGTATAGATCTATATCTTAGATTGTCGCTTCTTCTTGACGTGTTTTTTCTATATACCCCTCCCTCTTTTTTTATTTTTTCCCTTGAAAACAACGTTCGAGCAAATGTCACTCACTTCTTTACACCTATGAATAAGTCTTCACAGCAGGTCCATGTCTGCTTATCATAAGCGACTTGTGTTGTTTAAACCAGTTGTTCTCAAACATTTTCATGTCAAGGAGGACCACCCCAAATTAATGAGTAATTGTCCATGGGTGTCGGGGACGCCCATACCAGATTTGTGTATTTTTTATTTCTTTTTTTTAAGATGAATAAAAGAAAAGTGCTTGCGTAGCCTAGTCGCTTCTTTTGGGCTTGTTTTCATATATAGACCTGGCTGCTTCTTGGTTGGAATGTCAGTCCTGTGTCCCTGGAGATTGTGTCAGGATATGTATGAGGCCTGGTTCCTCTGGACGATTTACAGTGTGGGCTCAGATCATAAGATTATATGAAGATGAGGTTGATAATGGGTGAAGTTCTCCTTTAACTAAGTCCGAATAGAAATCCAAGAGCATAAAATAGTGATTTCTCCACATAGTCTCAGCGGCGGGCGGGCGGGCAGCTAGCAGCACAGCTTGACTTCTTGTTTTATTTAGACTTGTGGGCTGTGTGAATAATCCTGTGCTACTTTCATCCCTCCTGTGTGGGATGCTGCCTGCCTCACTGCTCGTCACATCTTTGTGCTAGGCTGGCAAGTGTGTTGCCCAAATTCTGCCAGGAATAAGCAACGGGGTCTATGAAAACGAGAAGCAACGAGACCACAATGAGCACTGGCAGCGGTGGCCGAACGGTTTGCCGAACGGTCTTGATATCGAAAGGTCACCACTAGTTCGTATCCCCGGAACCGGCACGTTAAAATTACCACCGCTGAAGTGCCCTTGAGCAAGGCATTGAACCCCTACCATGAAATGTTCTATGAGCAGGGCCTGGCTGTAAACAAGTTATTGAGCTTAGTCCAGTTACCCTGGGTAAACATAGTACCTTTCCTTTCCTTAGTCCAGTTACCCTGGGTAAACATAGTACCTTTCCTTTCCTTAGTCCAGTTACCCTGGGTAAACATAGTACCTTTCCTTTCCTTAGTCCAGTTACCCTGGGTAAACATAGTACCTTTCCTTTCCTTAGTCCAGTTACCCTGGGTAAACATAGTACCTTTCCTTTCCTTACTTCAAACACTATACAGTCAGAATCGGAATCAAACTTTATTGTCACATCACATTACAAGTAACATGGGTGAAATTCTTGTTTGTGCAGGCTCATCATTGCAGTTAAAAGAAAGAAAGAGTGCACAGTACATGACTAATCTACATGGTACAATATGTATGCATATAAAATAATAAAAATAATAGTGATGTAGCCTATGTGTACATATAAAGTAGTCTCTACTAGAAGGAGACCAATTCAGTTCAGTCTGTGTGGTGTCACCAGTCCTAGTTCTTCATTGGCCATTAGAAAATAGCCGATCTGCAAGCTCACAACGTGTCGCGAACTATGTACTGTATCTGAAAAGGGGGGGTACAAAACATTTTTATTCTGTGCACAATTTCAAGGTCCTGAAAATGAAAATGTTTGGAGAAAACCACTGAATTGTTTAAGCAACATTTATAGGAAGCATGCTTCAAATAAGCAACGAATCAAGCCCCCAAAAAAATGCTACGCGCAAACTACACATATTATTTACAACTAAGTAACCTTACAGAAAAACAAAAGCCCAAAGTTGCTTATAACAAGCAGACATGGCAACAACTGCTAGCTGGGTAATCTGTCCTTTGCACACATTTATATTTATTTCTCATGATCCGTTGTGGATTGTTACATTTTAATTTATTTACCCACACTACTGGAGACAGACCGGTTCTGTACACTACTGGAGACAGACCGGTTCTGTACACTACTGGAGACAGACCGGTTCTGTACACTACTGGAGACAGACCGGTTCTGTACATTACTGGAGACAGACCGGTCCTGTACACTACTGGAGACAGACCGGTTCTGTACACTACTGGAGACAGACCGGTTCTGTACACTACTGGAGACAGACCGCTTCTGTACACTACTGGAGACAGACCGGTTCTGTACACTACTGGAGACAGACCGGTTCTGTACACTACTGGAGACAGACCGGTTCTGTACACTACTGGAGACAGACCGGTTCTGTACACTACTGGAGACAGACCGGTTCTGTACACTACTGGAGACAGACCGGTTCTGTACACTACTGGAGACAGACCGGTTCTGTACACTACTGGAGACAGACCGGTTCTGTACACTACTGGAGACAGACCGGTTCTGTACACTAC
Source organism: Protomyctophum bolini (assembly GCF_963924005.1). Taxonomy (NCBI): domain Eukaryota; kingdom Metazoa; phylum Chordata; class Actinopteri; order Myctophiformes; family Myctophidae; genus Protomyctophum; species Protomyctophum bolini. The sequence goes on from NC_137866.1 coordinate 6,081,535, forward strand.
TGGAGACAGACCGGTTCTGTACACTACTGGAGACAGACCGGTTCTGTACACTACTGGAGACAGACCGGTTCTGTACACTACTGGAGACAGACCGGTTCTGTACACTACTGGAGACAGACCGGTTCTGTACACTACTGGAGACAGACCGGTTCTGTACACTACTGGAGACAGACCGGTTCTGTACACTACTGGAGACAGACCGGTTCTGTACACTACTGGAGACAGACCGGTTCTGTACACTACTGGAGACAGACCGGTTCTGTACACTACTGGAGACAGACCGGTTCTGTACACTACTGGAGACAGACCGGTTCTGTACACTACTGGAGACAGACCGGTTCTGTACACTACTGGAGACAGACCGGTTCTGTACACTACTGGAGACAGACCGGTTCTGTACACTACTGGAGACAGACCGGTTCTGTACACTACTGGAGACAGACCGGTTCTGTACACTACTGGAGACAGACCGGTTCTGTACACTACTGGAGACAGACTGGTTCTGTACACTACTGGAGACAGACCGGTTCTGTACACTTTGACTATAGATTCACATTTATTTCACAAAATAAAAAAAAATAAGTCTCACAGCTCGTATTATACAGTATTTGATGCAAAAGTTTGCTTTATTTTTTAATTAATATACAAGTATACAACACAACCAAGGACCCAGAACAGGGCCTGAGAATGAAACTCTTTTGTGTGACCTTTGATATTGGAGTATCTCTTTTGTCTATATTTATGTATACCTGCTAATACTAGCTGTTAATAATGTTGATATACCATTCATGCACTTTGACTATACAATTTACAATTACAATTTAGCCATGTATCCTTATTTACAAGGTAAACGCATACATTAGTCATACAGGCATTAATCCATTTTGACCTGATCCATCTCTCTCTCTCTCTCTCTCTCTCTCTCTCTCTCTCTCTCTCTCTCTCTCTCTCTCTTCTCTCTCTTTTGAAACTTCTCAAAGGAACTTTTGAAGCCAATTTTGATTGAACTTGGATTGAGCCTGGATTGAACTTCCACTGTGTGTGTATGTGTGTGTGTGTGTCTGTGTGTGTGTGTGTGATGAACTCCATTCATCCAGCTTGATGTGTCATCTTTCAGGATAATCGATTTGCTTCGTTCCTTTCAGAACAAATTACTCACACACACACACACACACACACACTGGAAGTTCAATCCAGGCTAAAATTGGCTTCAAAAGTTCCTTTGAGAAGTTTCAAAAGAGTCATCTTTTAAACTTGTGTGTGTGCGCGCGTGTTTGGGCGCGCGCACGCGCGCGTGTGTGTGTGTGTGTGTGTGTGCGTGAGTGCGCACGATTGTGCGTGAGATATAAAATGACAGTCCGTAAGAAAGTGCAATTCAAATAAAATGTCTGTCTGTCTCATGTCTGTCTGTCCCATAGATGCAGAGGCACAAGCTCGTCTGCACCACTCCAGTGTCACCCAGAAGAGTTATGCCTATAGACCAAAACATTAAGGTAGGATCACATCCATGTATAGGAAGAGTTATGCCTATAGACCAAAACATTAAGGTAGGATCACATCCATGTATAGGAAGAGTTATGCCTATAGACCAAAACATTAAGGTAGGATCACATTCACGTATAGGAAGAGTTATGCCTATAGACCAAAACATTAAGGTAGGATCACATTCATGTATAGGAAGAGTTATGCCTATAGACCAAAACATTAAGGTAGGATCACATTGTATAGGAAGAGTTATGCCTATAGACCAAAACATTAAGGTAGGATCACATCCATGTATAGGAAGAGTTATGCCTATAGACCAAAACATTAAGGTAGGATCACATTCATGTATAGGAAGAGTTATGCCTATAGACCAAAACATTAAGGTAGGATCACATTGTATAGGAAGAGTTATGCCTATAGACCAAAACATTAAGGTAGGATCACATCCATGTATAGGAAGAGTTATGCCTATAGACCAAAACATTAAGGTAGGATCACATCCATGTATAGGAAGAGTTATGCCTATAGACCAAAACATTAAGGTAGGATCACATTCATGTATAGGAAGAGTTATGCCTATAGACCAAAACATTAAGGTAGGATCACATTCACGTATAGGAAGAGTTATGCCTATAGACCAAAACATTAAGGTAGGATCACATCCATGTATAGGAAGAGTTATGCCTATAGACCAAAACATTAAGGTAGGATCACATTCATGCATAGGAAGAGTTATGCCTATAGACCAAAACATTAAGGTAGGATCACATTGTATAGGAAGAGTTATGCCTATAGACCAAAACATTAAGGTAGGATCACATTCATGTATAGGAAGAGTTATGCCTATAGACCAAAACATTAAGGTAGGATCACATTCATGTATAGGAAGAGTTATGCCTATAGACCAAAACATTAAGGTAGGATCACATTCACGTATAGGAAGAGTTATGCCTATAGACCAAAACATTAAGGTAGGATCACATTCACGTATAGGAAGAGTTATGCCTATAGACCAAAACATTAAGGTAGGATCACATTGTATAGGAAGAGTTATGCCTATAGACCAAAACATTAAGGTAGGATCACATTCACGTATAGGAAGAGTTATGCCTATAGACCAAAACATTAAGGTAGGATCACATTCATGTATAGGAAGAGTTATGCCTATAGACCAAAACATTAAGGTAGGATCACATCCATGTATAGGAAGAGTTATGCCTATAGACCAAAACATTAAGGTAGGATCACATTGTATAGGAAGAGTTATGCCTATAGACCAAAACATTAAGGTAGGATCACATTCATGTATAGGAAGAGTTATGCCTATAGACCAAAACATTAAGGTAGGATCACATTGTATAGGAAGAGTTATGCCTATAGACCAAAACATTAAGGTAGGATCACATTCATGTATAGGAAGAGTTATGCCTATAGACCAAAACATTAAGGTAGGATCACATTCATGTATAGGAAGAGTTATGCCTATAGACCAAAACATTAAGGTAGGATCACATCCATGTATAGGAAGAGTTATGCCTATAGACCAAAACATTAAGGTAGGATCACATTGTATAGGAAGAGTTATGCCTATAGACCAAAACATTAAGGTAGGATCACATTCATGTATAGGAAGAGTTATGCCTATAGACCAAAACATTAAGGTAGGATCACATTCATGTATAGGAAGAGTTATGCCTATAGACCAAAACATTAAGGTAGGATCACATTGTATAGGAAGAGTTATGCCTATAGACCAAAACATTAAGGTAGGATCACATTGTATAGGAAGAGTTATGCCTATAGACCAAAACATTAAGGTAGGATCACATTCATGCATAGGAAGAGTTATGCCTATAGACCAAAACATTAAGGTAGGATCACATTCACGTATAGGAAGAGTTATGCCTATAGACCAAAACATTAAGGTAGGATCACATTCACGTATAGGAAGAGTTATGCCTATAGACCAAAACATTAAGGTAGGATCACATTCACGTATAGGAAGAGTTATGCCTATAGACCAAAACATTAAGGTAGGATCACATTCATGCATAGGAAGAGTTATGCCTATAGACCAAAACATTAAGGTAGGATCACATTCACGTATAGGAAGAGTTATGCCTATAGACCAAAACATTAAGGTAGGATCACATTCACGTATAGGAAGAGTTATGCCTATAGACCAAAACATTAAGGTAGGATCACATTGTATAGGAAGAGTTATGCCTATAGACCAAAACATTAAGGTAGGATCACATTCATGCATAGGAAGAGTTATGCCTATAGACCAAAACATTAAGGTAGGATCACATTCACGTATAGGAAGAGTTATGCCTATAGACCAAAACATTAAGGTAGGATCACATTCATGTATAGGAAGAGTTATGCCTATAGACCAAAACATTAAGGTAGGATCACATTCACGTATAGGAAGAGTTATGCCTATAGACCA
>NC_137866.1:6090471-6112971 GCF_963924005.1 Protomyctophum bolini
AATGTCCTACTTCATCTTACCACGGTGTCACACAAATGTATAGCCAAGACAGCAGATCTACAAGCTCAACATAGCAGATGTATACAAGTTGAAAGCGCCTGACACCCCTGCGGAAGTCGTGTGGCTTTATGGGGTGTGTAATTGGTAGAAAATAACCATTCCCGTTCTACACCAAAATAAGTCTTTTGTTTTTTTGGGGGTGAACTACTCCTTTAAATTGGCCCTCAGTCAGGAGTTGGCGGTGAAACATAACAAAGATCACAGAGCTACCGTGTCACAGCAGATCTACAAGCTCAAAATAGCAGATGTACAAGTTAGTTGAAAGCGTGTGACAACCCTGCTGAAGTCGTAACAACCAACTGATAGAGTTTGGTGGCCGTGTGGCTTTATGGGGTGTGTGTGTAACTGGTAGAAAATAACCATTCCCCTCTACACCAAAATAAGTATTTTGTTTTTTGGGGTGAACTACTCCTTTAACTTGGCCCTCAGGAGTTGGCGGTGAAACATAACAAAGATCACAGAGCTACCGTGTGTCACATTCCTCCGTCAAAGTGACTTATTGTCTTCAGGAAGTGTCTTGCGGTCGGTGGCGGCGGAGGAGGGGGGGGGTGGGGGGGAAGAACCCGAAACAAAAAACATCTGTATCGTCCACCTGCTATGAAACCCCTGGTGTCTTATCACATAAATTAAGCCATTCTGGGCGGGGAACCCCTTTTGGTGTTACCACCATAATGTTATGCTTTATAGCTATTGAAAAATAGCAGATCTACAAGCTCGTAGCGCGCCACCGAGTGGCGCGCTACGAGCTTGTGTAGGTCTGCTATGTTTTGAAAAATCGAAGAACGATTGACATAGAAACATAGCTTTTTCAGAAAACTGTCAGGATGTAGAAGACACTTTTTTTAAATCTGATCTCAGGTCAGAATGGGTTAATCAGATTGTGTTGACGCTTTAATGTTTGCGTTTCTACTTATGGGCATATTTCTATATGCTGTAATTATCTCGCCTCCTGCTCATCCCCCTCCCCCCCCTCCTCCTCCCCCGCGTGTTATTTTGTTCAATCAAACATAATTAGATTCTGGCACCCAGGCTGATTGGAGATAACAACTCTAAGGCACTGCCAAGATGAGCTATGAGGAATTCTGGAAAATATGCATTGGCACTTCTGATTAAAATAATAATAATAATAAGAAAAAAACAAAAACTCCCACGGATTCACAGAGAAAGACAAACTTATTTTGTAACCACACAGAGCATCCTTAAAGGAGAATTCCATACTAAAAGGCTTTCTTACCTTTCTTTGTGGTTGTTACGTCCCCACCAAAGAGGTCCAGGTGTTATTTTGTGCAAAACCTCCTTATTGGCTATTTCCCCTACCATAAGCCCTCAATGAATTGCATTGAATTGAATGGGAATTGAATGGGGCTATGGGGTGTTGTGCTAATTCGCTTATTTCCATCGCTCAAAATTATATATTTTTTCCTCTCTTCATAATGTAAATAATATCCCAAGCGGCACACTTTACTACTTATTTCGATGGAAATAAGCGAATTAGCACAACACCCCATAGCCCCATTCAATTCCCATTCAATTAAATGCAATTCATTGAGGGCTTATGGTAGGGGAAATAGCCAATAAGGAGTTTTTGCACAAAAAAACCACCTGGACCTCTTTGGTGGGGACGTAACAACTACAAAGAAAGGTAAGAAAGCCTTCTAGCATGGAATTGTCCTTTAACAACATATATGCTTTTAAATATTTGCTTAAATGCTCTTTTGCTTATATGAATACGTTGGTTAGCTCGGGCGAGGAAGGCCTAGCGGTTAAGGCGCATATATACCACATATAGGGCTGTATTTTGCGTGTCTTAAGTACCAGGTCTTGTTCCCTAACTTGAGTAAACTAAAGACCTGGAGGCGTGATCAATGCTCTTTGGCCACTCAGAATAGCCAAATGGCATTGATCACGCCTCCCGGTCTTTAGTTTACTCAAGTTAGGGAATAAGACCTGGTACTTAAGACACGCAAATTACAGCCCATAGGGTCATATTCTCCGTGTCTTAAGGTCTTGTGACTTTAACTAAAGCCACTCAAAACAGCCAAACAGCATTGGCCACGCCTCCAGGTCTTAAGTTAAAGATGACTTTAACTTTGGGGCAGCCCCGTCTAGACTTTGAATGGACAGGTATCAGTCAACAGGCCCGTCTAGAGTTTGAATGGACAGGTATCAGTCAACATGCCCGTCTAGTTTGAATGGACAGGTATCAGTCAACAGGCCCGTCTAGTTTGAATGGACAGGTATCAGTTAAAAGGCCCGTCTAGAGTTTGAATGGACAGGTATCAGTCAACAGGCCCGTCTAGAGTTTGAATGGACAGGTATCAGTCAACAGGCCCGTCTAGAGTTTGAATGGACAGGTTTCGGTCAAAAGGGAGACATGGAAGAAGAAGGACGGATGGGGAAGGATCAACATATGGAATGTCAGAACAAGTCAGCTCCATATATAGAGATCTAAGGGTTTGAGGCCAGGTGTAGAGTTGGGGCCCCTTCCTTTTCCCCCTCCATACCAAATACTCTATAATGGTGTAGACTCTACACCAATATAGAGTATTTGGTATATCGGCTTGTAAAACGGCTATATCACTCTACACTGTAGAGTGATATAGCCGTTTTACAAGCCGATCTACAATCATCGGCCGATCAACAAGCACGACAAGCGCTGCAAGCAAAGAAAGGAGAAAAAAACCAGGAACGGCGTCGGCTTTGTAGATTAAACTATTAACGCCAGCGGTGTTCACACCAGGAGAGATGAAAAGGGGCCGCTGTGGGCGTGGTCGGTGTGGTTATGATGTTTCCTAACAGAGTCAAATCAAAAGTAGTTTATTTTAGATCCTTACGGGAGATAAGACACGGCTTTATAGACAAGGTTATTACCATAAAGACGATAAGTCACACACACACACACACACACACACAGAGCAACAATGAAATAACCTTTAGAGAATCCTTTCCCCCCTCGCTCGCATCCATAAAGGAAGGGGAAAGGAAGAGAAGAAAATAAAACATGTAAATCCACAGAGGGAAGCAGCGAAGTCAGCCGGTTCAGGGTAATTAAAATAACATCCGTCAGGGATATGGAAATACCCCACGTCCCCTTCCATATCCAAGTCTCTGGGTAATTGTGAGCACTTGTATAACCAAATGAGCTCAGAGTCGCTCACCGCCGGGAGTCTGAGGAAGAAGTCAGAACATGGTTTTAGTAAAGTCTCTGCATTAAACCTTTTAGACCTGAGCTCCATTCTTCAAAATGTCTTCTAAATCATGACAGTTTTCTGAAAAACCTCATGTTTCTATATCAGTGGTTCTCAGTATTTCATGTCAAGGACCCCAAAAATTATGTACTTTTCCGCCGACCCTCCATCTGAAAATATGTTGTTCCAGGGACCCCCCCCCCCCCCCAGAAGCAAAGATTAGCGTTAAAAACGTTCGCTCTGAAAGAATATAATTGAAAGATTTGTGCCACATTTTCACGATCTTTAAAAAACAGCAGACCTAGGCACGATACGAGCTTGTAGATCTGATATTTTTCAATAGCAAAATTATAACATAATGCCTAAAACGCCAAAAGGGGTTCCTGCCAAAAATGGGTTAAGTCATGTTGTCGAGGGATGTACTCTGTACTCTTTTACTCAGCTATAGTGGGAGGGAAAGTAACTATAAGTACCTTTACTGAAGCATGTGTAATTAAAGGCTGACGTCTTACCATTTCAACCTATCTTCATATATAATTTAATTGATGAACTGAATGATGCTCATGAATGGTCAAAGTGAATTCTACACAGCTTTACTTTAATTAATTAAACAGAGCTCACCTGCAGTGCCTCTGGAGTCTTCCCACCGCTGCACCTTTTCAAGGGGAACAACAAACACTTTCGGAAATTAAAGAAGGACGACGAGCGATGAGCGTCTCTTCCCCGCATGCATTAAAACAAAGTTGTTTTTTTTTGCAGCGACAGACACATGGAGGGGGGGGGCGTCCGCCGTCCGGCCCGGGTGATGTTTAATTCATGACCGCCAGCATGAAAATAACTCCAGGCTGAACGAGGTGAGACAGCACAGCACCATTCATACATACATCGTCAAAGTCAAAAGCATGATTGAATCTGCATCACACACACACCTTTTTTTTAAATTATTATTATTATTATTCTCAGCAAGACTAAAGTATTTATTGTTCTCAAAGTGGGGACCGGGGACCCCCCGTAGACTGCAAAACATGGATGTCCAAACATACATACATACATGTCCGGTTAAGTCTGAGGTTAGGGTTAGGGCCGATTCATACTCCTATTTTAGAGCCCAATAAAAGTCGGTTCGGCACTGTAGAGCCTAAAATGTGACGTCATTTGAGGTTCGGGGGGGGGGTACTGTCCTAAAGTCGACTCTTCGGTGCTACTGAAAATATCTGACGAGCCGAAATCATTTCGGCACTACAGCGCCGAAACAGCGGTAAAATAGGAGTATGAATCGGCCCTTAGGGTTCGGGGTAGGGTTAGTAGGCTAATGTCCGACATACTGTACATACGTTTATCTGTGTCTTCATGCTGTGCCACTCAAAGTGACTACTGGGTTGGGCTGCTGGTCAGTGCTGGATGCAAGGGCCAACAACCCCTACTATGTATCATGGAGGCTGCTTAGCTTATTTCTGTCACGACAGTTGCCACCACTGGCAACAACCCATAACATCCCATCGTCTGCGCGGCATGGCTAGTCGAGCAGTTCTGATTGGCTGCCTCGTCTCCAGCCATGTTGCCTCAGAATTCTTTAGGGTCACTAATTTGAGCATAACAGCCGAGCGCAGCTACAAAGTGGCATAACGTCAGCAGCAGACCCACAGATGATAATAATGCAGCTGGTAATTAATTGATTTAATCAATTTGGGCTTGTTTTAGGTATGACGTAACCCATTCTGAACGGGAACCCATTTTGGTGTTCAGCATCATGTTATGCTTTAGCTATTGAAAAATAGCAGACCTACAAGCTCATAGCGCGCCACCGAGTGGCGCGCTACGAGCTTGTAGGTCTGCTATTTTTTGAAAAATCGAAGAACGACTGACATTTTTAGAATCTGATCTCTGGTCAGAATGGGTTAATCAGACCCAGTGTGTGTCCAGTGGAAACCTTGTATGAATCTGATCTCAGGTCAGAATGAGTTAAGTGCAAAATGGCCACCGTGTAAATATGAATGAATGGCGTGAAAAGTATTCTGCAACCAGCAGGAGTGCAAATAGAACCACCTTCTATAGGCCAATAATGAGAACCCCCTATTCTGGGTGGAATATTCACCAAAAATGAGCAGATCTCACAATATATATATTGTGGATTGGGTATTTTGTGGCACACATTTTTGGTGCAGTGTGCGTTGTGAACTTGTGAGTTGCAACTCAGGTCTGTTTAACTCTAAGTCTAGAGGTTGTAAAAGTGGTTAAATGGGGTCAGAGAGGAGCTGCGTGAAAAGGGTTTGAGAAGCAGCTGATTTATGCAACGTGTTGATGTGAGCCAGGCCTGTGGAGCAGTGAACCGCAACCTGCCTTGACTTGTTGTGCATCACGTTACAGTACAGTGGTGCTGGAAACGAACGTACGGTAACCAAGTACCTGTACATGCACTGAAGTTATAATTACTCATGGAGCCTTGAAATATTGGATATATACAGTATATATATATATATATTTATATAGTCACATTCCTCCAACGGGTGCAGTACTTTAGTTCGACTAGTCATTGGTCCGAAAAACGACAACCCACCTCAAACCCTAAAGCCTAAACTAACCATAACCGCAAGCGCGGGAGCAAGGCGCTAGTCCAAGATGTGTCCGCATGTCGGACTATAATGCTCCGTCGGATTTACATGCAGTCCCCTAGTCCAACACCCTATACCCAAACCCTAACCTCATGCCACGGGTGAGTTTTAACCCAGCAACGCATGTCGGGAGCCACGGGTGAGTTTTAACCAGCCACGGGTGAGTCTTAACCAGCCACGGGTGAGTCTTAACCAGCCACGTATGTGTTAGACTGTTGCATGTCTGACTGTTAGAACGTCGGACCAACATATGCACCGCCATTCCTAAGCCATTCATTTGATGACCAGCAGCAGCAGGCAGCAGTGGTTCCCTGTATGGAGACAAAAGGAGACATAATGAAAAACTCCCCATGCTGCCAATAGAATTTTAACCAAATATCTCTCATTCCTTTGTACCTCTCCCTCTATTAAGTTACACCAATACAATATTTCACATTCCATTGGTATCCCAATATCTCTGGGATTTCATGTGTATCATTAAAAATTCCTCTGCTTTATCACATTTAAAAAAAGATCCACGTTTTACCTCTCCACACTCACAGCCGTTTACTATATATTTGAACCACTATTCACTTCCACGGAGGACTTCCCTTTCCTATTTTATTTTACTTCTTCTCATAGGAGACCTATGCTATCAGTTTCAATTGAAACGGGCCTCCACCCAGTCTAACCCCCCCCCCCTCCACACACACACACACACACACACACACACACACACACACACTCTTGCACTGACGCCCTCTCTCTCTCTCTCTCTCGCCCTGTCTTTCTTGCTCATTCGCTGCCTTGCTCTCTCCCACGCTGTTAAGTTACACCTATTTCCTGTTAATAACCTGCTGGGTAAACTTGTGATGTAAAGGGGAAGAGAATTAAGAGCACTGCCGAGCACCGATCCATTTCTGTTGTTCTGTCTCAATGTTTGTTTTACATCATCGTGTTGTAAGATGATATATAATGAGAGCGCCCCTCACTTCACACGGGTGTGATTTATATTATTATTACAAGACATACATTTACCACTTCAGGCCATTTGAAAGTAGCCAATCTACAAGCTCACAATGCGTCGCAACGTGACGTATTTATTTTGATACCAAAACTTTAGTTTTTGTTTCTAGATTGTGGTAATTACTTTAACTTAATGTTGTTGTGGAGAGGGAGGTCTGCATGGAACTCTCTGGTGGAGCTGTTGCTCCACCAGAGGAAAATAAAACATGTGCATGATCAACATTTACCTCTCCACACTCTCTCCAGCATTGTATCTGTTTATGTAACCGTTTACTCTTATTTGTGGTGTACATAAGAGTGGTGTTTTTCCAAGAGAACTCCCCCCCCCCCCCCCCCCCATACAGAAAACAAGCAACATTACAAAAAGAGCACATAATACATTACTTAATTAGTACTGGGTAGATTGTTCCAAATTGTTTTTCCTTGAACTGAAAAGGACAAACATTTTGCGCAAAAGGCTGTGCGTCTAGCCTGCAGGTCTGTAGGTCTGCAGGCTGTGCTGCCTGTAGGCCTGCAGGCTCTGCGGTCTGTAGGCATGCAGGCTGTGCATCTGCAGGCTGTGCTGTCTGTAGGCCTGCAGGCTGTGCGTCTAGCCTGCAGGTCTGTAGGCCTACATGCTGTGCTGTCTGTAGCCTGCAGGCTGTGCGTCTAGCCTGCAGGCCTGCTGGCCTACATGCTGTGCTGTCTGTAGGCCAGCAGGCTGTGCGTCTAGCCTGCAGGTCCACACATAAGGAACTGTCTCTGGACCAGATTGGTGGAGATCTTCAATCATACATGGAGGTGTCGAGATGATGTAATCAGCTTTATGTCCAGGTGGCCAATGCCATCTGCTCAGGATTCATAGTAATGACCTGGACTTTTTGCAAAGCCACAGAGAGCATTCAAATTGGCATAATTTAGGAATTATCATAATTTAGTCACGCAGGTGAAATCGCAGAGGGTTCCTACAAACCTAAAGGATCCGATATCAAGGATGTTTTTCATCAGTATTTTAAAAGCATAGATGTGTTTGTTTACATAACAAAACAATACTTTTCTGTTTGGTTTTACTCATCATTTCCAATCTATAGCAGCAGTTTATCAGCCACTGGAGTAGTGTGGACCGGTGGTGTTAACATGCAGAGACATTGTTTATTTAAGTACGTCCCGTTCATCAAAACAAACAGTGAAAAACACAGGTCTTAAAGTTGCTATGTTACATCCCATTGTCCCATTCAGACTACGGTGGAAGATTGGGAGTGAGTCTGCAGTTCTGATTGCAATGGGAAGTTCATTCCATAGTTTTGGAGCCAGAAGGGGCTCCAAAACTATTAATTCTGTGTTTTAATGGCACCCATATCTTTTTAAACAACTGTGATCATGCTGAAAGCTGAATAAACACACATAATATATTATTACTTCATGAAGAGAAATAACTCAATGTTTGATTGTGGAGATGAGAGCCCGATACATCAATATGAGAGAGAGTGTTGGCTTCTTCATTCCTTCCAGATGTCTGTAAGATCCACAACATCATTGATCAGCAGATGCAGATTCTGATGAACTGAACATTTCCCATTAGTGATCGCATGGATATTCTCAACGTAATCTGAACAATTGATCAAAATGGTGCAGACTGCAGAGCGGCATACTTACAGTATTTAGACTTTGTAATGATCATTCAATCAATTGTGAATGAATTCATGCTTGTGTGTGTGCGTGTGTGTGTGTGTGTGTGTGTGTGTGTGTGTGTGTATGTGTGTGTGCGTGTGTGCGTGCGTGTGCGTGCGCGTGCATGTGTGTGGACCAAAATGTCCCCAGAAGAATTAACATTATTTCTTCACTTGGCCCCATTCTTCGCCCTCCTCCAGGGCCATTCTACTGCTTCATTCAATATTATGGTCAGTTCTTCCCCAGTAGGCTGCAGGTGTACTGTAGGAAATGGTCAGTTCTTCCCTAGTAGGCTGCAGGTGTACTGTAGGAAATGGTCAGTTCTTCCCCAGTAGGCTGCAGGTGTAATGTAGGAAATGGTCAGTTCTTCCCTAGTAGGCTGCAGGTGTACTGTAGGAAATGGTCAGTTCTTCCCCAGTAGGCTGCAAGTGTACTGTAGGAAATGGTCAGTTCTTCCCCAGTAGGCTGCAGGTGTTCTGTAGGAAAGGGTCAGTTCTTCCCTAGTAGGCTGCAGGTGTAATGTAGGAAATGGTCAGTTCTTCCCTAGTAGACTGCAGGTGTACTGTAGGAAATGGTCAGTTCTTCCCTAGTAGGCTGCAGGTGTAATGTAGGAAATGGTCACTTCTTCCCTAGTAGGCTGAAGGTGTACTGTAGGAAATGGTCAGTTCTTCCCCAGTAGGCTGCAGGTGTACTGTAGGAAATGGTCAGTTCTTCCCTAGTAGGCTGCAGGTGTAATGTAGGAAATGGTCAGTTCTTCCTATAGTAGGCTGAAGGTGTACTGTAGGAAATGGTCAGTTCTTCCCTAGTAGGATGCAGGTGTACAGTAGGAAATGGTCAGTTCTTCCCCAGTAGGCTGCAGGTGTACTGTAGGAAATGGTCAGTTCTTCCCTAGTAGGCTGCAGGTGTACTGTAGGAAATGGTCAGTTCTTCCCTAGTAGGCTGCAGGTGTACTGTAGGAAATGGTCAGTTCTTCCCTAGTAGGCTGCAGGTGTAATGTAGGAAATGGTCAGTTCTTCCCTAGTAGACTGCAGGTGTACTGTAGGAAATGGTCAGTTCTTCCCTAGTAGGCTGCAGGTGTACTGTAGGAAATGGTCAGTTCTTCCCTAGTAGGCTGCAGGTGCACTGTAGGAAATGGTCAGTTCTTCCCTAGTAGGCTGCAGGTGTACTGTAGGAAATGGTCAGTTCTTCCCTAGTAGGCTGCAGGTGTACTGTAGGAAATGGTCAGTTCTTCTCCTAGTAGGCTGCAGGTGTAGGCCTACTGTAGGAAATGGGCGCAGGCACATTGTTGCGTAAACAAACGCCTAGACGAGGCGCCTCTTCCAGGTTTTTAAACATCTGCTGGATGGAAATGACGCCTGCGCGTCATGGCTTCAACTTGTAGTGTCGGCAAAAAAAAAGACGAAACGCTCTGGCGACGCTATAGCAGAGACGGCTCACTGTATTTACATGCCTGACGATTATTTGCATTGCAAAACTTTTGATATAGATTATTTGCGATATGTCGATTGTTGAAATGAAAATTGATGCATCGATGCAGTTTATGTGTATCGTTACACCCCTAGTACGTATACGGTACGTATAGCCTCCAGTCAAACATTATGACGTTACGTCACAGTTGTCCCAAGAAGTCATCACAGTATAGGTGGAGTCCCTGCTATCAGATGATCTGAATCTGGCCAGACATTTATGCTGACATCATGACCTTGGATAGGCTCAGTGCGCTGAATGACCAGACATTTCTATCATTTCGATAAAAAAAAAAATATATACTTCACACGACCAATAATTAATAAAGATTTTGTGGGGGATATAATGAAGTTTGTGACTGTGCCACCCCCACATTTCTCCCGGTAATTCCCCTGTCTTGACATGCCTTGTCCCCCAGGGCAGAATCCAGGCTTATACACATACTAAATAGCGATAGTGATTCTCATAATTTCAATAAATAAGATTTAGAAATAAAAGGCATTGGCATGTATAAAGTCACTTCCTGGTTAGTGGTTTATATTAGTGCAAGGATCTAATCATGCGAGCAACATACAGTAGATACAGTAGAATCAGACATTCCCATAGTGACATCCATCACAATATTAGCTAACCAGAATACTCCCTGTTTTACATGTCATATAGCCACTTTAAAGTGCATCTTTATACACCTCAGCACTGATGATGAGCTGAAACACCTGGCCCAGTACAGGCAGGGCACTGCTCCATGGAGCAGCCAGTGCCATGTATACAGGCCAGGTGTGGCTAATCAGCTTAATGGTAGGCTACACCTCAGTAATCACTGCGGCCAGTATAGCATATAGGCTAATACAAACATGTGTGTGCGTGCGAGCAGGTGGCATGGATTCATTGATTGATTCACTTCACACGTGGTTGAGACTTGAGAGAGAGAGAGAGCTCTCGCCCACGATGCCCCCCCCCAGACGCACGCACGCACAGTGTGTGTGTGTGCGCGTGCGCGCGCACACACACACACACACACACACACGGCAGCATCTGATTGTAAAATTCCTGAATAAATAGAATAATACTACACTGAGACTGAGGAGTTGAGAGGATTCGATTCCTCTCCTCTCCTCCTCTCCTCTCTTTCTTCGACCTACCGGTGCACTGAGAACCTCCCCTTTCTACCCATCTGACAACCCCTCTCTCTCTCTCTCTCTCTCTCTCTCTCTCTCTCTCTCTCTCTCTCTCTCACACCCAGTTTAAATTGACATTGCTGTGTGCAGAGGGAACATGATCACACACAGTCAGTGCTCCGCTCCTCTCGCTCGCTTCTTCTGCTGCACTCACACACTCAGTATCTCTCTCTCTCTGCCTCTGCCTCTCTCTCTCTCCCTCTGTCTATCTCTCTCTGTGTGTGTGTCTCTCTCTCTCTGTGTGTGCGTCTCTCAATCTTTCTCTCTCTCAATCTCTCTCTCTCAAACACACGCACACACACTACACACACACTCCCTCTCTCTTTCACTCACACACACTCACTCACACACACGCTGTCTGTCGGGTTGAAAGCTGCACGCGAGCTGCTGCAGACCTCAATGCTGCTGATCACTGGCTTTAAATACTGACACACAAGGACCGTGTCACAGACAGACAGACAGACAGACAGACAGTAAAGAGTACAGTATAAGTCCAGGTTAGTTTGAAGCGCAGACAGACAGACAGACAGACATATCATGTACGTGCACGCTGCGATCCGCGCCAGTGTTGGATTAGTGGCGTTCTGCCTGGTCGTCTTTGTCCAGCATCCCGCACGCGCGACGGCGAGTAAAAGCATGCAAGGTAAGTTTTGTGCGCGCCCGCCCGCCTGTGTGTGTGTGTGTGTGTGTGTGTGTGTGTGTGTGTGTGTGTGTGTGTTTGTTTACTTTTCTTTCGTTTCTCCTCCAATCCCGTCAAAATGTCATAGTGCAGTCAGTGTGGCTGTCAAAACTTTTTTCCCATTTCCAAAGGACCCCGAATTAATGTTAATCACATCAAAAAATTGAATTGATAAATTGAAAAAATGGTGGACCCTATTGTAAACAATTAAGTGTAATGCTTTATGGTGTCTCCACAGTTAACATAGTTTTTGTATTGAGTTCTGCTTGAAATGTATGCTACTGTAATTCTGCAAACAACTGTTTATAAATACTTCAATCAATCAATAAATCAATCAATCTGTTTGTGTCAGGGACCCCCCCCCCCCACACACACACGCACAAAAGCCATACAAGTTTTATGTTCTTGCTTTTTTCTTTTCTAAATGCTGCCATAGGTGCCGTCATGCTAAAATGGTTAAACTATATATTTTTTTATGTGACATTAAGACATTTTAGCTAGGGACCCCTCAGGGACCCTCAGGAGGGACCCCTCAGGAGGGACCCCTCAGGGACCCTCAGGGACCCCTCAGGGACCCCGTTGTCGGACCACACTTGTCTTATCTTCCTGCTGTCTTCTGACTGTGAAACATCACTGTTTCATGGATGATTATGAATGATGATCCTCTATTGCTCTGCACTATGTATCGTTGCAGAAACCTATAGTCTCTCTCTCTCTCTCTCTCTCTCTCTCTCTCTCTCTCTCTCTCTCTCTATAAATATATATATATCAAAAGTAGCAGATCCACAAGCTAGATCACTTTTGGTTTCCACCCGATATAGGCCTATACTGTATTGTTTTTGAATATGGAACATTCACTATATGCGGTCAGTTTAATTGAAAGCATTAGCAAATCAAAAGAATACAGTGGGTCACTGAAGATCAAGAATAGGCTACTGCACCTTTCTATAGCCTACATGTAATGTAGGCTATGATTTCACTTTATTGTACGTTAACACAACCATCTAATGTCTGTCTATATGCCAGTGGACGTAGCTATAATCCTTTTTAAAGTTCGCACTAAATGGGCTGCAAACCTACGTGAGAACACTTGATGATGTGCAGTCAGTGTATATGCATGGACTTCATGTCTAGATGGGCAGTAATATGGATGTAGTTGTGCATCACATGATGTCGATTTTCATATTTTCTAATGTGCTGGCATGTTCAAATCTGTCTTTAAGTTTATGTAGTGTACTTTTTTCATGTTGTCTTGTCTTCACTGAGTTTGAGCTGCGACTATACCTCTGTTGCGTTGTTGTAACTTGTAGTGATTCTGATTTACAAACGAGTGTTCAGTTCAGCAACATTTGAAAGAAAGAAAGAAAAGGTTCCGTTGACAGCAGACTCTTTATGTCCTTGTGGTCTTAAAAAAGGAAACGCTGATCTACAAAATGGCACAAACCAAACGTTGAACAGTTCTGTGCAAAGAAAGGTGGTTTTACTGGTAGCGAGGGCTGTGGGTGAGGCTGTCTGTAACTGTCCAGCACAAAGTATTTGACACCGATCTGTAACCCAAACGGACTCATTCCTTTGCCCGTCGTCAGACACTGACTGTCCTGTTTTCTCACGTTATGTCACTGAACATTCACCACTTCCAACCTTGGCATCTCTACACACGTTTCATGGGCTTGACGTTGTCTGTAAACGTTTAAAACAATCTTCAAAAATATAGCAGATCTGCAAGCTCTCAAAACACTTTTTGAGACCGTTGATCTTTTTAAAGCTTGTCCACGCTTGTTATATTTGTACAGAGCTTGTACACTCTTGCTGTTCTTGAGCTTGTACTGTAGTTGTAGACTTATTTTCTGCTATTTGAGCATCTAGATGTGTTTTTTTTTTTTTTTTTTAGATGTTCTGCTATTTGATTTTTCTTCTTTTTTACAAGTGGTTAAAGATGATTTATTTCTTCATGGTAGATGTGCAGAGAGGACTAATGCATTTATTTTTCTTCTTTTTTATTAGTTCTGTAGTTGTCGTATATGCCCCCCCCCCCCCCCCCCCCACATCCCATCTGATCCTCATCGCTTATTTATAACAAAAGACCAAAAAAAACGCCTCAGCTCAGAGTTGCCAAAACTATTTGCATGCAGAGACACATCAAGTGTGTGTGTGTGTGTGTGTGTGTGTGTGTGTGTGTGTGTGTGAGTGTGTGTGTGTGTGTGTGCTGGCATTCGGTGACGTT
The DNA here is from genome assembly GCF_963924005.1 of Protomyctophum bolini. Lineage (NCBI taxonomy): Eukaryota > Metazoa > Chordata > Actinopteri > Myctophiformes > Myctophidae > Protomyctophum > Protomyctophum bolini. The sequence goes on from NC_137866.1 coordinate 6,104,535, forward strand.
CTGCATACACACGCACACAAAAAGGCATCCGTTGAGGCTGCCGAGCCCGACAAGAAGAAGGGGGAGAAAGAAAGGAGGGGGGGGGGGGGGGGGGAGGGTTGCATCCTGGGTGGTCTTCACCCCCCCCCCCCCCCACCCCCCGCTTGTGGGAAAACCCAATATTTACATTTTGCAATTAGAAGTACTTTTTTCTTTCTTAATTTTCCACAACATCGATTACACAGTGTGCTTGTGGCGAGGAATGCCGTTCCTCTGAGAGGCAGTGAGTCAAGCACCTGTTTACTGCACCGCTTCCCAAGCAGTGGGTCGGGACCCGCTAGGAGGGCCGTGGAGCAACTTTTATGGGTCGCGCGAGTAAATGCCCCCCCTTTTTTTTTGTTTTGCGCAATTTCGTTTTTTAATGATTAACATTTTAAAAGAAAAGGCCACATATAAACCCATTAATTAGAGGGGAAAATAATACTTTTTAAGTAGTAGTGAAAATAGCCCATAATTTCACTGGTTTGGGTCCCGAAGGGACATCAAATGTCTCTCTTCTTGGGTCTGAAGGTGCCTTCCAGCTTGAATGAGAGAGACCGATCTGGGGCAGAGAGAGATGGGGGAGAGATAGACAAACAGACAGACAGAGATGGAGAAAGACAGAGAGACACCGGCAGAGAGAGAGAGAGAGAGAGAGAGAGGAGATATAGGGGGGTAGAGAGGAGGAGAAGAGAGAGAGGTTTGGGAGGGGGGCTGACCTGAGATCAGATTCATACGAGGTTTCCACTGGACACACACTGGTCTGATTAACCCATTCTGACCTGAGATCAGATTCTAAAAATGTCAGTCGTTCTTCGATTTTTCAAAAATAGCAGACCTACAAGCTCGTAGCGCGCCACTCGGTGGCGCGCTATGAGCTTGTAGATCTGCTATTTTTCAATAGCTAAAGCATAACATGAGGCTAACGCCAAAACGGGTTCCCGTTCAGAATGGGTTAATGAGTGCACTGCTATGTGATACCGATCCTTACAAAGCTAATGAGTGCAGTGCGATATGGCCGCAGATCAATCAAAAATAAACTGGTGGCATGAGGAGGCTATAATATGGCCATGAAGAACCTTCGCCAACTAAAGAACCATGTCCAGCAATCAATTGTTTGTCCAGCAATTTGTTTAATTTTATCATTCAAATGTTTTGCCAATATTTGGGACCCACTTTGCAAAATCCTCACGGCAAACCAGTGGGCCCCCGGGCCACAGGTTGAGCATCACTGTTCTATGTCTATCTCTGAAGAACGTGCCATGGTCACATAACCATTAGTGCGTGCTTTGATGGTTACAGTTTTATAATCGGTTTTGATGAGTAAACCTTTGTGGATATCTTCTCATTTCTCATTGTATGCTAGTTTGTTACTGCCATTCAGGATGGAAAATGAAATGGATTTGGGGAGAAGTAGTTTCATAAGGTTGGTATGAAGTACTTGATATACTTATTAGCCTATATTTTGGCTAATGCTTTATACATTTATTTGATTTTCGATTATGAAATATTAAAATTAAGATTTCGGAGACTCCCGGCAATTAATCGGAAAATCAATTAATCGGCGGCATCCCTACTGTCTGTGTGTGAGAGAGAGACAGACAGACAGACAGACAGAGAAAATGTCTTAGTGCGTGTGCAACATGCGTAGAATTCGCGGCCAATCACTTGTCCCCCTGGCGAGCTGAGTCGGGAAGCTCCTTCCTATACCAACGAGGCGCCGGAAACCCAGGCAACGGCTGAGGACCAGGCTGACATGTTGCTGTCTGTGTTGGTGTAACCTCTGCCCCATCCAGAGCCCCCAGCCCTGGAGGGTCTGTTGTAGCAGGGAGCCCAGCCCTGGGGGTCTGTTGTAGCAGGGAGGCCAGGCCTGGGGGTCTGTTGTAGCAGGGAGCCCAGCCCTGGAGGGTCTGTTGTAGCAGGGAGCCCAGCCCTGGAGGGTCTGTTGTAGCAGGGAGCCCAGCCCTGGGGGTCTGTTGTAGCAGGGAGGCCAGGCCTGGGGGTCTGTTGTAGCAGGGAGCCCAGCCCTGGAGGGTCTGTTGTAGCAGGGAGCCCAGCCCTGGAGGGTCTGTTGTAGCAGGGAGGCCAGGCCTGGGGGTCTGTTGTAGCAGGGAGGCCAGGCCTGGAGGGTCTGTTGTAGCAGGGAGCCCAGCCCTGGAGGGTCTGTTGTAGCAGGGAGGCCAGCCCTGGAGGGTCTGTTGTAGCAGGGAGCCCAGCCCTGGAGGGTCTGTTGTAGCAGGGAGGCCAGCCCTGGAGGGTCTGTTGTAGCAGGGAGCCCAGCCCTGGAGGGTCTGTTGTAGCAGGGAGGCCAGCCCTGGAGGGTCTGTTGTAGCACGGAGCCCAGCCCTGGGGGTCTGTTGTAGCAGGGAGCCCAGCCCTGGAGGGTCTGTTGTAGCACGGAGCCCAGCCCTGGGGGTCTGTTGTAGCAGGGAGGCCAGCCCTGGGGGTCTGTTGTAGCAGGGAGGCCAGCCCTGGAGGGTCTGTTGTAGCAGGGAGGCCAGCCCTGGGGGTCTGTTGTAGCAGGGAGGCCAGGCCAAGCCACTCAGAACTGCTTAAAGCCCATGTCAAGGTACACAGAGGGGGCACATTGGCCTCTTAAGAGCCGCCCACCACGCTTGGGGCCTTTAGCATGTTGGGATCAGGAGTTGTGGCTGTTAAAAGCCCAGCCAATAGGAAGGCACACAGAAGTGGGTGGGGCTTAAGCAATTACAGGCTGTCCCTTTTTGTCATCTTAAGAGCACCTAACAAGGTCGGGGTGCTTAGCATGCTGGGAACTGGAGTTATGGCTGTTATGTTATGAACCCTGGGCAATGTAGGAACACATGGGGGTATAGGACCCTGGGCGAGGGCCATGGGGGCCACACGTGGTCCTTGGTTTGGCTATTGTGATCGAAGACCCCTGACCCAGTGTCGGTGACAAGTTTGGTGCAGATCGGAGCAACGGTGCACGTCACAGGTCTGCACGTTAGTGACATCCACCGTTGACCGTCTCGACCCACTGTCGGCGTGTCGGTTGACCCTCTAGGTCTAGCCCATTTTAATACAGGATTATATATTTATAGAAATGCACTCTGTCGAGGTGCCAACTTGCGCCTTGCACACAAGTAGGCCATACATGACCGAGTCCATACAAGTACTGCTACTAACTAATGTCTATTACAACTGCTGTTCTACATTCTTTAGGACCGTTATTGACCTTATACCAACCTTGGAACGTACCTTAGTTATGTCACCATCAACAACCACCCACCACTCTTACCCTGACCCATACATACATACATTTAGGTATGAGGTCTAGCTTAACTTGGACTCAGGGGGGTGGACGCCTCTGCCTTGCATAGTCCCCAGTGAATAGGCAGTTTGCCCTTCACTGGTAACCCCACTTTTAAAATTTAAATTTATTTTTTAAATATATGAAGGTATTGTGGGCTGGGCTTTTTACAAAAAAGCCCCCCTTTTAAATACATACACACATACATACATACCTACCTACATACATTCATTTCAGAAGTTTTAGCAGTTTTTAAGGACCCACTTTTAGGCCAGTGCACCAGAGCAAGCTCTTGCCTTTTTTTAAACCCTACCCATTTTAACCAAATACATACATACATACATACCCAGCCCATCACCAAACATACCTTAGTTACATCAGCTAATCCCTGATTGGCCGACGGACAACACCGACATACGCAGCCGATTACAGCACTTGCACGCTCTTGCTTGCGCAAGTAATAAATCCACTTTCTTTTGCAGATAATATTGCTTGTCGTCGCTTCTCTCTTGGGCTTGTTTTCCTAGACCTGGTTGCTTATTTCTCTCACAGAATCTGACAACACTGACCAACCACTGGTGGGAACCTAGCGGCACCAGTGTTATATGAGGCCCCTCTACCCCCCCAAACCCCCAAACTCTTCATTAGTCCTTCTTTTTTTTAATATATATATACAAGTATTTTATTAAATTTCCACAAGTTACAAGTCATCACAGTACATATATCAAAGCTTGGGATTCCATACAATAATATGCTTCTTGTCGTCATATAAAAGCATCACATCAAATACATACATCATCACACATCGTAATACATAATACATACATCGAATCCATTTAGAGCAAAAACACTTTTACGTAGGCGCCAGAGAACGCGAGCAAACAGCACCATGCTTTGGTGCCATGGGTACTATACCCGCAGCACCCACTAACGCCCAAATGTGCTGTTCTGAGGGCCTCGCCACCCGCCAACAAATGGCACCATGCTTTGGTGCCATGTGTACTATACCCGCAGCACCCCCTAACGCCCAAATGTGCTGTTCTGAGGGCCTCGCCACCCGCCAACAAATGGCACCATGCTTTGGTGCCATGTGTACTATACCCGCAGCACCCCCTAACGCCCAAATGTGCTGTTCTGAGGGCCTCGCCACCCGCCAACAAATGGCACCATGCTTTGGTGCCATGTGTGTGTGTCTATCCGCTGGCATACATCTTACATCTTACATTACAAAGAGTACATTTGTCTGGGCTGTGCTAAAATGACTTCAGTGCCAAAGTGGGCCAGTTTAAGTGCGTTTGCAGTCTCTTCAGGTCCATTGTTTTTTTCTCCTTTTAAGTCCTTCCCGTTCTCAGCATGACTCGGCAGTGTTTTCTGGCAGTGTTTGCAGTGTTTCTGTTCTTTATACTTTAATGAAGCAGCCATGTTGTCTCTCTCTCTCTCCTCTCCCCCTTCCATTTAGTCATATTATGCAGTTGTTATAATTCACACTGCCTACTTGTACCACCGTTTCCACTGCAAGGAATTGGGATAAGTGGTGTCAAAATGAGTGCCTAAAAAGTATCGTCCCCAGGGCGGGTCTGAGCTAAGCTAAGCAGGGCCAATAACTCACTGACTTTTAATTTAGACCAGGATCATTGTTGTGTAATGCATTATAATCGATTATATTGTATTATAATCACTCTCATACACCGTATTTAGTGTTTACTATATGAAATTGTGCATTTCCCATCAGTCAGTCAGTCAGTCAGTCACCCCCCAGGCATGACCATATGTGACTAAATTTGACTGAGGGACTGCCATTGGATTTGTTTTGAATTTTTGTGTTTTCATGTCATATGAAAGCAGGGAATCATAGCTTCAAATTGACATTGGTTGTTCAGTTTGACCCACCAGTTTTGGAGATATGGCTTATAGAGTATAATGTCTTGCAGAAAACAGCGAGTTGAGAAAACAGGCTTGAAAGGTTCACTTCTGTGGTCTCTAACATTACACCTAGCTACATGTTTAAGCATTTATATGTCATCAATATTAAGCCCATATATGAAGTTCCCTGATGTCATCAATATTAAGCCCATATATGGAGATCCCTGATGACATTACATAGTGTTGATCCTCCCCCATCCATCCTTCCTCTTCGATGTCTCCCTTTTTGACTGATACCTGTCCATTTAAACTCTAGACGGGTCCGCCCCAACGTTACGCAACCACAGGGCTGTGTGGGGCTAAAGCTGCAGTCGAAATCGTGGGGTAGAAAAAAGTGGGGTCTTTCGGGTGGGTTCCAGGGGTCCTCAGCAACATCTGTTAACGTACTGTAGCATCACAATCGTATTTATTAACCACCTTCTAGACAACGGCAGATCTACACGATCACAGCGATCACATTTAAAATGTATTCATTTTAAATACCAATGGCGTCTTCTCTTCTGGGGGACCCTGGTACAAAGTATTTTCAGATGAGTGGGGTGGGGGTCTGCGGGCAAACGCATATCAATTTGGGGGTCCTACTACTGATATAAGTTAACCCACACAGGACTCCTTCCATGCAGGCTGTGTCAATTACCCTGCCGTTGCATATATTACAGCCGGCATGTCTTTAATTGATTGAATGCTTTATTAGTCAGACATGTAAACGGCATGATCGTGGTACAGCAGTTTGGAGATGAGCTGTGCACACATGCACACTTGCACGCACACTGGCGTGGGACCACAGTATATAAGCTAGGGGCTAGGGGGCTAGGGGCCTGCATGTGTTATTAGTAATGGGACGACAGTGTAAGATAGGGGCTAGGGGGCTAGGGGCCTGCATGTGTTATTAGTAATGGGACGACAGTGTAAGATAGGGGCTAGGGGGCTAGGGGCCTGCATGTGTTATTAGTAATGGGACGACAGTGTAAGATAGGGGCTAGGGGGCTAGGGGCCTGCATGTGTTATTAGTAATGGGACGACAGTGTAAGATAGGGGCTAGGGGGCTAGGGGCCTGCATGTGTTATTAGTAATGGGACGACAGTGTAAGATAGGGGCTAGGGGGCTAGGGGCCTGCATGTGTTATTAGTAATGGGACGACAGTGTAAGATAGGGGCTAGGGGGCTAGGGGCCTGCATGTGTTATTAGTAATGGGACGACAGTGTAAGATAGGGGCTAGGGGGCTAGGGGCCTGCATGTGTTATTAGTAATGGGACGACAGTGTAAGATAGGGGCTAGGGGGCTAGGGGCCTGCATGTGTTATTAGTAATGGGACGACAGTGTAAGATAGGGGCTAGGGGGCTAGGGGCCTGCATGTGTTATTAGTAATGGGACGACAGTGTAAGATAGGGGCTAGGGGGCTAGGGGCCTGCATGTGTTATTTGTAATGGGACAACAGTATAAGCTAGGGGCTAGGGGGCTAGGGGCCTGCATGTGTTATTTGTAATTGAATGCATGCAAGTTGTTTCCTTGTTGCCTTCAGCACTTATAATAATGTAGTCCCCCAAATTATCTTATAAATATACACAAACAATATATAGGCACACGCACACGCACGCACACACACACACACACACACACACACACACACACACACACACACACACACACACACACACACGCTGCGACGTCTCTGTCGGGTGGAAACCGCATTTGTCCTGATAACTGTTACGTTTCAGGATTCCAAATCAAAAACAGTATCACAAGTAGCAGATCTACAAGCTTGAAATGCGCCACGAAGCGCCACATTTCGAGTTTGTAGATCTGCTACTTTTGATACTTGCGTGGCACTGTACTATGATGAAGTAAGGCAGCCTTAATGTTGGTAACCAAATGGAACCTTATAGTTGAGAGCGTAAGTAACATGAAACCAAATGCACCCTTAAACCTGCTTAATTTACAGTCAGAGAATGTAACATACCGTAATTGCTATTTTGATTAACGTTTGCCTGTTATCTGTCCTATGGTACCACATCAATACACAGCATGGAATTGTGGACACAATCCTATATCCAGTGATAACAAAATCCTTTAGTTTTGGCTGAGCCGTGGCTCAAAATGCCGATACAATTATGGGCCTTGTATTGCCCTTGATATGAAAAAGGTTGAAAGGTCAGTATAGGTTAAGTTGATTTACAAATAATCGGCAAAAAGTTAAAATATGGAGATAAGAGGTTTTCTGTCCGACAGCAACGATATAAACTCTGTCTAACACGGATCAGGGCCGTGTCAGGACCAGACACAGCAGTGTCTGACAACACTATACTGGCATGTCTCTCTCTCTCTCTCTCTCTCTCTCTCTCTCTCTCTCTCTCTCTCTCTCTCTCTCTCTCATCACCTTCACTCTCTTGTGTGTGTGTGTGTGTGTGTGTGTGTGTGTGTAGTCCTGACAAGCTCCCTGCGCTGGTATTTGTTGAGTTGTTAAGAGTCTGATCCCCTCAGAGACTCCATGTGCCTTAAAGCGTTCCTCTTTGTCTGCCAAAGGTAACAAGAGTACTTTTCCCCCCCTCTTTTTTTTTTTGCACAGTCATTTTTTAACCAGCGTCTGAACGATGTGATGTATTCAGGTTTTTACCCAGCGTCTGAACGCTGTGATGTATTCAGGTTTTTACCCAGCGTCTGAACACTGTGATGTATTCAGGTTTTTACCCAGCGTCTGAACGCTGTGATGTATTCAGGTTTTTACCCAGGCGTCTGAACACTGTGATGTATTCAGGTTTTTACCCAGCGTCTGAACGCTGTGATGTATTCAGGTTTTTACCCAGCCTCTGAACACTGTGATGTATTCAGGTTTTTACCCAGCGTCTGAACAGGGTGATGTATTCAGGTTTTTAACCAGCGTCTGAACACTGTGATGTATTCAGGTTTTTACCCAGCGTCTGAACGGGGTGATGTATTCAGGTTTTTAACCAGCGTCTGAACGCTGTGATGTATTCAGGTTTTTACCCAGCGTCTGAACAGGGTGATGTATTCAGGTTTTTACCCAGCGTCTGAACGCTGTGATGTATTCAGGTTTTTACCCAGCGTCTGAACAGGGTGATGTATTCAGGTTTTTACCCAGCGTCTGAACGCAGTGATGTATTCAGGTTTTTACCCAGCGTCTGAACGCTGTGATGTATTCAGGTTCTTACCCAGCGTCTGAACGCTGTGATGTATTCAGGTTTTTACCCAGCGTCTGAACGCTGT